>NC_140230.1:18718027-18931423 GCF_951802725.1 Rutilus rutilus | reverse complement strand
ATAAAAAAATAACCTAATCAAACTGACTGATTTAAGTTTATCTTTTCTCTAGAGATCACAGATGTGTCAACCTCAGCTTACAGTCCTGTTGTCCAGACTGAAGGCAACATTGATGCGATTGCAGAAGTGACAACTAATCTGACAGCAGTAGTGATGGTCACAATAGTGTCCTCTGTGTGTCCTCATATCACTGATTGTCTGTGTGATTCTTTCTTTCAAAAAATGCAATACCAACAGCCAAAGTAAGTCCACAACTGGGGTCCTGGAAAGTTTAACACTGTTGAATTGTTCTTTAAAGAGCATGTCATACTATCTTATTGGAAAGAAGAGATCCTAAACATATAGTACTGTGGTCCAATCCAATCAGAAACCTAGATCTGCTACACTGAACTTACATTTGTTTATTTTGCTGCTATTTTCTTTCAAATTAGTGAATTCAATTGATGTTCTTATTGCAATTGTAAGATTTGCTGTTACTGTCAGAAAGGGAAAGCAACCAATGTAAATGTATTTAGGATTTTAATGTTCTTCTGAGTGTGTTGAAATTAATTTTGGTGATGAGAGCCCTCATGTTGACTTTATTGTAACTTTTATGCCAAATCATGATGATAGAAGTTGATCACATGGTAAAGTGCTTACTTTTGTATCTTGTAGTTGAATTGGACTGCTGGTCTTCCGTATCTTATTCTGAAATTTCAGGAGGTAAGTGATATTTATGGTAAGTCCTTAAAAAATATATACAACAAATGTACTTGATCAAGTGTTTTAATAAAAGTCTTTCTTTATCATCCAACAGTTGGTGTAAACAAACAGAAGCTTCTGCATGCAAACCAGATGAGATGTATGATGATTTAAATGAATTACTGTGTTTTAATGTGCTTTTTTCTGGTGTTATTTTTTTGTATAAGTCTTTGAGAAAGTCTTCATTTAGTATCACAAATTACATTACAGGGGTAGAGTCAGTTATACACAAATGTTTTGGGCAATACTCTGTGTAATGTTTTATAATATTATTTCATATAACTGATTTTTTTAAATATAGCCTACTTTATCAATTATAAATGCTTTTTTTTTTTTTATTCTATGATGTTCTTTGAGGTCTACTTATAATGTTAGCAAGAATTTTTCATTAAAAACATCCTAATTTAGAACTAATAGGCTATTGTCTATTCAGTTTTTTTACCCTCTTTTGAAACACTCTTTTGATCACATTTTGATAGGGGTGCCGCTTTCAAGACTTGGAAGTAAACACAGTCTATGGCTATAAATTTCACTGACAATTGAAGTTGTATTTAAATTGTTTTATTTGTTAAAATTATATGTAGATAGTAATGGAGTGATAATAAAAATAATAATAATAATAATAATAATAATAATAGAAATGCCTCTGAGATTTAAAAGATGTTTTGCATTGCCTTCCTTGTTATACTAACATAATTTTTTTTTAAACAAGACACAGTTCATTGCACGCTTTTCAGAGATACTTAAGATAAAAGATGCTGTGCTGACTATATTGGATCCGACAGTAATAGTGTCACTATTGCCTTGTCTGTTACAGATAATTTATGCAAAACCTATGATTGTTTTTTAATATCAAAAAACTATGATTGGGTAACGGTTTTGCATATTAAAATAATAGTATACATCCCCGCCATTACAAATGTGGAAATGTTATATTCATTCTTATATTCATCTTTAATCATTTGAAGTAAAGTGAAAGTAAAGTGAGTATATATTAAATTATCTGTAACAGACAAGGCAATAGTGACACTATTACTGTCGGATCCAATATAGTCAGCACAGCATCTTTTATCTTAAGTATCTCTGAAAAGCGTGCAATGAACTGTGTCTTGTTTAAAAAAAAATTATGTTAGTATAACAAGGAAGGCAATGCAAAACATCTTTTAAATCTCAGAGGCATTTCTATTATTATTATTATTATTATTTTTTTTTTTATTATCACTCCATTACTATCTACATATAATTTTAACAAATAAAACAATTTAAATACAACTTCAATTGTCAGTGAAATTTATAGCCATAGACTGTTAAAAGAATGTTCTGCATTTACACCCAATACACCAAACTGTTTTGTTGACCTTTATTCTTTTTTCAGCCCCTACTTCTTTAATATGTTTTTATTGCAATAAACAATTTAACAAACTTCTACCTAGATAATTGTGTTCAATCATGACTGAAGTTACTTGTAGTATTATTTCTACATTAAATTCAACTTTATTGTCATTGAGCAAAGACTAAAGCCAATGAAATGCATTTCATTTCTAACTATAATCAAAAAGAAATAGCAGTCGTTTCCAAATAAGTGCAAGAAATATGTCAGAATATAAATGTGCGTACATACATATACATATAAACACACACACACATAAACTGCTGTTTGGCAGTCCATGTCTAGGACAAGTTCATGTTAATGCTCATGTTTATGCTTAAGTCTACGTTTATGGTTACTTTTCAAGTCGAGTCATGTTACAAGTTTAGTTTTCCATGTCTACATTTGTATCTGTTTTCACATCAATAAATTACATTAGGGTTCATCAAGCTGACCTTCAGTGGACTCTACTTACAGAAAGCTAGACAGTCTACTATGAACCCAGCAGTTTGTCTCCTGCGTTTACGCCAGGGGAATCGTCCCCTGGAAAACTATGTGGAGGAGTTTTGTGGATTGTGTCATGTGGTTTTAATGAGGAACCGGATTAGAGGAGCACCTGGCTTATCTAATGCCCCATTCAAACCCCTCACTGGACTCTGGCCCAGTATATTGACTTTGCACTCTAGTTGAGTGGTTCTTCATTTACTGTGGGAATTTTGGATGAGGGGCCCTGCAATCCCACAGTACCTGCCACGCCAGAGCCTCTTTACCTCATGCCTGCCAAACCAGAGACTCTTTATGTCATGCCTGCCACACCAGAGCCTGTTCACGTCATGGTCATCAGCCTGAGCCTTCTTATGTCATGGCCGCCATGCCATAGCCTCATCATGTCAGGGCCATCAGGGCTGCTCAGCCAACATTTTTTAAAACCAATGAGCACCAAGCCTGAGACTTGTCACATCATGGCCGCCACGCCAGAGCCCCTTCATGTCATGACCGCCATGCCCGAGCCTCCAGCCGTCGTGGCCGCCAAGCCAAGTCCAGCGGATGCGGAGCTTGGCCCTACACTGCTCCGAAGACCAGGGGTCTCATTTATAAAACTGTGCGTAGGAACCTTACTAAAAGTGTACGTGCGCCCGAAAGCCAAAAATGGCATACGCAAAAAAATATTCAGACTTATAAAACCGTTCGTACGCCAGAACCTGCGCAGAATTCACTTTATAAATCCCAGTCAGCGGAAGATTGTGCGCACATGCGTCTCCACCCCGAAATAACCATATATGGAGTTTACAACGCCTAGTTTTACTATGCAGATCCTCATCTGCATATCATTTGCATATGATTATTCATCCACGTAATAACGTTTAACGGTACAAGACACATTACATTAATAAAAATCACGTAGTTGCCTATCCTTGCCTTGTTTTTGAATACATAAATCAAATAGTGTAAAATACATTTCAGAAAAAGTTTTTCTCAATCTTTTCCACTGGCCGAATTGTATTTTTAATTGATTTATATTTTTAATGGAAACAGATAGGCCTTGGGCATTATTTGCACGAAACTATTTTCTCAGACAATCTGGTATTATCATGATAAGCTATTATCTCTGTGGTTAACACATTAAAACACAGCACGACACAGGAAAAGTGTTCAAAAACATCGCATCCACAACAAATATTTCTATTGACTGAATAGGCTATAAAAAAAATGTAACTTCTCAGTAATGATTTCATGTTTAAGTGTTTAACTCCATTAATTTGAATGGCATATTTAATCTAAATGTTTATATCAGAAGTAAAACATAGTTTAAATCATTATTTTATTTATTTAAACTGTTATTTGCGTCAGTTTCACTAAATGGCCCAACGCGCTCGCTGGCGCGGACATTTAAGAAGAGATGGATATTTGCTTCAAGTGATAAGCTTGGTGAGTGAAATTATATTTTGTATTATCTTTCTGTATATGTCTTTAGATTTTCTGTCTAAAAGTGACCAAAAAGACATTTAACTCCAGCTTACCATCGGTGTCGCCAAACTGCTCCATCTCCAAAACGTTCGTACGCATGGGTCAGAGTTTGCGTGCAGGTGCGCAAATTTTCCCGTCAAGTTTGTTTTTATAAATCACAACTTATGCGTCGGAAGTGGCGTACGCCTCTTTCAGGGCCTGTTTTGTGCGTACGCAACGGTTATAAATGAGGCCCCAGGCCTGCCACTGCTCCATGGTCCAGGTCTACCATGACTCCATGATGCAGGTCTGCCAGTGCTCCACTCTCCATGGTTTCACCCACTTCTCCAGGGCCCGGGTCCGCCACCACTCCAGAGTCCAGGCCATTATCCTGATCCTCTCCCTTTTTACAGGCCTGGCCAGTTTTGCGTAATGTGTTTCTCTGTTCTGTTTTGTGATTGGTTCATTGTTTGATTATTCACAAGTGTTCCTTGTTAGTCATTTGTCTTTGTGTATAAATAACCCTCATGTTTCCATTGTTCCTGGTCTAGCTTTGTTCCCTGTAAACCGCTGTTTGGTGAGTCCATGTCTAGCTCAAGTTCATGTGAATACTCATGTTTATGCTGAAGTTTATGTTCATGGTTACTTATCAAGTCGAGTCATGTTTTAGTTTAGTTTTCCACGTCTACGTTTGTATCTGTTTTCACATCAATAAACTGCACTTGGTTTCATCTAGCTTGCCTTCAGTGGACTCTACTTACAGTTCCAAGTACATTTTACTCAAATAATATAACACTGAACTAAGCCATGCTCTTAAAGTGTATGCTTTACTTAGAACATCTAAGTAAATAATACAGTAGATATTGTGTAGACAACAATTCTACATAACAGAAGTAATGTGTTACCATTTAGTCAGTCACATTCATGACCGGTTCATACCGGTTTATAAATTGACCGACAACTCACTCGTTACGGTTTATGCTGAGGATCCGAGACAGGGATCCCGGCCATTCAGCAGTGGTTCAGGGTTGTGGCAGGAGCAATGTAACGTCTCCATTCCCTCTTTTAGGGATGTTCTCATTCAGTCAGTCACGATCGACGTTAGGTCGATACTTTCGTATTGGGGTCCCAATGGGGTGCGCTGTTAAGAGTGTTGGAGACGCAGGTGCTGGTAAGCCAACGCTATCTCACGACCAATTCGTACGAATTCGTACGAATGATAAAAAGTTGGCTAATTCATACTAATTCGTACGACCTCACTCGTACGAATTTGTACGATTTGTCTAAACCCACGTGATGGGTAGGTTTAGGGGCGGGGTCAGGGGTAGGTCATTCGTATGAATTCATACGAATTGGCCAATTCGTAAAATATGTAAGACTTTGCAAAAATCGTACTAATTCGTACGAGTCAGGTCGTATGAATTCATACGAATAAGCCACCTCGTAGAATTTGTACGTTTTCCCGTGAGATCGGGCTGGGTAAGCTGTAGCGTGCCCTTTTGTCAACTGCCCTCATGCAGCCATTACCTACCTCTGCGCTCCACAAAAGCCCACAGAATAAAAGTCCTCCATACCAATGGGATGGAAGGGACAAGGCTTACCATGAAGATGATCATGCTGTTCACTTTACATGTCGTTTCACAGGAAGAGTGCTTCGGTTCTCTATTCCCATTTTTATTTCAGCCATGACCAGTTGTGACAATGAGATGCAGATGTGATATCATCACCTAGTCTGTGTGTCAGACGCCTGTTGGCGCAATATACAATTGTTACAGTGTTTTACAATTATTTCCACACCCAGACATTAATACAGTTTATATTTCAAGAAGTTTAATTGTCTTTATCATTTGTTATGTTGTTTTGGTAAGACTGCATGGGTGTTGACGGGGTAATGAAGACACTGTTGTGTATGTTTGGTGATAAGTGCTCATATCAACGAATATCATAACACGCTTCTTTTACAAATCCACCTTTCAGTTTTCTTTAAATAAGGACATTACACATTTGTAAATATTTGTGTAAATATTTTTACCCCCCTTTTTTTTTTTTTTTTATATAACCATATTCACATACTTGTAAATAGTACCCCAATTCTTGTTATTTGGATTAACAAAAGACATTCTTGGGATTATCCTGGATCACCTCCCTTGGTCCCTAACGGCATACACTACAACATCAGTGTTGTTAATGCTGAGGAAGTGTACCTAGTCCGACAGAGAAGAATACAGATATTGGATTACCAAGAGGGAATCGCAGCATATGGGCATCTAGCCCAGTACAAGGGCTGACCAATGGGGTATGCAACTCGAGTACTGGGCCTGGCGTCAGACGCCTCTGCCGCATCTCACTGCCGAAGGATGCTGGAGGAACTCGATCCAGGGCTCGCCAAGTGTGGAACTCACCTGAAGAGTAAAGTAGGTGCTCGTATCCCCTACTCATGGTGCTGAAAGCGAGACACTAAGCCAGCCTTCCCGCACATTACTTGTTTGTACCCAACACATGGGAAGAAACCGGTTCCACACGGAAATTGCAGAATCTCGCAAAGGTGTGTGAGAGTGGAATGAGCCCTCATGGACTAATGGACTCATGGCCCTACCTTAGATTTAACGTAATCTACCAGAATTCATAATTTCAGACTGTAAATCAGAATAAATTCAAATGTAACAATACAGAATGGTGCTGAGCCTTGCGGAAGAAATTGTATATATTCTATATGTTTGCATTTTCTTATATTCATAGAATCGTAGAAATATGATGATAATCAGATGAATGTAGTGTCGATATATACCCTTATGAATATATGTATGTGTATGTCCTTGTAGATGACCTGACAAAAGTTATTGTGTGACTAAGTGTATGACCGAGACAGATGGTCTCTATTCAAGGGTACAATATGATAGACAAATCTAAACAATGTGTTAGTTATGGCTGAGACATATCTTCATTTAGCCTCGAGAATCATTGATTGGGGAGCCAGGACTATAAAGAATGAAGGATGCCCCACACTCGTTGTCACACTCTGCAGGCACTTTGTAATGACTGTATGACTGCTGACCTTTCCTTGCAAGGGAATAAATAATTGTTAAAGACAATTGATACCTGTTTGTCTCTTATTCAGTATTGGGAAATTGTTTGCCAATACAGCCTTTTGCAACATTTCTTTAAATACCCAGACCAAGACAAAACATCTTCCAAATGGAGGCATGAACTAGCAATTGAAATTTGCATTAATCAAGATCGTAGACCTGGGTAGTTTACAGCTTACTGGGGGCAGCAGGTAATTTGCAAGAAAGACCCTGAGAAAGGGCACACCCTCCACAGTAAGCAAAATATCTGTAAACTCTAAAAACATTTATTACCTTTTGGTTTATTTCTGTGGGAATGAGACTATTTTATCAGTTGCACTGAGACATTTCAAATGATACCAAACATGTGCTGTATAATAATTGTTCACATTAAACCATATAGATTTTTGGGTGAATTTATGGTGATCTCTGCAAAAAAGATTATAAAGGAAACTGTATGTTCTTCAAGAAAGACAATATTTTTTTTAAAGGAAAAAAAATTCAGTTCACATTTTGATTTAATGTTTTTTGTTAGCATTTTAAGTTAGATACTTGTAATATATTAATAATATAATACATTTTTATTATATAAATAATAATATATTAATTTAAATACCTTTACTGTAATATACCAATGGCAACACAAAGGAGCATGCAGTTAATAGTCCTAAACATGCATGCAGAAAATATGTGTCATACTTGCTTTCCTGTTTTAGTAGAGAAAAGGTTTAGTATCAAGAAAGGGATTATATTTAATTATCTGCTTAGACTCCAGCTCTTCATAATACACTTACAGCAGAGCCTTTCTTAATCAACTGTACTGTGTTTTCTTTTATGCAACTGCTGTCATATATTTGTTATTGTGTGGATAACATCACTATTAATTAAAAGATCAGACATCAAACACAGATGAACACCGATTAACAGAACACAGGTGATGTAGATGATGATGATGATGATGATTAACTAAACCCAAGTGATACAGAAGAACTGATAATGATGATGACACGTGACATGAAGACAGGCAGACAAGTCCAATGAAAACAAAGTAAACAGAACAAGAGGTTTTCTAATAATGATGTATATTTCACACTAACTAAAGTTGAAAAAAACATTCTGTTCTTTAAAAGAATATAAATGAAAAGATTATAATATATATATATATATATATATATAATAAATATCTTACTAAAAATCTACTGAACCAATTATTTTAGTTTTAGATAAACAAAAAAATAAATATAAAAACACCTTACATTTTCAGAGAGTTGAAGAAGTAGCACCTAACATACAGATGTCCAAACCACGTATGAAAGGGGATTGCAAAAATACAATAAGTTAAATGTAAAATCTCAGAATGGTTCCTGAAGTGTTTCTCAGGGGGCTGTTCCATAAACCAAGATTAGAGTATAAGCCAGGCTTATTTCGGTTAGTCAGACTTATTGTCGGTGGATTCTGTTTCATAAAGCAAACTTAAAATAGTTCAAACTCAGTTACCCTGGCAACTTATGCTGGGAAACTAGCCTGGTCCAGGGCAGGCTAACTGTCAGGCTAAGCCTCAGCTGTTACACAGATCCTCTAACACTGACCGACAAGAACACAATGATATTACTACTGACACTCTCTCATACCATTATTGGACTTTATTAACCACTATTAGTCCAAAAATAAATACACAGTATACAGAAAATCAACTTTAAGGCTACAATGATAAATTAGACAATATAGACCTAGATAGATTAATGTCATCTCATTGTGCCACTTTTTTAACGTATTGTGTTCATAGAGTGAGCCTTTTTCACTGATTGTTTACAGATAGATAGATAGATATACTACAGGTTTTCTTTTTTTACTGGCTGAATGATTTGTGCCCAAGATTTAATTAGATTGTTTTAAAGATTTATGAATACATTTCTCTCTGGTTTGTTTGGCAGCTGTAGTACATGTTTATGATTAGAAGAACATTAGAACACAATAAAAAATAAAAATAAAAGCTTTTTAAAGCAGAAGTTAAAATCACAAAATTAAAAATAAATAATTACAAAATCATAGACTACATTTTAACTGGTAAGATGAATCTGAGCTTAGTGATTGACAGTATATTAGCCTACATTTGATTTACCCCATTACAATAGTCCCTTTACAGTTATTGCTATCATAAAAATACATAGGTTTAAAATTCTAAATAAGGCACATCTAATGTCCAACTAACAAATATTTTAGCATATATATATATATATATATATAATATATATATATATTATGTACTTTATTATGTCTTTCAATTCAAACACATTTAACACAATTATACAAATGGGCAGTTCCTTTAAAGACATCATATTTCCCCCCAATAAATTTTCCTTCTTTTTCCTTCTACTTTTTTTTTTCTTTTGTGATAATGCCCACCAACACATAGCCTAAAAAACACGATTAGAACAATAACCAAAGAGTACATAGTTAGACACTTTTACATATGATTTAAGGGGAAAAAGACAAAAAACAATAAATAAATATTAAATTTAACATTCACATATTTATATGAAACTCTTATAATGATATATTATTATATATTATATATTATAAAGTAATATTATTTAAATATCAAATATTCAATATTAAATAAGTCAATAAATAAAATAACAAATAACTAGAAATAAAAGGGAGGGAGGATTATATGAAAATGTAGTTAATGTAGGCTAATATATATTCCTTTATTTCATGGAATATTCTTTGATTTTAGAGTTAGAGAGCACATATCTTTTCAAAATGTATACATTTGCTCTTAATTTCATGTTATCCTCTCCATAATGTACTTTAGAAACTAAATCTATTCTTGCTTTCTCCAAAAAATGATTGCATTAAAAGCTGTAATTCTCAGCATTCTAAATAAGTATACATCATCTTTATTAAGTAGCATAGGTCCTATACCCAAAACTATATTTTGTATCTTTATATATTTAGTTTCTTAAAACAAATCTTCCCTGAATTAGGCTACTTCTGTTCAATTTTTTTATTAGAAGTATAAAATATATGAGTGTAATGAGCTAGAAGTTCACTGCAACTTATCCAACATCCTAAAGATAAATTATTATAATTAGAAGATATTTCTGGTGTTATAAAATATCGCATATTAATTTTCCAAGCAAAATGTATATTTTAGTCAGAATTATTGCGCTCCTATATGGCGCGCATGCGCGCAGCAACGCTCGTTCAATATGAACTTCAATTACCTTTTATGGAACCACTTTAGCCCCAACTTATTTGTTAATTTCTCACGTTTTATCATGAAACACGCTGTGATTTATTCCAAAGTGTCTCGGGCATATATAATGCATTTAACATTAAATAATCTAAATGTTGACTTTAAAAAGTAGGTGTGCCAAGAAGGCTATTCTCTGTATTTTGGTTCATTTTTGGTGAGCGCCAGAAAGATCTAAAGAGACAGAGACGCGCTAAAAATAATACATTTTACTGTTTCGGATGATGTCATATTATCTGTATGACTAAAAATAACAGAGTAGCCTATTAAGTTATTTCCCAGCAGTGGAACAAATCCAAGTGATGGCGCCGGATTCTGCCTACACCACACTGTGACAATCGGATTCTGTATCTTCAAAATATCTGTCCTTATACAGGTGGTAATGCTGCTACTGGACTGAACACACAAATATGAACTTAACAGCAACAGAACTCATAAACATTTTAAATATTCTGTACTGAAATTTATATATTTAATTGTTGAATTAATTATTTACACTATTATATTGTTTGAAAATAACAATTTTGTAGCAAATTGATTGTGATTTGAAAAGTGCGCAAATGTCTCTGACATTTTTGCACAATCACATTTCCTACTTTGGAATCTTGAAAACAACTGTGTGAAGATAAAAATTCTTGTGGTTTGTGCTCATATTCTTTAAAGTTTCAATGCGATGCGATATTTTCACTCTTCATGTTTCCAACTTTATCTTCTAATAGCAGCTTTATGTCTAATAACAGCTTTCTAGAGCTGCAACTAAAAGATTTAAAAAGATGTAAAGGCCTCTAAATGAGCACATTATTAGATCTTGTTTACTTCCGCATTAAATTCAGAGTAACTGAAACCAACTCTGCTAAAGTGAAGTGATGTGGCCTTTGCTCATATAGAGTTGAGCTGTCCTGCAGTGAGCATCTGTATATGATGGGGAGTTTTCAACCGTCATATTTCCAAATTCTATTTGTTCTAATAGCAGCTTTATTAGAATGCAAAGGTAAGTGCCATTAAATCAAATTCCTTGTTTTGCTCTTTATTTCCTTTTAGTGGTGACACAGAGACCCTGCGAGCAGGTCCATCGGTTAAACATAAACTATGTTCAGGGTGACAATATGTCTATTTCTTGCCTAACCACAACCCACCCGCTGGAGTCTCTGACAGTGGAACTACGCAGAACCGACCCGGTTCAACCCATCCTAAAGTATTCAGACAACTCTCCAGCATTAGAGCATCAGAGATGGTCTGTGAGAAATGATGCTGGAAGTGTTACACTTTACCTGAAAGACATCAGTTTATCTGATCAAGGTCGTTATGAATGTGAAGTCTACAAAGATTGGGACTGCCTTAATGCAACTCGTTTTAATCTGAGGGTCAAAGGTGAGAATGCTAATTTCTGAAACAAGCAATTAACTGCCAGGAAACCTGTTGTGATAAATATGTTTATCTGGTTTCAGAGTGTAAAACTTTGGATTCTGTCCATGCGACTCCAGACTCTTCAGTGTTGCTGCCATGCTCTGAACATCCTCTACAATACAGAACTGATCAAGTAACTTGGAAAATCTTTCATGGTCACCAATCAACAGAAATAGCCCAATATCGCCCTCCACACAAGCCCTCAAACAGCACAGAGATAGACCCGAAACCTCTGTATGACAGAGCGAGAATACTAGGGAATGGATCTCTGCTTATAAGGGATGCAGTAAACACTGATGGATCATGGTATCGGTGCAGAGTGAGTGAAAAAACCTGCTATGAGGTGAAGCTGGTGATGAAAGGCGTGTTTTCAATGCAATATTTCTAACCCTAAAGTCTCAATGCAGACTCTCAAACAAATATTCACATTTAAGATTTTAAGTTAAACTATGCTATGTCGGGTGGAAATCTTGTATCTCCATATTTTTTTTTTTTTTTTTATAAATCATTATTATTGTTTACCCTATATGACTGTCTGTGGGTTATGCAATTATATAACCAGTTAACTTTCCACAATATAGCCACAGGCAAGACAAATGCCTATGTGTGTGATAAAAAAAAAAAATAACCCAATCAAACTGACTGATGTTCATCCAAGTTTATCTTTTCTCTAGCGATCACAGATGCTCCAACCCAATCTGACAGTCCTGCAGCAGTAACAGCTAATCTGATAGCAGTAGTGATGACCACAATAGTGTCTCTGTGTGTCCTCATTTATCACTGATCATCTGTGTTAACCTTTATTTAAAAAAAACTAAGGCGCAATATCAACAGCCAAAGTAAGTCCACATCATAGTCCAGTCACATTTGTTCATTTTCATGTTTTCTTTCAAATCACTAAAATTTATTTGATATTCTTTATGCGGTTGTAAGATGTGCTTTCATTTTGTCAGTTTGTCAGAAAGTGAAAGTAACCTGATCTAACAGTATATATGATTTGATTATGTAGATAATGTTAAGTGTTCTGAGTGTATTGCAATGAGGTATGAAAAACAGCCCATATCATGCAATCATGGTAGAGTTGAAAAGATTACATTACTCTAACCTTTATGCTTTATGATGACAGACGTTGATCAGATAGTAAAGTACTTATTTTTATCTTGTAGTTGAATTGAACTGTAGGTATTCCACATATTATTCAGAAATTTCAGGTCCTTACACTCAGTGTCATCAAATGATGGAGTGTTTTTAATAAAAGTTTTTCTCTTGCAGGGTTGGATGTCCCGTTGTATTCTGTAGTTCAACGTAGGGGTGAGCGGGGTATAACCTAACGCGGGCGTCAGGATTTGAGTTTATTCATGTTTAGAGTTGTTTTTTTTTGTTTTGTTTTTGTCCTGTTTTTTTCTGTTCAGTTCCTGCCTTGTGAGTTTTCTATGTCAATCTCAGTTTATTTCTAAGCTAATCTTCTACCTGTTAATCAGTTATTGTGTTAGTCCTTAGTTCAGGTGTGTCTTGTTAATTAATCTCATTAGTTCCTCTTGTTTTCCTGTGTATTTAAGTCTAAATTTAGTGCTGTCTGTCACCGTCGCTGTTAGCCTGGTTGTTCTGTCCTGTGTTTTAGAAATTTCAGAGTATCCTGATTATCCCGTATTTCTTTATTTATTAAAAAAATATTTATTATTAATGCAAGAAAAAAGAAATACTCTGAACCCTAAGTAGGTTTACACAAACTGAGAAAGTTTGAATGACTGGCATAATTTTGTACAACACATCACATGTATGTTGCTTGCATTGCCATTTTTGCATTGCAGAGTTTCATAGTATTTATCATCTCACTTCATAACATGGCCACACATATAAATGCGGTATATGCATACATCTGAAAATGTGCATGATTTTTGTTGTTGTTGACAAAATACATTTTTGAACATTATCTTACAACAGTTGGTGTTAACAAACAGAAGATCCTGCACGCAAATCAGATGACAATATAACGCTGTGAAATGAAATGCAGTTTTTAATGTTTTTTTTATCATTTTTTTACTGAGTCAGTGATGCCTCTGGCAAATTTTTCTAATTGATTTAGTACTACACTGAAAATGATTTTTCCATACAGGTATCATTTTATCAAATAAAATACTGTAAAAAATTGCTGTTAAAAAAGGCCAAAATCTGACAGTAAAATACTGTTTTCCATTAAAACAGTATGTACTATGGAAAACATTGCATTCTGGGCAATATTTTGCACTTTAAGAAGTTGCTGTTAATTTACAGCCAATTTTTAACAGTACTCTACTGTATTTAAGTAATATTTTTTTTTACTGTTTGCAATGCATTGTGGGCTGTGTTAAATTACAGTACAATGCAGTATTTTTTCATTTGGTGTCCGAAGAGGACACACGTTCGAAGGGCATCTGCTTTACATCGCCATTCACCATCCAAAGTCTTGCATCTGCATTGACCTGCATCTGCACTTACAAATTACACGGTAATTAAAACTTTGTTATATTCCTTGCCAGTATTTTCAGTTAGAATTACCTGAAGTAATGTTTGAAATCAAAGCTCAGCAAGCTGTCGAGCTAGTTAGTGTGTTGTTTTAAAATGTCTCTTCAGCGCTGAAATGTGAATCATTCAAACATAACTTATATTTACACGCATTTTACAGTCGGTCACGAAGTACGCAGAGAGTGACCGACTGATAGGGAACGTCTCGGTTACATATGGCAACCCTCGTTCCCTGCAGGAGGGAACGGAGATGTACGTCCCGTCGCCACAACTCCTGTATCCCGCTGTGTGGCCGGGTCACCCAAGGTCACCTGCTCGGCTCATCAGCGAAAAACTGAAGATGCTATGCACCTGCTGCTCAGCCTTTGGACATGGACCTTTGTTTTCAACATGGACCTTTGTTTTTATTAAAATGGCTTATGTCTGCTATAGGCCTATTTTGTAAATGTAAGCAACTAATTTAAGACGCACAAACTGGGTGCCGGTGCGGTGAGACGTACATGCTCGGCCAGATTCGGTTCTAAGTCCTGCATCTTCGGATGCGGAGCCACGCACGCTGTAACAAAAAAAGCCATGCACACCGCCAAGCGAAATGGTGTCTTGCATTGCAAACGCGCACGACCGCCCACACCGCAATGACATCATTTTTGCCGCGCGCACTGTCTTGTCCAGACTGCTTATGATCTCTTTAAGTCTTTAGCTATCCAAACCTTCCACCCTTTCTTCAAATCAGCTTGCAAACACTGCTCATCCCTGCTATAGGGTGAAAAATCATTGTCACACCCTGTTTATCACATCATATGCACATCCTGGAAATCACAGAACCTCTAGATCAGACAGTGTTACATAAAAACAAACAGGTTATCTGTCTTTTTTGGCACTTTAGTGGAGTCCGTCCTTCTCTTTAATATCTGTACAGTTCTAACTGCTAATAGTGCTGCTGATACTTAAATGTCTTTTTTGTGTTAAAATATTTAAAGGAGAATATATATTAAAAGTGCTATGGTAAATGGTCTTTTCTTATAGGGTTTTCAGTATTTATTCATCCTGTCTTGTGCTTTGGCATGAATTTTCTAATGTTCAAAATTAGAGACTCCCCACTGTCCAACACAATATTCACCAACCCCTATATTATAATATTAACAAAACTATGAATATAATATAAATATATAGTAACCAGTAATTGCGAGATAAAACCACTTCTTTAATGAAAAACAGCAAATGTTGCAGTCACGTTGTGACATTTCTCAATGCCTAATAAATGCATTTTCAGTGCCACAACCACAATCTTTTTCCCGATTGGAGTTTTGGTCTATGCACCTCATTTGGATGATTTTTTTAGATGAGGTGAGCTATTCTTCTGTTGTTCCTTAAAGAGATAGTTCACCCAAAAATTAAAATTACCCCATGATTTGCTCACCCTGAATCCATCCTCCTAGGTTTATATGACATATTATAAGGAGATATATTAAATAATGTCCTGGCTCTTCCAAGCTTTATAATGGCAGAGGATGAAATTTTGAAGCTCAATCCATTCATCATAAAAGATATCGAAACGGCTCCGGGGGGTTAAAAAAAAAGACCTTCTGAAATGAAGCCATGCATTTGTGTAAGAAATATATCCATATTTAAAACTTTAAAAACTAGCTTCAGGCAGACGTCCTACGCAAGTCGACATACGCCAGAAGAGTGTAGAAGTGCCTAAGCTTTAACGCCTCTCACGGTTCAAATAGGGCTGGGGAACAAACTCAAGCACCTCTTCTCTTTAAAAATTCTAGTTTTGTTTTGTTCTATCCACTACGCTTTCACGTTCGACAATATGTCGCCATAAATCGATGCATCAGCCGTCTGTCAGAGGCTAGTTATTTTAGCTTATAAAGTTTTAAATATGAATATTTTTCTTACAAAAATGCATAGCTTCGCTTCAGAGGTTTGGGCCTGTTGCTGCGCCTGGATCCATACAGACCAGGCCCCATGGTTCGGCACGTATTTGATTTGCGGAATAATTGCAAAGTTTAACCATCATAGAGTCAAAGTTTATCATTTGCATGTGTTTTGTCTTGCCAACACACTGAAGCTATTTTAAACCATTCCAGAGCAAGAAGAGGCAAAAGAGGAGTTAATTCGGTACTTGCGCGCTGTTATCTGTGCACACAGCCAAACACATCTGAAGCGCGCGCACACAGAGAGGTGTCGTACTGACACCTAATTGATTCCTCTTTTGCATTTCCTTGCTCTTAAACCGACAAATACACACAAAATGATCTCAAAATACCCATTTTGGCAAGTATTCTCGTAAACACAGTTGGTTATGTCTTGTGAATGTAAAAATTTGTGAAAGAAATTAAATGTATATAATTTTATTGGATACGTGCATTTGCCCTGAAAGTGATATCAGCCTATAAATACCTGCTGCTGTCTTGTCAATCAAACATAACAGCTTTAGCAAAGATTCATCTATATTTAATTTATACAATGAACACTATAGTGTTATTTTACATTTAGGCCTAATTATTACATTTTTGCACTTGAATACTACAGTTAGACCTTACTTTCATTTGTAACTTTGTTTTATTGTATTCGATTCATATGCTCGTAATTAGTGTATTTGTTCTTTTGTTTATTTACTGACTTCCCTCTCCCCAATTATAATTTTTCTTTCTGATCCAAAAAATTTTCCCACTAACTAGCTGTAGATTATATCTAGAAGTATGTTGAAAAAAATATTTGCACTATTATATTGTTTCATAGTAACAACTAATTTAGCAAATTGATTCCACCTCCACCATCCACCTCCATCCTCCCCACCACCACCAGGCCGGCTCCTGTTCATACCTCCCCGGGGGTCGGCTGCGCCCCTGCCTTCATCTTCAGACAAGGATATGCAGAGTCTGTTACGCTCCGAATGTGAACTACGGACGGGGCCTGCGCCAAAGAACTTTACCATCCAATATTTCTGTTTTCATTTTCTGGTCTATTAATTAATAAATGTTATTGTGATATCATCTCGTCTTCCGAGTCTTTCTGGTAGAAATGTGTGCAAAATTGCATATTCTCTGACATTTTGCACAGATTACATTTCCTGCTTTCACACTCTGAAAACAACTGTGAAGGTAAAAGGTCTTGTGGCTTGTGCTCATATTCAGCTTTTCTGCAGTAAGCTGGTTGTGGTCTGTCAGGACATCTAAACTATAAACTATTTTATACATAATCACAATAAAGACATTTATATTTCAGTTACTTCAATTACTACATTTCCATACAAACAATGAACTTAAAAATGTAGCTTCAAGTTCATTGCCAACTTTCCTGTAGCAAATGTCATTTTGTGTTATAAAATAGCAGAGCATTTCTGAATCAGTTGTACTGTGGAATTCTGTCTTTTGTTATGCAACTAATGTGTAATAGCGTACAGTTTTCAGATGAAAGCACAACTAGTTTTTCTGTTTCCACCAAAATGTTACTTGTTAACTGACAGCTTAAGAAACAAGATAAATGTTTGTGTTCCATCACGCCTAAAAAAAACAATTACATTAATAGTAGTTTACCAGCCTATGGTGAATTGTTGTTTACTTAGATGTATAATATCAAAGTGGATTAATGTAAAGTAACTCATTTCCTACTGTGCATGTGTAATAGTGAGTACAGGCCGTTTGTGTTTGTACATTTTCTTTGTAATATAGTATGATGTTAATTTTCCAATACAGTTAAATATGGTTTAAATGCTTATTTGTGCTTTATGTTTAAAAAGGAGTGTGTGTTATGCGCATTTATTCATATAATTATTTTCGCTTGGCATACCAGCGTGATGACGTCATCGCACGCATCGCATAGTAACCCCCGCGCTAGTGATGCTTCATTCGTAGTAAATGCAGAGACGAGAAGCCATCACAATTGCATTCTTCTCTTCATTGTCGTCTTGTTACTTACAGGTAACTGCAGAGTATAATGCAAAACACACTTCCGATTTAAGCATAAACACTGCTAATATAATATGAATGAGTTATGCGCATGTTTAACGCCGTTGTTTTGTTATATGAATAGTGCGTCATGAGTTTGTCATGTTGAGCACATGGTTAGCATAAGTGCTCCGCGATTAGCGCCAGAGTCCACCACATAACTGGTTAAAGTATAAATACTATTTGAATCTAATGTATAATATTGTTTAGCGTTATACATTTATTTCTAATTTACATATGTGGTCGTTAATCGACGGGAATGTCGGTAAACTGTGTAATGAGTTACATTTGAGTGAATGTAGTTTAGTGAATTTCACGTCTTGTCATTCAATGTAATATTTGACAACGAACTTTTATGTGTTCTAAACTAATAATAGGAAGTGGATTCTTAATGTATTTTACATCATCATTCTCATGTTATTATTTAGATAAAGGGTAAATGCTAGTTAAAGTGTTATATATATATATATATATATATATATAAATTATCCATTAGAGTGTCACTTTGGCAATTGTAAACCCTGAATATGCAAAATGTTTAAATTGGTAATGTTTTATTCAGATATACTATGTAAAAGTCATACATGTGTTGACCATATTATGTGCTGAAAGGTTGTAATATGCATATACTTTTATTGATTCGTAGTAAATGCAGAGACGAGAAGCCATCACAATTGCATTCTTCTCTTCATTGTCGTCTTGTTACTTACAGGAGTACTACAAATTTGGAGGCACCGCTGGGATGATTGTTGGGTGGTCTGACTCCTTCATCAGCGAGAACCACCCAGTCACATTCATCTCTCACCCAGACGTACGGCAGTAAGGCTGCAGAGTGAAGTGGAGAGACAAGGCTGATTTAGTGGTGCGTGCGCATGAGACACAGTGAGTTCAGAAGCGACGGCACCCAGGTCAGTGAGGTAACCACCACTTTCAACGCTGCTAAATACTGTTAAAAAAAGAAAAGAAGAATGGATGCGCTTGAAAGTCTTCAGGAGGAGATAGGAGAAAAATTATGCACACTGTCAAAAGAGAAGTTAATAGAACTCTGCTCCTTTTTACACATCCCATCAGTGAAAGATGTGACCCGCCTCTCACTCATAAAGTATATCAGCAGTCATTTATTGAGGAGTGAGCTGTAAGAACTAGAGGATAGTGGCATGGCAGAGTTATTGTGTATTCATGAGAAGATAAGTGACCTCACAGTGGCCACTGCTGACAACCCAGGAAAATGGGTGGAGCCAGGACACGTTGAAAGAGACATGAGCACGGCCCAGAGACCAGTGAGAGAAACTAGTACTGTAACTGAGTCATTTCAGGCCATGCATATTAATACTGCTGTTGCACACAGTACATCGGGTGCGCAGGCAACATCAGATAGGAGGCGGACAGACCATTCACAACTGCCCCAGAGACACAACACGCCAGTCATTTGGCATAAAGAGTTTAAAATCTCAGGCTTGATCGGTGAACCGGGCCAAAAGGACCGATTATCATTCTCTAGTCTCGCTCGTCAAATCGAAAGTGGGCTGGGCAAGGGATATCCTGAACAGGAAATCATAGATGCAGTAATCAGATCCATTACACCTGGGCTTCAGCTGCGTAGCTACCTTGAAGGGAAAGCTGGTTTAACTCTTCCTACTCTGAGACGCATTCTCCGTTCTCATTATCAAGAAAAAAATGCAACTGAATTATACAAACAATTGACCACCGAGGGCCAGCGTAGCAAAGAGACCCCCCAAAACTTCCTAATACGGGCTCTTGACCTGAGACAAAAAATTCTGTTTGCCTCCCAAGAAGATGAATCTGGGCTGAAGTATGACCCTGTTTTAGTGCAGAACATGTTTCTGCATTCAGTTTTAACGGGCTTGCAAAACGACCGTGTTCAGAGCGACTTACAGCCGTATCTTTCTGACGCTGCGATCTCTGATGAAGTATTGCTAGAAAAATTAAATGTTGCATGCTCTCATGAGTCAGAGAGGCAGAACAAGCGGAAAACAGAACGCCAAGCTATTGTTCATGCCACCCAGCTTGATGAACCCGTCCCTGAACAAAAATGTCTGCCTAAACAGTCAAAGCTCGACTTGATGTATCAGTTAAAAAGACTTAGCGATGACATTATGCAGATCAAAGAACAAATTCAGCTGCCACAAGTTACATCACAGCAATGCTTTGCAGTTAACCATGAAGAGTTAGCAGTGACACGCTGTCATCCGCAGAACATGCCACAGATCAGCCAGCTGCCGCCAGAGTGGAGCCCAGGGCCAGGTCATCAAGCCCAGAGGCCGGATTCGGTCAAACATGAGCAACAACATTATCGACTTCAGACGCAACATCCGCAATTTGGTGCTGTATCACAGCAACAGTACACAGCACCACAGCCGCTTCATGCCCTGACTCATTTTGCTCAACGACAGCAGCCCCAGCGCCATCACTTTCAAATACCTCCCCAAGCCAGTCAGTCACTATACCCGGTCACACGACAGTACCCAAATGAACGGTTGTCGCAACCCCAACGCCAGTATCAACAGCCCAGCCGTCAGCAAGCTAGACAATGTTTTCACTGCCAACAGAGTGGAACCACGGAGCAGTGCACCCATTGCTATTATTGCAGCAGCAGCGAACATTATGCAGCTGGTTGCAGAGTACGGGGTACGAGAAACCAGAGGGAGGTTCAGTTAAACGGGGAAGGGTTGCTCCAAAGGGACAGGGAGTGACCCAAGAGACGAGCACGTCCCGACGACGCACAACACGACAGTTCAAACCCAACCTGCAATATCATGTGCCTCACGAAATAGACAGCATAATAACAGCCGAATGCCGAGTTAATCAGCATTCTCCAATAACTTCCCTAGTTGGCAGGCAATGCCTGGTGGCCTGCTATTTGCAAGGACATGAGACAGAGGCTTTATGGGACACAGGCTCCCAGGTGTGTATTATTGATGAGCAGTGGAAAGACAGCTACATACCAGAAGTCAGACTGAGAGATATTTCCGAAGCCACAGAAACACCTGAACGTCTACACCTTGTGGCAGCCAATGGTACTGACATGCCGTACGGAGGATGGGTTGAGGTGACTTTCAAGTTGGCCTCCCCTGCTGAAAGAGTGAAAGAATTAGTCATCCCTATGCTTGTTCTAAAGGGTCAGCAACTCCCTAAACCTATCATTGGTTTTAATGTAATCGAGCAAGTGATGAAACAAAAAGATACAGTCAATTCGGACAAAGTGACTAACAGGCAGTTGTACCAAACCGTTGTCAGCGCATTTCCCAACCTGAAAAGAGACCAAGTCCATACCTTCATCAATCTGGTGACAGCTGATGATCTCGGCGAGTATACAGTGAGTACTGCCCAGGGATCTGTGAACATACCAAAGCACACAATCATGCAAATACAGTGCAAAGTTAAAATGCCACATGTGAGACAAAACAGTGTGTTGCTATTTGAGCCATGCGTCAACCCTCAACACCCTGAGGGCCTAGAACTGTTTGACACTCTGCTGGAGGTGAAAAAAGGTACCCGCCCTTCAGTCACTCTGAGCGTGCAGAACGAGACCGACCACGATATTATCCTAGGAGGTAGAGTGGAGCTGGGCATTGTGCAACCAGTTAAATCAGTCTTGCCTGCGACTATGATCTCTCCAAGGGGAACAGGATCTGTGACTCAGGTTACGGTCGAGGAGACACCTAGGGGAACAGAGGAAGACAGCCTGTGGGACCCACCGGTCGACTTGAGCCATCTAACTGCACGGCAACAACAACAAGTGAAGCAGATGTTAAGGGAGGAGTGCCAAGCTTTCTCAAAATCCGACGACGACATTGGTTGTGCAAAGGGACTTCAAATGAGTCTTTCCTTGAACGACAATACACCTGTAGCTCGGACATACAATTCAGTTCCAAAGCCCTTATACCAGGAGATGAAAGACTACCTACAGGATTTAATAGCTCAAGGGTGGGTAGAAAAGTCCAACTCCTCCTATTCTTCGCCAATCGTGTGTGTCCGGAAAAAGGATGGCAGCCTCAGACTGTGTATTGATTACAGGGACCTGAATCGGAAGACAGTACCTGACCGACAGCCGATTCCTCGGGTGCAGGACGTCTTAGATGGTCTGGGGGGCAATTCTTGGTTCTCTCTGCTCGACCAAGGGAAGGCGTATCATCAAGGCTTCATGACCCCAGAGAGCAGGCCACTAACAGCATTCACAACCCCCTGGGGTTTATATGAATGGATCCGCATCCCCTTTGGCCTTATGAATGCTCCGGCAGCGTTCCAGCGGTTCATGGAGAAATGTTTGGAGGGAATGAGAGATGAGATCTGCGTGCCATATCTGGACGACATCTTGGTCTTCACAAAGTCATTTGATGACCAAGTGGAGGCAGTGAGGAGAGTATTGAGGCAACTATGTACCCATGGGATTAAACTAAAGCCACGAAAATGCGACATGTTCAAGAACGAAGTGAGATACCTGGGCAGGATTGTGTCTGCAGAGGGTAGTCGCCTGGACCCAGCTGATACGGCTGCTGTAACAGCTTTGAAGGAGAAGCGACCAGGCACTGTAGGCGAGCTACGTAAGATCTTGGGCCTGCTTAGCTACTATCGTCGGTACATAAAGGATTTTTCAAGAATCGCCAGTCCGCTGTATAACCTTTTGAAGGGCAAAGTCAATGGTGGGGAAAGTCCAGCAAGGGCCAAGAAAAGGACAGAAAGGAACAAGAAGGGTTCTGTGATGCCATCGAACCAGCGGATTGAATGGACAGCGGACCACCAAGAAGTCTTGGAGAAATTGATTGAGTGTTTGGTCCGACCACCCGTGTTAGGGTTTCCAGATTTCTCTGAACCATTCATCCTGCATACAGATGCATCAAATCAAGGCCTGGGGGCTGTCCTATATCAACGGCAAGGTGGAAAGTTGAGGGTGATTGCTTATGGGTCCAGAACATTGACAGCGGCTGAGAAGAACTACCACCTCCACAGCGGGAAGCTGGAATTCCTCGCCCTAAAGTGGGCTGTGACTGAAAAATTCAGGGACTATTTGTATTACGCCCCAACTTTCACTGTGTACAGCGATAATAATCCCTTGACCTATGTACTCTCGTCTGCAAAACTCAATGCAACTGGGTGTCGATGGGTCGGTGAGTTAGCGGACTTCCACTTCACAATCCGCTACCGGCCAGGAAGAGAGAATGTGGATGCAGACACGTTGTCTAGGATGCCGTTGGACGTAGAGACTGTGATGAAAGAATACACGGAGGAGCTTCCATCAGATTGCATTGGAGCAATGATACAAGCAGTCGAAATTCAGGATGAGCTGGGTCCCAACATGGCTGTCAGATGTGAGGATGTAATTGCATGGAGAGAGACAGATGAAGCATCACCAACGTCATTGTCAAAAGAGGAGATTCGACAGGCACAGAGTGACGATAAGGACATCAAAGTTATCGTCGAGCACTTACAGTCTGGGTCCCGGCCAGACTTAAAGCAGTGGCGGGCAGTCAACCCAAAGTTCAGAGGTTTAATCCGAGAATGGGACAAGTTACAGTTAGATGAACATGGCATACTGTACCGTAAAACGACACAGCGGACTCAGCTCGTGTTACCGGCCAAATTCAAGCACATTGTCCTGAGGGAGCTACACGATGAGATGGGCCACCAAGGGCTGGATAGGACAACAAGCCTTATTAGAGACCGTTTTTTCTGGCCACGGATGCAGAAGGATATTGAGCATTATGTCCTAAGGGCGTGTCCATGCATTAAGCAGAAAAAACCATGCCGGGAGATACGAGCACCATTAAAGAGCATCAAGACAACTTACCCGTTTGAGCTGGTCTCGATTGATTTTCTCCATCTAGATAAGTGCAAAGGAGGATATGAGTACATTCTCGTCGTCATCGATCACTTTACACGATTTGTTCAAGCCTATGCTACCACATCAAAATCAGGCAAAACGGTGGCTGACCGACTGTTCAATGACTTTGCCCTGAAGTTTGGATTCCCTTCGAGGATTCACCACGACCAAGGTGGAGAATTTGAGAACCAGTTGTTTGACCAACTAAGGAAGTACAGTGGTATTACAGCATCAAGAACAACCCCTTACCATCCCCAAGGAAATGGCCAGGTGGAAAGGTTCAACCGAACAATACTACAGATGCTCAAGACTCTGACAGAGAAAGAGAAATCCAATTGGAAGGAGGCACTTAACAAACTAGTCTTCGCATACAACTGCACTAAATGTGAGGTTACTGGCTTCTCTCCATTTTACCTGTTGTTTGGTCGCTCCCCAAGACTCCCCGTTGATGCGTTGTTCGGACTTGACCAGGACCGTGGGACCACTAATCAGCGAGAGTATGTAGAACGCTGGACAAAGGGGATGCAAGAGGCTTATGAGATTGCACGGGACCATGCAAAAAAGGCTGCTGAAAGGAACAAGCGAAACTACGACCACAAAGTAAGATGTGCTGACCTGTACCCTGGAAGCCGAGTCCTTGTGAAAAATCTCACTCCACGAGGGGGTCCTGGAAAGCTAAGGAACTACTGGGAGGACGAAGTTCATGTTGTAATCCGTCAAGCCATGGAGGATGTCCCTATTTACGAGGTGAAACCTGAGCAGGGGAAAGGAAGGTCAAGAATCTTACACAGAAATCTACTTCTACCATGCGATTACTTACCGTCAGCCATTGCAGAGAAAAAGGACTCCACACCTAACCAACAGAGGAGAAAAAGGGGTCAGCTTGGAAGGAACAGAGAGGATGTGCCAGAGGCCAACAGTGAAAGTGAGGAAGATGAATACAGCTTCAGAGTGGAATGCCAACAAAGAGACAAAAGGACAGATGGACAACATGAGACAAATAGAGATGTGTTATCAAGGGAGTCAGACTTACCTGAAACACCAGTAGGTACCCATGAACTAGGCCTTGCTCATGAACAACATCCACAGTCAACCCAAGCTGAATTGGAAATTGAGCCTGGAGAAGAGAGACAAGTCAACGACACAAGAGATAGGCAGGAAGCTCAGGAGATCGGATCAACTGCTGAGTCTGAGGAAATAGAGTTAGTTGAGAGAGGAGCACCTACAACACAAGAACAGAGAAACATGCACTCAGGGGAACAAAGCAACTTAACAATGAGAACGCGACGACCTCCAAAAAAGTTCACTTATGACACCTTTGGGACACCAGTATGTCGCAATGTGCAAAGCATGAGTGGTGACTATTATCAGGATTTCAGAGTCCCAAACACTTGGACAACAATACCCTTCTATTATCACCAAGCCCCACCTTTTTGCTACTAACTGTTAACTACCATATCTTTCAGTTAATCTACTGTTTTGGTTATACTACCAAGTGCCTTTTGGGTGCAAATAATATGGACTGTTGATATGGACTGTTGATATGTGGTCATACATACTGGAACATTTGATAAGCTATGAAATGCCCTTTCTAATATGCACACTGAAGAGCCTGGAAAATAAATATGAACAATGGACAATCAATAGTGAACTCAAGTGAACAGCAAAGCAGATACTGCTGTGTGATTTAGGGAACATGGACTGTTTTAGGGCTCTGAACACAGCCACGTTAAGCTGTTCTAAGCTTCAAATGGACTGTTCTCGTTTGGCATAAGTGAGATGGTTTTTTTTGTTGTCCTTTCCTGACGACAATTCTGCCAAATGGACTATTGCTGAACTTTGAGATTCTTGTCAATATATGACATTCGTCAATTGATTTATATGGACTAAAAGAAAAAAAAAGAAGAGAGAGGACTTTCTTGGTGTCTTGGTGCCATTGCAATTGTTATGATTCCATTGAAGAATGAAAAAAATAGATGTGAATTATCACTGTGGCATGAGTGTGTAAAAAAAAAAAAAAAAAAAAAAGAAATTGGTTTAACAGAAAACAATATTGATTAAGATTGATTGAGAAGGGCATTGGTAGATGTCGGGACGACATTTTATCCTGTGGGGGAGAGTGTAATAGTGAGTACAGGCCGTTTGTGTTTGTACATTTTCTTTGTAATATAGTATGATGTTAATTTTCCAATACAGTTAAATATGGTTTAAATGCTTATTTGTGCTTTATGTTTAAAAAGGAGTGTGTGTTATGCGCATTTATTCATATAATTATTTTCGCTTGGCATACCAGCGTGATGACGTCATCGCACGCATCGCATAGTAACCCCCGCGCTAGTGATGCTTCATTCGTAGTAAATGCAGAGACGAGAAGCCATCACAATTGCATTCTTCTCTTCATTGTCGTCTTGTTACTTACAGGTAACTGCAGAGTATAATGCAAAACACACTTCCGATTTAAGCATAAACACTGCTAATATAATATGAATGAGTTATGCGCATGTTTAACGCCGTTGTTTTGTTATATGAATAGTGCGTCATGAGTTTGTCATGTTGAGCACATGGTTAGCATAAGTGCTCCGCGATTAGCGCCAGAGTCCACCACATAACTGGTTAAAGTATAAATACTATTTGAATCTAATGTATAATATTGTTTAGCGTTATACATTTATTTCTAATTTACATATGTGGTCGTTAATCGACGGGAATGTCGGTAAACTGTGTAATGAGTTACATTTGAGTGAATGTAGTTTAGTGAATTTCACGTCTTGTCATTCAATGTAATATTTGACAACGAACTTTTATGTGTTCTAAACTAATAATAGGAAGTGGATTCTTAATGTATTTTACATCATCATTCTCATGTTATTATTTAGATAAAGGGTAAATGCTAGTTAAAGTGTTATATATATATATATATATATATATAAATTATCCATTAGAGTGTCACTTTGGCAATTGTAAACCCTGAATATGCAAAATGTTTAAATTGGTAATGTTTTATTCAGATATACTATGTAAAAGTCATACATGTGTTGACCATATTATGTGCTGAAAGGTTGTAATATGCATATACTTTTATTGATTCGTAGTAAATGCAGAGACGAGAAGCCATCACAATTGCATTCTTCTCTTCATTGTCGTCTTGTTACTTACAGGAGTACTACACATACAGTAGGTTTCTGATAATCCTGTATTGGACAGATTATCTCTGGCATATTTTTTTTATACCAGGCTGCCTTTTCTCATCTATATCTACAAAACATTATCTGTGCACAACTACAAATTATTTTATTTATTTTCAACAGTTCTTGTCCCAAAGTAAATGAGAATGATTTATATACAATGCATTGTATTATTTATTTGAAATAGAATTTGCTGTTTGCTGTATTTTTTTTTTCTGTAAGCAAAACTCCCTATCACACACATAATCTCACTGAAGGCCTCTATATGAGAATAGAATAGAATGAGGCATTTATATAGCGCTTTCATATGTACTACTGTACACCCAAAGCGCTGAGCACATGATTATATCTTATTTACTTCCGCACTAAATTTAGAGCAACTGAAAACAGCTCTGCTAAAGTGAAGTGATGTGACCTTTGCTCATATAGAGTTCAGCTGTCCTGCAGTGAGCATCTGTGTATGATGGGGAGTTTTCAGCCTTCATATTTCCAAATTCTTTATCTTCTAATATCAGCTTTATTGGAATGCAAAGGTAAGAATCATTATATGAAGTCAGATTCCTTTTACCAACATATAAATATGCAAACATATTTACAGATATGCATAATATCAATTGGGTGTGTAAAGTCCGCATAGGTGTGACATGCATATGATTAGTGTCATTCAGGCTACATAATGGTTAATTGTTTGGAAATGTTATTTGTGCTAACAAACAGCTTCTGTTCTCGCTACTATGTAAAAATTTAAAGCAAGAAAATGATTTACTGAGGACAGTCTTTTTGTTTTTTTAATAAACATTTTTTGGTGTGCAAAGACTTACCCAAACAATACATTCATATAAAACTGATCTAAAAGTCAATGGAAATACTTTACAATTAGGTTCTATAAGTTAGCATTAGTTAATGCGTTTTCTAACATTAACAATGAGCTATACATTTGTTACAGTATTTATTCATCTTTATTAATGATAGTTGATTAAAAATATATATATATATTCATTGTTACCTCTGGACCATTAAGTAATATTAACAGAAATAACTTTAAAAACTGCTTTTTTTATGTATTAGTAAATGTTTAAATGATCATTTACTAATATTAATAATTACTTTAGAAGTATTTTTCGTTGTTGGTTCATGTTAACAAATGTAGTTAACAAATGGAACTATATTTTAAAGTGTTTCCAAATCAATTTATGGATTTTTATACACTGGTAATCAAAAGGATCATTTCAGAATTATTTATTTTAATTTTTTTGACTATAAACCCTGTGGTGGTTTCCTATCCATGTATCAGTTCTCTCAGGATGTCTCGTTTCTCTTTTTAATTTCCCTTTAGCTCAGACGGCGAGACCCTGCGAGCAGGTCCATCAGTTAAACATAAACTCTCTTCAGGGCGACTATATGTCTATTTCTTGCCTAACCACAACCCACCCGCTGGAGTCTCTGACAGTGAAACTACGCAGAACCGACCCGGTTAAAGACATCCTAAAATATTCAGACAACTCTCCAGCATTAGAGCATCAGAGATGGTCTGTGAGAAATGATGCTGGAAGTGTTACACTTTACCTGAAAGACATCAGTTTATCCGATAAAGGACATTATGACTGTCAGGTCTACAATGATGGGGTCTGCCTTAAAGCTACTCAGTTTAACCTGAGTGTCATAAGTAAGAATGCAATTTTTTTCAATCAAGCTAATAATCCTCATTGGAGAGCCATTTACATATATAATATGAATGCTAATGTGTTTCTCTGGTTTCAGAGTGTAAAACTTTGGACTCTGTTCATGCAACACCAAAGACGTCAGTGTTGCTGCCATGCCCTGAACATCCACTGCAAAACAGAACTGATCAAGTAACTTGGAGAATCGTTATTGGTCACCAATCAATAAAGATAGACCAATATCGCCCTCCACACAAGCCCTCAAACAGCACAGAGAGAGACCCGAGGCCTCTGTATGAGAGAGCGAGAACACTAGGGAATGGATCTCTGCTTATAAGGGATGCAATAAACACTGATGGATTATGGTATCAGTGCAGAGTGAGTGAAAAAATCTGCTATGAGGTGAAGCTGGTCGTGAAAGGTGTGTTTTCAATGCAATATTTCTAACCCTAAAGTCTCAATGCTGACTCTCTGAATGACATTCACCTTTTACAAGATTTTACGTTAAGCTATGCTAATAAAATGTGAGATGTGGTCATGGGTTAGTCAAAAGGTTCTTTTTCCACATTACAATAAATATAATGACAAACATACCCCCCGGTTTCACAGAAATGGCTTAGTTCACCCAAAAATGAAAATTCTGTCAGTAATTACTCACCCTCATGTTGTTCCAACCCCCGTAAGACTTCAGACCCCGTTCATTTTCGGAACACAAATTAAGATACTTTTGATGAAATCTGAGAGCTGGCTCACTCCTTCATAGGCTGCAAGGTAATTTCATCTGCCAGCCCAGAAAAGTTAGTAAAGACATCATTAAAATAGTCCAAGTGACTACAGTGGCTCAACCTTAAGTTTATCAAGTGACTAGAATACTTTTTGTGTGCAAAAATAACGACTTTATTCAACTATTAATTTTAATTCTCTCAGATCGAGTCTTTGATAATTCACACTGCGTGATTGTCACTCGTGTGAACGAGCACCGATTTGCCTATGATTTCGGGCATTTGTCAGCGATCTCGCAAAACCTGTCGGCGAGTGAAAATTGGGACTTAAATCATGTTATTTATTAGCGGCGTGCAAGGTAAGCGGTGTGTCTCTGTGTTCACAGCCCATGCCTGAATGCGATTCACACCAGTTTTGCTTCATTTGTTTGGTGGAAGAGCATGCTGTCCTCTCGAATGGATCTGGCTGAGCAGCGGCAGATGGGTCCCTATTGCTTGCTCTCTCTCTCCAGATCCAGATGTCCTTTTGCACGATCCCAAAGCGCATTCTGGGGTTTCTCCAGCTGGTGCGGAGAATAGCGCATCTCTTGCATTCCGCTATGGATTTTGAGTTTCCCGTCTATGAGCGTTCCTCATGCAATGATAAAGTGTATAAGGAACTACTCGAGGTGGTTACTCACACGGTGGCCAGGTTACAGCTAGACTGGCCACGCGAGCCGACAGATTTCTGTCTGGTGTTCAGGAGGAGGGACCCCAACAGCGGTCTCTCCCTTTCTTTGAGGACTCCATGACAAATTAACCCATTCATAGGGGAAACCTTACACTTCTCGTGTCTTTGAGCCTTCGACGTCGACATATTCGACTATTGTGGGGGCGAAGGCACGAGGGTATACAATGATGCCACAGATCGAAGTGACGCTTGCGGGCTATCTCTCGGCATAATATCTTAAGGAACCAACTCTTCCCCAAAAAGCCGTGCAGAACCACCTCAACGCTATTGGGGAAAGCGTTTCAAGCAGCAGGTCAGGCTGGTACTGCCCTGCACACCATGGTACCTGCTGAAGGACCTGAGTATGGGAGGTTCCATCGACAAAGAGGCGTTCTCTGAGCTTTGTCGAGCCACAGACCTGTTCCTCCGTGCGACCAAGCAAACGGTCCGCGCCCTGGGCGATACCAGAGAGGAGGGGGCTTCTGTCTCAAGCGCAGAGAACAATATTTCATCCCTGGCCCGAGCTATGGAACCTTCACCTTTGGCCCCTGAAGGGTACCAACTGATTGACACTGGACTTTCATCCTAAGTCAAAGAGACCATTCTCAGTGCTAGGGTTCCCTCCACTAGAATAATTTGCCAGTAAATGGGTTGTCTTTGAAAAATGGTGCACTGCACATCATGCAGATCCTGTTAACTGCCAGATTGTTTCAGTTCTGGACTTCCTGCAGGAAAAGTTATTAGCAGGCGCATGCCCCACCACTCTCAGGGTTTATGTGGCCACTATATCGGCTTGCCACGCCTTGATTGAGAGGGGTACCACTCGGGAAGCATCCTCTGTTTGCTCGCTTCATCCGTGGGGCCAGGCGGCTGAGGCCTCCCTCTACAACCAAGATTCCTCCATGGGACTTAGCTAAAGTCATTGAGGGGCTGGAACCCCCTTTGAACCTCTAAAGTCAGTGTCTGATAAGCTTCTGATTCGATTTTTTTTTTTTTTTTTTATGACTATCACCTCACTAAATAGAATTGGGGATTTGCAGGCTCTGTCTGTCTAGCCATCCTGCTTAGACTTTACCCCTGGATTTGTGAAAGCAATTTTACATCCTCATCCGACTACCTGCCTAAGGTACCTTTCTCAACCGTATATCCTGTCACTCTTGAAGTCTTCTGCCCTCCGCCTTTCACAACAACGGATCAGGAGAAACTTCACCAACTGTCTCCAGTCCATGCTCTTCAGGCATATGTACACCGCACTAGCCAGTGGCGTAAGTCAGAGCAAATATTTGTTTGTCATGGGAGCCTTAACAGGGGGGCCACCACGCAAACAATTTTACGTTAGGTGAGGGATGCTATTGCCCTTGCCTACGAGGCACATGGTCAAGCTTAGGCGTTAGGGCTCATTCTACCAGGGGGTTGATTCCTCCCAAGCCTTGGCAGGGGTTATGAAGCTTGCTGCAGGGGGTGCAAAGCTTGCTGCATCATACCCAAAAAGACAGGCTGCAATTGCTGCCTGAGGTGCTTCACCTAAGTACAGAGTTTAGGGTATGAATACTTATGCAATGTGTTGTTTAAGTTTTAAATTGTATAAAATTTTGCATAGATATTACAAAACTATTTTTTCAATGTCATTATGGGGTATAGATTGATTGGGGAAAAAAGAGAAGAAAATAATTTTAGCATAAGGCTAAAACAACAGAATGGGGAAAAAATATATAAAAACACTGGAAATTTAAAACACTATCTAAAATATCATTAGCAATAGGTAAGACAAGTGCCTACATTACAGAGTGCTCAAAATAATCTATTCAAACTGACCCATATGATGATGTTCATTTAGCCTATAAGTTTATCTTTTCTTTTGTGATCACAGATGCTCCAACCCAAGCTGACAGTCCTGCAGCAGTAACAACTAATCTGACAGCAGTAGTGATGACCACAATAGTGTCTCTGTGTGTCCTCATATCACTGATCATCTGTGTGAATCTTTATTTTAAAAAACGAAAGCGCAATATCACCAGCCAAAGTAAGTCCACGACATAGTCCTGAAAAGTTTAACACTGTTGAATTCTTGAACAGCATTTTTCAAATCATGGAAATTTGGAAATTGGAGAGAATGTTTTTTTTTTTTTTTTTTTTTTTGTCACCAGAACATAATTGCATTGGTATATTGTAATATTTGCTATCTACTCTACTCTACCGACCAGTTTTTTCAAACAAAATCCTGTCTCAGCTAGACTGCAGAGTCTCTTTGCACATTTGTTCATTTTCATGTTTTCTTTCAAATTACTGAAATTGTATTGATATTCTTTATGCGGTTGTAAGATGTGCTTTTACTATGTCAGTATGTCAGAAAGTGAAAGTAACCTGAACTAAATGTACAGTAGGCTATATATGACTTTAATGTTTTAAGTCTTCTGAGTGTGTTGCAATGAGATATGAAATACAGCCCATGTCATGCCATCATGGTAGTGAGAGTTGAAAAAATTACTTTACTCTAACCTTTATACTTTATGATGGTAAAAGTTAATCAGATGGTAAAGTAGCCTACTTATTTTTGTATCTTGTAGATGAATTGAACTGTAGGTGTTCTGAAATTTATTCTGAAATTTCTGGAGGTAAGTGAAATTAATGAAGTCCTTACTCAGTATTAAAAATACGTGTATTTGATAGTGTTTTTAATAAAATTCTTTCTCTTGCAGGGTTGGATGTCCCGTTGTATTCTGTTGTTCAATGTAGGAGCGAGCGGGGCACAACCTAACACGGGTGTCAGGAGTTGAGTTTATTTGGTCATGTTTAGAGTTTGTTTTTGTCCTGTTTTTTTTTTTTCTGTTTAGTTCCTGTATGAGTTTTCTATGTCAATCTCAGTTTATTTCTAAGATAATCTACCTGTTAATTCAATCTTCCTCCATCCCCTGCCTGTTTGTATCATTGGTTACTGATTGTGTTAATCCTTAGTTCAGGTGTGTCTTGTTAATTAGTCTCGTCAGTTCCTCTTGTTTTCCTGTGTATTTAAGTCTGAGTTTAGCACTGTCTAGTTGTCTGTCGTCGCTGTTAGCCTGGTTGTTTTGTCCTGTGTTTTAGAAATTTCAGAGTATCTTGAGTATTTCTTAAGTTTTATTTTATGATTAATAAACACTTCTGTATATAGATTATGTTTCATCTTTGCTGCAATCAGACTTGTAACAGTGAGGCTAATTATAACACACTTGTTTTAAGTACTTCCACACATGCTATCATGATGAATAGTGTATTTACTAGTTGCCATATCAACACTATAGTATATAGAGAAATAAATGTGCCAAAGTCTATGGAAGATATCACTGAACATTTATTTATCCATAGCAAAAGTACATTTCTTAAAGGGGACCTATTATGCAAAATTCACTTTTGCATGCTGTTTGGACATAAATGTGTGTTGGCAGTGTGTGTACACAACCACCCAATAGTGATAAAAATCCACTCACTCCTTTTTTATTAATCCCCATAAATCATAAGCAGTGTTAACCTGGTAATACCAGACTCTGCTACTTCACTTTGCTTCGTAGAAAGAGTCTGGAAGGGCATAATTGAAAAGTGTTTTCCTGAAGTTTAAAATCATTGGTTACCCGTAAGCCAATCACATAACGTTTGGTTATGGCGTGTGTTATGCGCATGCTCAGCCGCATCTAACTTCCACTGTAAACGCATGTATGATGCAAAAACTAAACCATCGAGCGAAATACCGGAGTGAACATGGCTGTGAACGACTTTTGCAGATTATGTGAAGTAAATCTACGCATCCACCACGGTACAATCAGCGTCTACGTCACGGCTCTTAGCCCGCCCTCTGTTCGTTGATTGGCCGGCCGTCTGAAGGCCGGTGGAAAACTGAAAGATAGGTTGCTATCTCAGACTGACTACAGGAGCGAAATGAAATTAGCGGAAGTAGGAAGTCTGACGTAGTCAGGCTAAAGCAGTAGGCTTGTTCGACTTGAACCCGCGCTGCACAGACCGATCGGTTTATGACATCAAAGTACCGCGAGAGCAATTCAAAAGCATATAGGAGCCGTCTACTTTCTATTCGCTCTCGCGGTACTTTGATGTCATTCACCGATCGGTCTGTGCAGCGCCGGTTCAAGTCGAACAAGCCTAGTGTCTCCCAACAACCTGTTTTCAGAATGCGGCTTTAGTGACATCACTAAAGCCACAGGCTCCGCCCACGAGTGTTGACAGACACATGCCGTTTTAACGTAGACATAGAACGTAGAACGAGTTCACAGCGAGTTGTACACATCCACCATTGCTGCACTGACGAGAATGTCTCCCAAGCGTTGTAGGTGTTGTGTGGCTGGATGTGTTAATCCACATAGCTCTCTCTATTTACTCCCGAAATCTGAGGCAGCCGCTGAAGACGAGGTGGAATTATTTTGTTTTCAAAGAAATTGCTCCCTCAACTCTACCGAAATTTGTTTATGTACTTACTCACTTCTTATACTGTTTACTCAGCTCTTACGGTGATTTTCTGGTGTAAAACTGACGTTTCATCTTTTGTGTGATGTAAAATAAACTTTATTAAACTCATCAGTATATTTTGATTATCATTCGGACCTGGTCCGAAACAGCAGACTTGTAGGCTATTAATAGTGGATACATACAAGCAGATGACAAATACATTATAACCGTAATTAAACTAAACTATACCTGTTCCATCTCCATACAGCACTCTGACTCTGTAGGCATTATTGTCCGACTCCGGGTCGAAATGAACACTGTTACTGTGAGTTTCTGTTTTGATATTATCATCATTCCGTGAGATGAGATTGTCCTGAGAGACTGAGCGCGAGCTCATGAGGCTCCGCCCCCTGTGCCGTGCAGCAGCAGCAGCTTATTTGCATTTAAAGGGCACACACTAAAACAGCGCGTTTTTCTGATCACCAAAAAGTGACAATTTAAACATGCTGTAAAAAATTATCTGTTGGGTATTTTGAGCTAAAACTTCACATACACACTCTGGGGACATCAGAGACTTATTTTACATCTTGTGAAAAGGGGCATAATAGGTCCCCTTTAAGTTCATTTTTCATCATTTTTTTTGTTTATTTAAAATTAGACAAATCTGATATTGATTTAATCTCCAAATTGTTATTTAATGGTTTAGATGGTTCTTTAATGCTGATCTAACCAGCAGAAGACACTAGCTGGGTTTAAATCCCAGTTGCGAAGGTACCACTGTAGTAACACTTTGTTACAACGTTCCCCTATTAGAACTATGCTATTCTATACTTTTATGAATTCTATTGAGAAACCATGAGAAAAAGGTGAATAAAGACTGAGAGTCAATGTTCAAAAATGATGAATTATTATTATGTTTTGAACTGCTGTAGTGTAAGACTGAAAGAACTGTAAGAGGGGGCTACTCTCTGAGAAAACAACAAAGGAAATTAACATTTGAACTCTTATGCTATAATACCATCCCCATTCGCGACACGATCACACTTGATTTGATCACCTCCCAATTTACATATAATTCACTTCACCCACCCTGAATTCACCCAAAAATCTATATGGTTTAATATGAACAAATATCATACAGACACAGTATTATACATGTTTGGTATTGTCATGGATTTCTTTCCCTAAACCTAACTATCTGGGGCGTCTGCACTCGACACCCTACTGATCTTAATATCTGTGGCGTCTCCACTCGACACCAATACCTTAAACTCTCTCTGGCGTCTACACTCGACACCAATACCTTAACTCTCTGGCTCTTGCGTCTTCAGTCGACAAATGGCCGAGTTTCTAAATAACTTGTTTCCCTAAACTAGCTTCCTGCGCAGGAATAAATCGACAAACAGATCTGCAAATGTCCTTTAAATGCTTTAATCACGGCCAGGAGATCTTCCCGAGCAGTTCTCAGGGAATCTCTCCCAAGAAGCAAGGCCGGAGGATCTCAGACAAATTCCATTGAGAATCCCACCGAAAAACACATATACAACAGTTTTTATAGTATAGAGGTATGACATAAATGTCAGGCTGCATTACATAATATCCCCACTATTTGATTGGTTCTTCATATGCAAACCCCTCTGTTACTAGGTAAAGCAAACTCTGCCCTTGTGATTACTTATCACAAGGTTTTAATGATGACTTAATTTGTTCTAACAGACTGTCTAGTTTCACTTCCCATAACTATGTTATTTTTACCCATAGACACATACTCAGAGTCACAAGTCACAAGTTTTTCCAAAGAGTTTGGACACATTAAAAGCATATGAATTTTGTTCCTGTAAGAAAAACAAATGTTAGTTGATTAATTTAAGTTGATTAATTTAAATCCACCACAATTCCCCTCTCTGGCCGTACTAATACACGGCCAAATATTAAAATTAAATTATTCTATTCAATTTTTCATACTTGCATGATTTACCTGTAAACTAATTTACCTTTACCAAATCATCCCATTATAAGTCAGTGACTTTAATACCACCTGATATCTCTAATCATACCATGTTCCATCTTTTACTTTATAATACCTGTCAAATATTCCTTCAATCAGCATTCCAAGTTGTAATTAAAATACCACCTGTTTCCAATATTACCACATCACATACCATCTTCCACATACACATACCATCTTCTACATAAACATACCATCTTCAGTAACAACTAAACATACCATAGTACATTGCCTTTAAACTTTAGTAGACCTTGAGTCAAGTTTAAGTATCATCTTTCTCTGGATTTTGACTCTCATTGATCTATTAGGCCTTTAACAGGCTGATACTGCTGATAAACCATTTTTCTTGTTAGCTTTTAATTCAAGCAGGCGATTGTTTTACTTAGTAAGATCTATTTAAGCATCTGTGTAATAAAATCTAACCAAAAACATCTATAATCTTTTCATTTTTATCCTTAACACAAATATCAATAATTATATTATTTTGTTTCAAACAATGTCATTATTTTAAAATTAACTCTCACCCAGCTGTTGCCATGATAACAGCTTTAGCTGCTGATATGCCATTTAATCTTTAATTACCTATCCTAAAATCCTATTTTTCCAGAATTAACTGATGGACATAACATGTCCTGCCTCTATTTGTTTGCAATGCAGAATAGTTCATAATGGATCCATTGATCCAGATCATTAAATCTGTAACTTCATTCTAAATTAAGAAAGCTTTTTAGAATTTTGCTTTATGAGCAAATATTCTATTTCACTGAAATGTCTAAACTGTTTAGATTCATTTCAGTTTAAATTTAACATGTTTGTGTTACATTGTTCTTGGTCTTGGTTTTAACTTTGTGATACATATATATATATATATTTTTAACACGTTGAAGACCTTTCTCAACAAAACAAATCCATATTTCATTTCTGGAAGCCGGGCTAAATAAGCAAGCACTGTTACTGTATTCCTAGATAGACTAGACCGCAGTCACCTCTCAGATATCAAATACAGACATTAGACAATACATGAAAGGAACATTTCAATAATCACACTGGTAACTTCTCTAACTAATAATAATCCAGAAATTAAATATGTTTCCCAAAATCAATCTCCTTTTGAAAGTTTTTCTTTTGCTATTGTAGCAAATGGAAACACCTAAAATATATTTAATGTAGTCATTAATTAATCGCTATAGAAGTTTACCCTATTATCTATTCGGACCTAGTCCGGCAAAGTAACTTATCACCCATTCTCTCTTATTAGAGAACAACTATTACACTATTCTTCAAAAGTAGTCCCTAGATTATTTATTATCTTTACAGTAATGTACCTATTTAGAGTCCCTATACTCTACAGAATTAAGAGATTTTCCTCTTTCCAATTTAAGACTACCTGAAATATTCAAATTAATCAGTAATTGTTCAAATCATGAGATCTAAATTCTCAGTCCTACAGTATAGTTTGATTGAAACAAATACAACATCAATAAACATCACACAAAATTAATTATTACAGTATTCTAAGCTTAAACCATTAGTTGGTCCACATTTTTCTCCAGATGTGTTGATCATCTCGTTGCCCCATGGACGTTCCATCTTCACCTTGATAACTCTTTGCGAATTGTCGCAAGGTCTTTCCACCGTCGGTAGAGGAGGCCAGTTACTAGCACTGCCTGTTTTCCTCTACTTGACGCCGTGCATTGTCGTTGGTGTTGACGTTGGCGTTGGTGTGTGTGGTTGCTGAGGGCTGGTTGGCGTTTGGCTCAGGCTGGTTGGTGTAGTTTAAGGTGAGAAGCTTGGATGGAGGTGTCACACACTGCAACCTTGCTGATAGTTGCAAGATTCTCCCTCAGAACACAACCGCAGTCCACTGGACCTTGTTTGTGGAGTGAACCATAAGAACAACCTGTGAATGGAGACCTTAAGTATTTTTGTTAATTACAACATGTATCATGTTGCCTGCTCGTCTGGCCGGTCGTCCTTTTTTGATGAGACCTGTAAAATTTCATGTTAAACAGTAACAAGACAATATTTTATACATTTGGAACAGAATCAGTTCTGTTCGATGAGATCCATCATGACATCCTGTAAAAAAGGAAAAAGTTAAGTATGGGGTGGACAGGGCAAACTTGCTTGCTCTCTGCCTTCCCAAAGTTATACGCTGCGCATGTGTGTGTGGCATTGTTTCTTTTCTGCCACAACAATAAACCCAGCTTAGGCTAGTTAGCCAAAATCATCCATGGTCGTTGTTCTGTTGGCCATATTTTCTTCCCTGTGGGTCATATGTTACCATGTGTGTCATATTTTAACCTGTGTATCATATTTACCCTGTGGGGTCATATTTTAACCTGTGGGCATAATTTACCCTTTGCGCATAATTTACCCTTTGCGCATAATTTACCCTGTGGGCCCACTTTATAAATTTAGATACAGCTGTTTTGATTGACAATTTATTTGTCTCCGTGTTACTCAGAACACCATCTTTCACACACTCACTTTCACACACTTTCACACACCCCTCTCTGGCCAGAGATTCATACATTCTCGTCTGCCATAGCAGTTTATGAACTGAATGGGGAACATATATTTATTAGGAGTGGAATACCACCAAATCTGAACGGTAACAAAGTTCGACGACGACAGAAACTACTGAACGTAAACACACTGTGGCATTCCCCTTGCAACAGTGTCTGAACGTTAGGATATCAATTTTCAATTGTCCGATGCAGTCGCCATGTGATTGAGTTTACACAGTGGACGTAAACCTAGCTTTTCAAAAATCAAATAGATTAAACACTTTTAATAATAATAATGTATAGACCTACAGTTGCAGTTGAGAGAATCAGTTCTAATTTCTCAAATGCAATTTGTCATTCTTTGCACAATTTCAATTTTTCAACTTTTTGTTGTTGCTCACAAGCTATTTAAAAGAAGATTTAGAAACCTTCACATAATCTTTGGTCCATGGACAAAAAGAAAATAACATTTCCATCTCGTACCCCTGATGATGACAGCATGTGAATTCAAAAGTCTATAATTAGAAAACATTGTTTCTATTGAATCTAGAGATTATCTTTAAATGAAATGGAGTGACCAATTGTTGCTAGTCATAATTTCTCTTTAGACGCCTTGTGGCCTAGATTATATTTTTCTTTTCCATAGAATTCTGCAATGTCAATAACCTATTAATGCTTTTACATAAACCTCACTGCCATGTCCAGATTGGAGAGTCATGCTCTCACTTCTGCTATTGAACTTCTTGCAGTAGGGCTGTTAATGTTACCTATTGAAAGCAGATTCAAAGAGTTAGTTGAAGAAATATGAAGAATATGAAGAAATATGAAGAATTGCTGAAACCAGTGGATAATCAAAAACAATCAAGTTAAACAATAACTACATTTGAAACGGTCTCTGTAGTGATCATTGAAAATGCAGCACCTAGCCCACAAGGCTGATTGTCTTTCTGTGTGGATTGTCATTCAGTTGAACTGTCCATTCTGACCCCCCTCAGAAGTGTCAACTTCCTCTTTCAGGAGGGGAGCTGCAGGCCCCACTTCCTCTTTTTTTTTTTTCTGCAGTCATCCCATTTTTCACGGCAGCTGAAATCTTGAACCCTCAGAGAACCGCAAAAATAAAATTAAACAGTTTAATTTCCAAAAGTCTCTTCTGGTTTACAACACAGCAATTCTTCAATTTATTAAAAAGCTTAGTCCTTCATTGCGGAAAAAAGCAAGCACTTCTTCTTTGCAAAGACGCAGGAAAAAGCAGGAAAACTTCTCTAATTATAACAGTGTAATGTAAACAAAAATAATTCTTTCTTTTCTCTTTTACAAGAAACCAAAATAAAATGACTCTAAGATGTCAGTTATGTGCATGTTCAAATCACAATTTCTATTTAAAGTTGGTCACCCAATCTCATTCTCATACTATGCACAATGCACAAAAATGATCTCAGTTAAACATAAACCATTGACTCTCAGGTTCTCCGCAATGGATCAGTTTCTTCACACTGTCTCCCACAAGGGATAACGGGATACAAATTCTAGACACCTTCATATAGAAAGTATATTATTTAAACACGTGCATTTACAGTTTCTCTCAGTCCTTCCAACAAATTGCAAATGCTTTTGGACATGCATCAATTGGTTTCATACAACTCTCTGCTGTTTTATAACATTATCATTTGCTTATGTCATGTCAGTCAAAATTAACTATACTTGTGAATGCTGAATAGTCATTCCATATAAAACTAATAGTCCTCATTTCATTGCTTGAGTCATTACATGCAAAAATGTTGAAAAAGCTCTACCCAAAGGGAGTTTATGTTTGTTGTAAATAAGGGTGTATTTGTTCTTTTGCTCAATGCTGTGAACAAATTAGAATTGCAAAGAGCATATGCAGTAAAAATGTGAAACATACATATATTCAGTGTCTTGTACTCAGTTACCTCACTAAATACAGCATTGTGTAACTTTACTGTATTTTTCAAATGGCTGTGCAAATAGTATATAGTGCTGTCTTGAGCATTTTCAGGTAGTGTCACCAAGATCTGACTTTTTTGCATTGGAAAACATTTACAGAGTAAACTGTCATAATGAAAACATGACAAAGCCATTTGATTATCTTGTTCATAAACGATGGTGTCAGGACTTTTTATCTTGATGACACTGACACTTTCATTGACATGAATACTTGCTTTTGAGGAATGAGCTATCCATTTTGAGCAAGTGACACGCTTTTGCAGGTTATCATCTAGGTTTTGCAGTTTGTACTAATTGTTTTGAGAATTGCATTAACTGTGGCGCAAATGCAAATAGCGATGCGAGAAACGCACCAAAGCGACCGAGAAAAACCGCAATATCTTACTATTTTTTCATCACTTTAAGAGCCCCTATTGCTCAGTTTTATATATCTTATCTACATAAATACATAATTAAAGTCTAACCCATAAAAGTTTCTTTATGATTCAAAATTTCCTAATTATCACAGAATGGTTCTTCCTATTATTATGATTTATAATTTTAACAATTTCTGCAATGTTTAATTGATTTCAAAATGTAAAAATTCATAAATCTCAGGATAAAAATATTCTATTTATCTTGTTTCCACATTTCTTTCTTTATCTATATCTTTCTTTATTAACCTTTATTTAATTCAGTCAAAATCAAAGTCTTTTTCAAACAAAACTTCAAACAAAAAGCAAGTTTCAGTACTGCAGCATCTCGGGGTATTTTCCCCCCCGGATCTGATTTCCATGACAAGTTGCTTTGCAGAAGTTTTATTGACAGCTTTTTTGAAGCACTCTTAATACAAAAAAACAAAATACTCAACATATACCTTGGTTGCATTTAACCATAATCATTGCTCATTGCCCTTAATAGACAAGGTAAGAAACATTTTTTAAATTACTTAAATCTTTTAGATGTGATTACCAGTTTTCTTCAAATTTTTCACTTAACAGAAAAGCCAAAATTTTATTAAACCTTTTAATTAATTTAGAAGCATTTCAAAGGAAAAGTGCTGAGGTCTGTTTGTCCTACCTTAATACTTTAGGTCCTTTTAGCCCGACTGGAATGGTTCCCTCTGTCGAAGAGGGTTCTGCAGTCTGGCAGAGTGAAGACAACGTGGTTCCTCACTCCCATCCGCCCGACAGAGGGACCATTCCGAGGACTCCTGGATCTGGCTCGCCAAAATGTCATGGATTTCTTTCCCTAAACCTAACTATCTGGGGCGTCTGCACTCGACACCCTACTGATCTTAATATCTGTGGCGTCTCCACTCGACACCAATACCTTAAACTCTCTCTGGCGTCTACACTCGACACCAATACCTTAACTCTCTGGCTCTTGCGTCTTCAGTCGACAAATGGCCGAGTTTCTAAATAACTTGTTTCCCTAAACTAGCTTCCTGCGCAGGAATAAATCGACAAACAGATCTGCAAATGTCCTTTAAATGCTTTAATCACGGCCAGGAGATCTTCCCGAGCAGTTCTCAGGGAATCTCTCCCAAGAAGCAAGGCCGGAGGATCTCAGACAAATTCCATTGAGAATCCCACCGAAAAACACATATACAACAGTTTTTATAGTATAGAGGTATGACATAAATGTCAGGCTGCATTACATAATATCCCCACTATTTGATTGGTTCTTCATATGCAAACCCCTCTGTTACTAGGTAAAGCAAACTCTGCCCTTGTGATTACTTATCACAAGGTTTTAATGATGACTTAATTTGTTCTAACAGACTGTCTAGTTTCACTTCCCATAACTATGTTATTTTTACCCATAGACACATACTCAGAGTCACAAGTCACAAGTTTTTCCAAAGAGTTTGGACACATTAAAAGCATATGAATTTTGTTCCTGTAAGAAAAACAAATGTTAGTTGATTAATTTAAGTTGATTAATTTAAATCCACCACAGTATCATTTGAAATGTCTCAGTGTGACTGATACAAAGGTCTCATTCCCACAGAAGTAAACCAAAAAGATAATAAGGTGTGGAGAGTTTAGAGATATCTTGTTAACTGCTGTGGGTGTGCCCCCATATAAATCAACTTCTGTCCCCAGTAAGTCTGGGACGGTGATTAATGCAAATTCCCACTGTTTACATTTGAAAAGAGGTTTCTGCCTTGATCTGAGTATTTAGGGAGATGCTAAAGAAGGCTCGTGGCGATTTGTAGCTCAAATCAGCCCATGATGCTGAGAGCGGCCAAGACTCTCAGCATCATTTATTTTCTAATGTCAGGTTTGCATCTTTTCTCTTTATTCCAGAGCATTTGATGTTTTCTATTTATTATCTTTGAACTGATTATGAAATTGACATGATACATTTACTTGACATAATAAATTGTTACATTTGATTTGATTCTGACCACTAATATTTGGCATCAATTCAAGTGTACTTGGTTTGCAAAGACAAGAAGTGAATTTCCGGTTAGAACAGCAAATGCTGCTTGACCAATCTAAATTTGGTTGTGTCTTACCTCTGTTAAGATGTCTTACCTCTGTTAAGATACCTCTGTTGTGTCTTACCTCTGTTACCTCTATTAATTTAATGTTACTTTAGATAAGTGTATGTGGGAAACCACGGCATGACCAATTCAAAGCTATTATAAGAGAAGTAATGTTGGTCAGCTTATATCTGTAATAGTGGCCATACCTCTACTGAAGTAAACGTTTAAGTTAAATTCAAGAGTATGCAATTCCATGGGGGCTATACCAAAGTATCTTTGATTGTGTAAACGTGAATGTGACCGATCTCAGGCATATAGCAATTACCTCTGTTTGATGACCAAAACTGATGAGCTTGTGTACGTGAGTTAAACCGAAGACGTGGGGACCTCTGAGCGACATAGTTTCCTAATCTGGAACAGGTCATATATACATATATAACGAGTTTAAAAGAATAATAAAACATTCACTCACTTTTAATGATGCTCAGATATCATTAAAACCTTTTTCATTCATGGAGTCAGATGAAATAACGAGGTAATGAGAAAATGTATTTCATTTAATCTTGTTGTGTTTCGTAAAAGGAAAGACAGTAACGCGCAGAAAACTTCCCCGTGTTATTGGAGAACGCCACTGGACCTTTCGTCGGTCTTACAGCTGTGTTTTGCAGTATGATTGTTGTCAAACTCATTTAATTATTAAAAAATACCATTTGTTACCAGGTTGTGCCCTGCTCTCCCCTATACATGAATCATGATCCACTGTAGGTTACTACAACACAATAATCATTCAATTGTTACCATATAATAAATAGAATAATCATTAAAATTAACAATTCAGTTTACATCTTTCCTGCACTACACAAAAACATGTTGACAATTAAACTGGGATAAATCACATTAAATTGGTTTGGACAAATTTACACGCATCACTAAAAACTTAATATTTTAGGCAGTTCATATAAACACACGCAAAACAAATGTGAAATTTGTCAAATGTAATACTGTACTGATTGTCCTTTACAGTCTACATTGAATGACTGGCATAATTTTGTACAACACATCACACGTATATATTTTGCTTGCATTGGCATCTTTGCATTGCCGAGTTTCATAGAATTTATTATCTCACGTCATAACATGGCCACACATATAAATGCAGTATATGTATACATCTGAAAATGTGCATGATTTTTGTTGTTGTTGACCAAATAATTTTTTAACATTATCTCTATCATCAATATCTTTAACATTATAGTCAGTAATGTCAGTATAATTGATCTAGTATTATAATGAAAAAGATTTTTCCATGTATCATTTTATCAAATAAAACTATTTAAATTTAAACACAATTTCATAATATTTTATAACCATGGACAGATGACCTATATGGGACTGCTACAAATATTAACACACTTGTAGTACTAAGTAAGTAAGGATTTTTTATTTGAATTATGAAATGTCATAAAACTTAACAGAAAATGTACTATTATTTATTAACGTCTCTTTTATCTGTATATCTACTTATTCCTTTTATTGTAGTATTGGATTTGAACTTAGAGAATGGTGTTCCAGCATATGACTAATATGTACTAATATGTACATTAAGCACATCAAGTTTGGTAAAGGGAAGCTCAAACGTGCTTGCGTGGCATTTTTGATTAGTTATGTGTGTTGATCAATGTATTTTGTAAATAAAAGTCTAAAGGAAATCTGTTCATCAAAGTGTTTGTGTTTCTTCAAAAAACCTGGATTAAATCGTCTCAATTCATTTACATTTATTTTACAATCTCTTTATAAACTTTTTGAAATTTCAACATTTTGGTAAAATGGACATTCAACGGATGTACTGAAATCTCTCCGGGTTCAGTAAAAATATCTTAATGTGTTATTAACAGAGTTATTGACAGAATTTTCATTTGTGAGTTTATTTTGAGTACCCTGTTTCTACAAAATTAAGTTTTTGCAGTTTCATTTGACATTACAAGTCATGTGCTGAAGGTTGTGAAAGTATTTAAGCTATACTGTATATAAAGAGAAGACTTTGGTTTTTCCTTGTAAAAAGTCAACTTCTTGAAAGAATTTATACAATAGTTCATTGCTGTTAAAAAAGAAAACTTGATAAAAGGGTTGTGATGCACAAATAAAAACTATCAATTGATACTAGTCAATTTCTTAACTGTACTGTACACTATAAGCTAGTGTGTGGTGAGTGTTCTGGCACAATATGGCTGCCATCGCATCATCCAGGTGGATGCTGCACATGGTCGTGGTTGAGGAGATTGCCCCTTCCATATGTAAAGCGCTTTGAGTGCCGAGAAAAGCACTATATAAATGTAATGAATTATTATTATTATTATTACTGGGATACGACTGTCATAAATTAAAATATGATAAAAAAAATACCAGTTTGCAACATCAAACAGCATAACAGACTGTTTTTGTACAGTTACGAAATTGACTTAGCATGCTTGTGCAACCCAGATCCCTGAGAAAGGGAACGAGACACCGTGCGTCTTGGTGTTGGGGAACACCCTCGGAGTGACCGTGTCTGAGCGTGACAATCTGAGCGTGTGTAAACACAATTCATTGTCAAACGGCAGTTCATGACGTCACACGCAGAGTACCCATGCACTTATAAGGGCACCCATCAGTTTGTAGAATTGTAAATGTACAGACATTTGCTTTCTTGTTCCAATCCCCTCTTTCTAATCACAAGGGCCAACTGGAATTCCTAAAGGCAAAGAGGTGCTGTTCACAAGTTCACACGTACATGGAATCTGGTGTAGTATTTATGCGTATTTGGCTTGCTGTCCAGGGGAGGGCGAGCTCGGAATTTGGCCCGAACCCAGAGTACTCCCCCCTTATACTGGGGTATACCCAGCCAAGTATGAGGTGATGGGGTGGTGGAGGGATGCTGAGAAACTTGTCGTGAGACAGAAGGTGAGGAAAGGCTTTATTTATACCAGCTTCCTCTTGTGCTGATAGGTTGATTAGCCTACCTGAATGTGCTCCTCCCGAACTTTGTTACATGAAACTTCATATAGTCCTCAAGACCTGTAGGCCAAGATGTGTGTGCATCGGGGGTCTGCTAATTGTTACACCTGTAGTACAGTAGGGGAAGCTGTAATCTGCTAATTGGTCAGTTTGAATGTCTCAGATTTGGGTTTCAGTCACATGGATACAAGAAGATTATATTTGTTGCTGTCTGTTTTTCTGAGCTCTTTTCTCACTAGTGCTCCTCTGCCTGCATACCTGAGCTCTGCCTTCCTGGGAAACTCATATTATCTCATAATTATCTCCCAGATAACAATTTGGGTACAATTAACTATGTTTTATCACCTTATCTATTTTATAACCAATTCAAGTGTAACCATAACCAAATACTGAATAAGTAGCAGTGGGTGGTAATGGACAAGACATTAAGATTCACCCAGTCATACTGATAACAGTTCTTTAGTCATTCCTGGAGACAAAAAAAGCTGATGATGTGAAACTTAGGGCCCTTTTTATGAGCACTTTCAAAGGAAACAGGAAGCAGCTGACACCGAAAGCCTGGCACATTCAAAATAAAAATGAACATATCCCTCTTATGTTAAGAAGGTGGATACAAACAATATTAAAGGAGTCATAACCTGCAATTTTCACTTTTCCACGAGAATCAATGTATGTTATGATCGACTAACGATTATACACTGGCCGGGAAGCCGATATTTAAAAGTGAAGCGTTTGTTTACCTCAGGGTAAATAAACCAGCGCGCGTGCACGCGCACTCAAATACGAGATTTTGATTTCAGCTCCCTCTTGACGTCATGAGGTAGTAGGATATACCATATATGGACACCGCAGCAGGAAGCCCGCCCTTCCCCTCTCCCCCTCATATTCAGTTCAGTCGAGAAAGATGGAGAAACCGAGTGCACACCGGACTTGCTCTGTGGTTGATTGCCATAAAAAACATGTAAATGTGTTTTATCTCCCAAAATCGGACGAAACTATCAGGGACCAGTGGATGAAATTCATTTTTAATGACGCTGTCCCAACAACCCTTTCAACTGGCGTATCGTTATGTGTGTGCGCTAAACATTTACACCTGAATCATTTACAAATTTGGGGCAATATCAGGTGAAGTTGGCCTCGAAGCTGATAAAATAAGTAGACTACATCTCCGTTAATGTAATCGACATTAAATAAAAGGTAAACCTATGTGGGAGAAAATAGCAACAAACGTTTTTAGCTCATTACCGATGTTAATGTATGTCTCAGTCAAAATGATTGTCTTTACCATTCAGAGACATCTTGATGTAGACGTCCATCCAACAACTCTACATCTTCCCTTTCCAGCTCTGGTTCAGAGTCCGGCTCAAACATGTAGGGTTGAATCCCGTAGGTCGCGGCCGGGTCGGGTTCATTCACCACTTGCGCCATGATGTCAGTTTGTAATGATGCTGAAGTTACCTGCGTGTCAACCCCTCTCCTTCCTTCAACCAATCAACGCGCCCCTCATTTGCATTATTAAAATGAGCGTCCACGACAGCCAAAACATCGCATTGATCTCGCGAGACAATAATGCCTTCAGAAATAAGGGTAAAAGTAGGTCTGTTTATTTTTTTTCCACTTTTCTTTTTTAGAAGGGCCTGAAAGACTATAATACAGCAGTAGGTATCCAATGTAATACTAGGTTATGACTCCTTTAAATAATAAAGCTAATTTGAAATCATTTAAAAAAATGTAACTTTTTGGAAATCACTGGCATAAAATGCAAAACATTACTGATTTATTTACAATTTTTTTTTTCAACCCATTGATGCTTTTTTATGCCAAATTGTGTAGCTATAGTTAACATTAACAAGTTAGCAAGATCTAACAACTCACACTTACAGTATTTAATGTATTTCTTTCATATAAATAAGATTTAATGTTTGTAAATTTTAAAACAGAGAGTAATTATGGCTGATTCCCTTTGTGCTTTTTCTTAATGTGTTTGGTGCAGTATTCAGAATAAGACAGTATACAGTGTCTTTTTATACAGTAAATATACTCACTGAGGCCTGCAGAGGGCAGTGTGTCTCTGGCTTGTCCAGACTGCTTATGTCTCCTAATCTCTCAAAGTCTTTAGCTATCCAAACCTTCCACCCTTTCTTCAAATCAGCTTGCAAACACTGCTCATCCCTGCTATAGAGTGAAAAATCAATGTCACACCCAGTGGTGTAGTCTACGTGATACGCAGGTATACGCCGTATTGGTGTAGTCTACGTGATACGCAGGTATACGCCGTATACCCACTAGAAAAGGCCAAGGATTTGCGTATACCCACTTAAAAAAACGTGAGGATACGTATCAACTTCGTTTTGTGTCAGAACTTTCACACTTTCATTCATAAATTCACCCCGTCTGTGTTTGCGAAGCGACGGATCGAATCGCGGAATCCAGTCACAAATGGAACTGGCTATATAAAGCAGAACGTCACGGAATTAGGCTATTTTTGAATGAATAAATCAAAAGTAGCTGCTGTACAATGAATCAAATCTCGATATGGACTAGTGTCTATGAATATTAAAGCTAAAAGAGACTGCAATTGTACGCGTCTCTGGGAATGAGCGCTCAGTGTATGCTCCACTACACACACACACACACACACATACTATAGCGTTCCGATCGGCTCTTTATTATGACTTTGCTACATGCACTCGTCTCAATGAACGTCTCACTCAACGTCTTATTTTTTTTTTCTTTCTGCTATTTATTCCATTCATTTTAAGACGCAGACGTGACGCAGACGTCACGCAGACGTCACGCTGACGTCACGTAAATCACGCGTGGCAGTGAAGCGTCCAGTCAGACGTCACGCGTCATTCACGTGTGGCAGTGAAGTAAAAAAAAAAAAAATTCTCTAACACGTATTTAACACGTATTTAACACTCTACTCAACACAGCTCAGTGCAGTGTGCCAGCGGATGCGATCGGTTCTTTAATATGACTGTGCAACATGCACTCGTCTCAATGAACGTGACACTTGCGTCTGTCTTATAACGTGACGTCTGCGTCTGTGATTTATATATTGGATATTGTGTGTGTGTGTTGTTTAACCCACATTTTGAGGGCCAAATGCCCCCACAAAGATAGAAATATGAAGAAACAAACTTGACAGGCTATTGCATTTTTATAGCTTATTGTTAAGGCCCGTTCACACCAAGCACGATAACTATAAAGATAACGATAAAGATAACTATATATGCGTCCACACCAACGAACGATAACGGTCTTTTTATTCTAAGCACGCGCGCACCCGCCCCATTTTAAATGCGCGAGACCTTTAAATTAGAATGGATTCTGATTGACTGTCAGTGTTTTATCGTTTGACAGCTGGAAAAAAATCGTTCTGAAAGTGATCCCAACGATATCGTTCCTCATATCTTTATCGTTATAGTTGTGGTGTGAACTCTGTTATTCTTTAATATGAGAACGATTTTTAGAATTATATCTTTATCGTTATCTTTATAGTTATCGTCCTTGGTGTGAACGGGCCTTTAGGGTTGTTATTGTGTTTTTAATTTTTTATAGTTTTAAAAGGCCTAGGCTACAGCACTTTGGTAAACTAGAAAACAGACAACTCGATCGTGCAAACACTGTTTCTGTAGATCCTTTAAATAGAAGAATAGAATTGAAAAATAGGCTATATTTTTTATATAAGTCACCTGTGGTGAAAAATAAAAACGACTGTAAACTTTTTTTTTAAATAGTTTGTAAACTATTATTTGACTTTTTGTTTATGACGTTTTGCCCCTTTATTAAACATTTAAAATATTCACAAATTAATATGGATTTTCTTTTTAGATTTTACTGGTTTTCTAAGGCCAAATTATTTTCCCGCAGGGCTGAATGAGAAGAGCCATCTCTGGAAACATACAGAGAGCTGATTTAGGCTATAGGTGGTTTATAGGCTAATGATAATAAATGTGTCTGAAAAAATAACGAGGCATTTTAATTGTTTTTATTAATAAACTAGTATTTTCTAATCAGTCGGCTGCAAACATATCTCCATCTCCGCTGTAAAGCGGGTGCGCCTTTAGATAGAAATGCACCGTTCATGCGGATTATCAGACAGTATTTGCTTTCGATTCAAATTTGTTCGTTTAAAATAGGACATTTCAAGCTTTATTTTGTTTCAGTTCATTTTTGAGATGCGCTCCAGTTCACGGAGATCATGAAAGCGCGCCTGATTGTTTTCTTTTATTTCACGAAATCAAAACGTTTTCTTGTTATTTTGAGTTTACTCAAATAAAAGTAGTTGCAAATTATGTATTATTATTTTCTATATGACCATAAATTATGAGCATTTTAAGTTGTTTCCACTGTTGATAGGAAAATACAAGTGTTCGCGCCCGCGCCTCCGTCCCACGCAGTGCGCGCTCCACTCCGCACAAACCATTGGATATGCGTCAAAATCTTGTGTTGATTTGTGATAATCAAATAAAACCCTGTATTATTATTGTCTAACCTGTATGACTGACATATGACGAATTGCTTTGTTCCTTTTTTCGATAAAAGCGTCTTGTAAATATTGTTTGTTCTTTATTTATTTTTTTTATTTTTTTGTCATTGTTATAAATAACAACGAAATAACATCAGAGAATCTTACAATATAAGTGCAATAAAAACTCCTTAAAGTGAAATATCATATATCACCAGTCGACAGGGAAATAACAATTGTATAAACAATATACTATGGATTGTGAGATGTAGAAAATAGTAGCAATCCATTCCCAACTATTAAATTTGTGTAGAGAGAGAATTTTGGTGTATGTGGCGGGGTGGGTAAAAATTGGAGGAATATTTTTTTCGGCCCGTCCTCACTAGAACAGCAAGCGGTACATTGTTAATTATTGTATATTGTGTATTAAGTGGAATTCTTCAAATTGTCTTAGCGTGCATGCTTAAAGTGATTCTCAATTGTAGCGGGTCCAGGAAAAACGAAGCCCTTTAAAAAAAGTTATATATCTTCATTACCTAGAGATAAAATTAGGGTATACAAAATACAAAAAGTAGTCAAAACGCATAACAGAACATAACTTTTTTTTTTTTTTTTACAATATTATGTGCTTATTATTTTTAATTAACGAAATGTCAATCTTCATCTTTATAACAGAAGATACAATACAACAATCTTCAAGATACTGTATAATCTTCACGTATATAGGATTGCCACCTTTAAAACAGTCCTTTTCGTGTAGGAACAAGCAATGCAGAAATACATGGTTAGCATATTAATTTAATCTCTTTTTTTCGTTCTTTTACTAATTAGGCTTAGGCTATATATGTTAACTCAACTAATGTAATGCAAATAACTGGATAATTACTATCCAATAAATAATAAGTAAAAAATGTCAAATAAATGTATTGATTAGAGTTGCCATAGACTAAATTTTTTGTAGTCAACTAGTAATTTATTTAAGCAATTAGTCGACTAATCGCACGTTTATATTAATTAAATACTGGTGCATGCATGGTAGGCTATAGCTCAAGCGCACGCATAAATCTTGCTGCAAAGCACCAGCAAAAGTAGGCTAATTATAATAAATGTGTCTGAAAAAATAAAGAGGCATTTTAATTGTTTAAAGTGTTTTTTTTATTTTATTTTTTTATTCGTGTCTGCAAACATATCTCCTCCGCTGCGGATGCGCCTTAGAGAGAAAGACACTTTCGATTTGAACTTGTTCATTTAAAAGTAGCCATTTCAAGCTATGTATATTCCTCAAGCCTGACTGTGAGGCAGTAGGGCCTACACTGTTTCAGTTCATTTTTGAGACGCGCTCCAGTTCACGGAGATCATGCGGCTGATTGTTTTATTTTATTTTACAAAAGCACAATGTTTTCTTGTTATTGTGAGTGTACAGCTATTACAGGCTATTTTAAGTTGCTCCCACTGTTGATAGGAAAGTGTTCGCGCCCGCGCCTCCGTGGCATGCAGCAAGCGCGCTCCACACTTCGCGCAAACACTGGATATGCGTCAAAATCTTGTGTTTATATGATAATCTTATATTATGACTGACATTTGACGAATTGCTTTGTTCCCATTTAGGATAAAAGCGTCTTCTAAATATGTAGCCTAGACTAGCCTGATATTAATAATGAATTATTATTATTTGCGTTTTTACCTAACTGTAAATTAGTTCAGTAGGCTAATGTTTTTCATGAAATAATAGGCCTATATGAATGTTTTATTTTTATATAACCTAGCCTAACCTTTTACAGTTTTGGAAATGTTTAAGAAATTCAAATAATAAATAGACACACCGTTTTATGATACTTTACTGTCCGAGCAGGACATGAACTGATCGATTATCTCTTTTAGTTACAGTGCATGAATGAATATCAGGATATGTTGACAAGAAACAATGGCAAACAAATATTTTAACATGAACATTTGGAATAAAAGCTATACATAAGCAAGGTAAAATCACTTAATTGCTAATAAAATACAACTGAAGATCAGTGGGAAAAAATAATAAAGAATTAGTGTGTGGAATGTGCTGGAAACCGCCCTTGCAGCAGACTATGGCAGACGCAGACATCACGTTCGGCACACGAACGAGTGATGTGGCAGACGCAGACGAGACGTTCGGCAGACGCAGACGTCACGTCCGGCACACGAACGAGTGATGTGGCAGACGCAGACGAGACGTTCGGCAGACGCAGACGTCACGTTCGGCAGACGCAGACGTCACGTTCATTGAGACGAGTGCATGTAGCAAAGTCATAATAAAGAGCCGATCGGAACGCCATAACACACACACACACACAGACACAGAAGCACGCGTGACTCACGCTCGTGGTGTTTTCAGCGTTTCACTGTATTGAGACATGATGTAAGCTACACATGTGCATTTCATCGCAGAGCTGCTATGAGAGTCACTTGATGAGAATTTCACCATTTCATTTGATAAAACTATTGTCATTCATTCGTTTCATATACACACAGAAACTGTTATGTCTTTACGACAACCTGTCAAAATAAAAGTTCTGTATAACTTGAAGAAATTATAACAGAAATATATTACTATTGCACAGAGTATACTTCAGGCCTAATAATAATAATAATAGTTTATTAAAACACACAGAAACTCAAATGTCTACAACCCACCAAAATAAAAGTTCGGTCTAACTGAAATTAATTAGAAAGGAATTGCACAGTAAAATGTATTTTAAAATAACATTTTTTTCAAAAACACCATTTCTAAAAGTAAATTTGTAGGCCTATTTGTGCCTATAATGTTTTTTGTTTTTTTTTATTGTTGATAATTGTCAACTGATAAAACCTGTGCTTCAGGGACCATATTCATATAACAAATAAATAAGTTGATAACACTTATTATTTCATAATGCTCTCAATTACATGTCGATGCATACTGTATGCATTAGTGAGTGTGGTGGTGCCTATGGGGTGACGCTCTGGGCTGGGTGAGTATGCGGCGGCGTGGGGCGGGGGGGCGCGGGGGGGGGGGGGTATATTAGAGTATACTCACTACAAAAAACTAGACTACACCACTCACACCCTGTTTATCACATCATATGCACATCCTGGAAATCACAGAACCTCTAGATCAGACAGTGTTACATAAAAACAAACAGGTTATCTGTCTTTTTTGGCACTTTAGTGGAGTCCGTCCTTCTCTTTAATATCTGTACAGTTCTAACTGCTAATAGTGCTGCTGATACTTAAATGTCTTTTTTGTGTTAAAACATATAAAGGAGAATATATATTAAATGTGCTATGGTAAATGGTCTTTTTTTATAGGGTTTTCAGTATTTTATTCATCCTGTCTTGTGCTTTGGCATGAATTTTCTAATATTCAAAATTAGAGACTCCCCACTGTCCAACACAATATTCACCAACCCCTATATTATAATATTAACAAAACTATAAATATAATATAAATATATATAAACCAGCAATTGCGAGATAAAACCACTTCTTTAATGAAAAACGGCAAATGTTTCAGTCACGTTGTGACATTTCTCAATGCCAATAAATGCATTCTCAGTGCCACAACCACAATCTTTTTCCTGATTGGAGGTTTGGTCTATGCACCTCATTTGGATGATTTTTTGAGATGGGGTGAGTTACCTTAAAGAGATAGTTCACCCAAAAAATTTTATTACCCAATGATTTACTCACCCTCAAGCCATCCTAGGTGTATATGACATTCTGCTTTCAGACGAACACAATCGAAGATATATGAAATAATGTCCTGGCTCTTCCAAACTTTATAATGGCAGTGAATAAGATGAAATTTTGAAGCTCAATCCATTCATCATAAAATATATCCACATGGCTCCAGGGGGTTAAAAAAGGCCTTCTGAAGCGAAGCCATGCATTTGTGTATGAAAAATATCCATATTTAAAACTTTAAAAACTAAAATAACTAGCTTTAGGCAGAAGTCGACATACGCCGAAAGAGTAACCCCTGACGCAGTGTAGAAGTGCCTAAGCTTTAACGCCTCTCATGGTTCAAACTAATAGGGCTGGGCAACCAACTAAAGCATCTCTTCTCTTACATCGAAATTTTCCGACATTTCTCTTTAAAAATTCTAGTTTTAGACCGGTGTTTTGTTTTGTTCTATCCACTACGCTTTCACGTTTGACAATATGTCATGAGTCAGGTCAGGGGTTACTCTTTCACCGTAAATCGATGCATTAGCCATTTGATGGAGGCTGTTATTTTAGCTTATAAAGTTTTAAATATGAATATTATTCATACGCAGCACCTGAAAATAGTCCCCAACTTCCAACGTGACCGGGACTAAGTTTGTCTAACCTATTAGACCTATTTTCAGGCGCTACGTCATATCATTACGCCTGCTGGACTCATGGTATGGCAGCAAAGTTTCTTGATTATTACGCAGGAATGAGAGTATAGTTCCATATCAGTCTAGAAAATCGCAACTTTACATTTTCCGTCGGTCTTAGTACACCATGTAACTACAGAAGAGTCAAGTTTTAAATAGGAAAAATATCGAAACTCTTTGGTCATTTTTTTGAGAGAGATGCTAATGGCCCTGTCCGATTCAATGATCTATGCTAAGCTATGCTAAAAGTGGTACCGCCAGACCCGGAGATCGGCTGAATGGACTCGAAAATGGTAAACCTCAACTGTTTAACTCAAGGGGAGTTGTAAAATGAGCCAAAAAAAGTGGAGTATCCCTTTAAAGGGTAACTCTCACCAAAATTGAACCTAGGCTCTTTTTGTTAATCTACCCGAGTCAAACTTTCGTGTAAAAGCATAATTAGAATGGAAACACCACTTTTAAGATTGACAGTATTTTCGTTTTAGGTCAAAATGCCTTTTCAATGGGAGTGTATGGGGCACTTCTATGATGGCATCAAAATCGCTATTTTTAAAACACTAAGGAGGCTCGATACAACATAAAACTGTGCTCGAAGTCACCAGGGACTCTACACATGAACTTGAGAATTGACAACATTGTCAATTGTGTACACAAAGTTTCCTAAAAAGAAAGGTTTTCTACGACTCACTTTATCAGTTAGTGTTTCTGGGGGCTGAAATTTTGTCAGTCAAAAGTAATCGATCTCTGAATACCTAAATGCGGTATACGACGGAATACAGCACCTAATTGATTCCTATTTTGCATTTCCTTGTTCTTAAACAGACAAATACACACAAAATGATCTCAAAATACCCATTTTGGCAACTATTCCCGTAAACACAGTTGGTTATGTATTGTGGATGTAAACATTTGTGAAAGAAATCGAATGTGTATCATTATATTGGATACGTGCATTTGCCCTAAAAGTGACATCAGCCTTTAAATACCTGCTGCTGTCTGTCATTAATGTCAATCAAACAAAACAGCTTTAACAAAGATTAATCTATATTTAATTTATACAGTGAACACTATAGTGTTATTTTACATTTAGGCCTAATATTACATTTCTGTACCTGAATACTACAGTTAGACCGTACTTTATTTGTAATTTTGTTTTATTGTACTCAATTTATATACAGTATGCTTATGCTTGTATTTTACTGACTTCCCTCTCCCATATTATAATTTTTTTTCTTTCTGATCCAAATAAAAGTCCCACCAACTAGCTGTAGATTATATCTAGAAGTATGTTGAAAAAAGTATTTGCACTATTATATTGTTTTATAGTAACAACTAATTTAGCAAACTGATTCCACCTCCACCACTTTCCTGTAGCAAATGTCATTTTGCGTTATAAAATAGCAGAGCATTTCTGAATCAGTTGTACTGTGGAATTCTGTCTTTTGTTATGCAACTAATGTGTAATAGCGTACACTTTTCAGATGAAAGCACAACCAGTTTTTCTGTTTCCACCAAAATGTTACTTGTTAACTGACAGCTTAAGAAACAAGATAAATGTTTGTGTTCCATCACGCCTAAAAAAAACAATTACATTAATAGTAGTTTACCAGCCTATGGTGAATTGTTGTTTACTTAGATGTATAATATCAAAGTGGATTAATGTAAAGTAACTAATTTCCTACTGTGCATACAGTAGTTTTCTGATAATCCTCCTGTATTGGACAGATTATCTCTGGCATTATTTTTTTTATACCAGGCTGCCTTTTCTCATCTATATCTACAAAACATTATCTGTGCACAACTACAAATTATTTTATTTATTTTCAACAGTTCTTGTCCCAAAGTAAATGAGAATGATTTATATACAATACATTGTATTATTTATTTGAAATAGAATTTGCTGTTTGCTGTATTTTTTTTTCTGTAAGCAAAACTCCCTATCACACACATAATCTCACTGAAGGCCTCAATATGAGAATAGAATAGAATGGGGCATTTATATAGCGCTTTCATATGTACTACTGTACACCCAAAGCGCTGAGCACATGATTATATCTTACTTACTTCCGCACTAAATTCAGAGTAACTGAAAACAGCTCTGCTAAAGTGAAGTGATGTGACCTTTGCTCATATAGAGTTCAGCTGTCCTGCAGTGAGCATCTGTGTATGATGGGGAGTTTTCAGCCTTCATATTTCCAAATTCTTTATCTTCTAATATCAGCTTTATTGGAATGCAAAGGTAAGAATCATTATATGAAGTCAGATTCCTTTTACCAACATATAAATATGCAAACATATTTACAGATATGCATAATATCAATTGGGTGTGTAAAGTCTGCATAGGTGTGACATGCATATGATTAGTGTCATTCAGGCTACATAATGGTTAATTGTTTGGAAATGTTATTTGTGCTAACAAACAGCTTCTGTTCTCGCTACTATGTAAAAATTTAAAGCAAGAAAATGATTTACTGAGGACAGTCTTTTTGTTTTTTTAATAAACATTTTTTGGTGTGCAAAGACTTACCCAAACAATACATTCATATAAAACTGATCTAAAAGTCAATGGAAATACTTTACAATTAGGTTCTATAAGTTAGCATTAGTTAATGCGTTTTCTAACATTAACAATGAGCTATACATTTGTTACAGTATTTATTCATCTTTATTAATGATAGTTGATTAAAAAAATATATATATATTTTCATTGTTACCTCTGGACCATTAAGTAATATTAACAGAAATAACTTTAAAACTGCTTTTTTTATGTATTAGTAAATGTTTAAATGATCATTTACTAATATTAATAATTACTTTAGAAGTATTTTTCATTGTTGGTTCATGTTAACAAATGTAGTTAACAAATGGAACTATATTTTAAAGTGTTTCCAAATCAATTTATGGATTTTTATACACTGGTAATCAAAAGGATCATTTCAGAATTTTTATTTTTTTTTTACTATAAACCCTGTGGTGGTTTCCTATCCATGTATCAATTCTCTCAGAATGTCTCGTTTCTCTTTTTAATTTCCCTTTAGCTCAGACGGCGAGACCCTGCGAGCAGGTCCATCAGTTAAACATAAACTCTCTTCAGGGCGACTATATGTCTATTTCTTGCCTAACCACAACCCACCCGCTGGAGTCTCTGACAGTGAAACTACGCAGAACCGACCAGGTTAAAGACATCCTAAAGTATTCAGACAACTCTCCAGCATTAGAGCATCAGAGATGGTCTGTGAGAAATTATGCTGGAAGTGTTACACTTTACCTGAAAGACATCAGTTTATCCGATAAAGGACATTATGACTGTCAGGTCTACAATGATGGGGTCTGCCTTAAAGCTACTCAGTTTAACCTGAGTGTCATAAGTAAGAAAGCAATTTTTTCAATCAAGCTAATAATCCTCATTGGAGAGCCATTTACATATATAATATGAATGCTAATGTGTTTCTCTGGTTTCAGAGTGTAAAACTTTGGACTCTGTTCATGCAACGCCAAAGACGTCAGTGTTGCTGCCATGCCCTGAACATTCACTGCAAAACAGAACTGATCAAGTAACTTGGAGAATCGTTATTGGTCACCAATCAATAAAGATAGACCAATATCGCCCTCCACACAAGCCCTCAAACAGCACAGAGAGAGACCCAAGGCCTTTGTATGAGAGAGCGAGAATACTAGGGAATGGATCTCTGCTTATAAGGGATGCAGTAAACACTGATGGATTATGGTATCAGTGCAGAGTGAGTGAAAAAATCTGCTATGAGGTGAAGCTGGTAATAAAAGGTATGTTTTCAATCCAAAATGTTTGAATTTAATCTAATTAATCAATATCATACAGGCAAGTGCTGTTGTTCCGAATAACACAGCTACTGGCATAGGGATTATTGGGTCAGATTTAAAACTAAAAGTCTAAAACTAAAAGTCTTAAACAAAAACTAAAAGTCTAAAATTTGAAACTAAAAGTCTAAGTCGAAAACTAAAAGTCTAAGTCGAAAATGAATTTGGTATTTAGGATTGGGCATTTGGTATTTAGGATTGGGCATTTGGGTATTTAGGATAGGGCATTTGGTATTTAGGATTGGTCATTTGGTCATTTAGCCATTTAGGATTTAGGATTGGGCATTTAGGGATTTAGGATTGGGAATTTGGTATTTAGGATTGGGCATTTAATCATTTAGCCATTTAGGATTTAGGATTGGGGATTTGGGGATTTAGGATTGGGAATTTGGGGATTTAGGATTGGGCATTTGAGGATTGAGGATTGAGGAGTGTATGCAAATAAGGAGGCGGGGCCCAAATACTGGAGGTTGGGTTTGAAATGGCTGGTGCGCAGAGGCACCTTATGGACAGCAGAGGAAGCTCCCAGTGCTAAGGAGCACACTGTAATGAAACCAAACAGAGTGAATGAGCAGGGCTGGAGCGAGTGCTGTACTTTATAATGTGATAACTTCAACTTAAGATTAGATTAGATTAGATTAGATTAGATTCAACTTTATTGTCATTACACAAGTACAGGTACAAGGCAACGAAATGCAGTTTAGGTCTAACCAGAAGTGCAATAGCAGCAAGTGCAGGATATACAGTGGTTCATAAGTGCAGAACATGGATATGTACTGAATAAATATAGAGTTGAATACTATTATAAACAAAAATTTACAGATAGATTGTCCTATGAATATAATATACAGATAACTATTACTGTGAACAGAATTTACAGCTAGATATGTACTGAATATAATAATATACAGATGGCTATTACTATAAACAGAATGTTTACAGATAGATATGTACTGAATATAATATACAGATGGCTGTTACTATAAACATAATTTTACAGATAGATATGTACTATGAATATATATACAGATGGCTGTTACTATAAACAGAATGTGAGCATAATATACAGATGGATATTACTATAAACAGAATTTTACAAATAGATATATGTATAAGTTAGGCTAATGAGCAGTATAACAATGGATTTAAAGTAGTGCAAATAAAGTTTGGACAGAAGCTATCCGAGTGAGTGCAGTGGAAAGTAATTGCATATTACAGTTAAGGTACGATATTGCAATGTATATATAACAGTCGGTACTGTAAATAAACAGTCGGCAGTGCAAATGAGCATATTCCAGTCAAGGTAGTAGTGCAAGATGCATATGTAAACAGTTGTTACTGTAATAACAGTCAGCAGTGCAAATGAACATTATAGTATTGCAAATAACAAAATGGAGGCAGGTGTGAGGAGGGAGAGGAGAGTCAATCAGTATATAAGGGGAGTGGGATCAATGAGGGTTAGAGTTTAATAAAGAGACAGCTCTGGGGAAAAAACTGTTCTTTAGTCTGCTGGTCCTGGTCCGGAGGCACCTGAAACGCCTGCCGGAAGGCAGGAGAGAAAACAGTCTGTGGGCTGGGTGAGAGGAGTCCTTAAGGATGCTGCGAGCTCGATGCAGACAGCGTTTCCTCTGGATGTGCTCGATGGCAGGTAGTGGAGTCCCAGTGATGCGCTGGGCGGTTTTCACCACCCGCTGCAGTGCCTTGCGCTCTGCAACAGAACAGCTCCCATACCACACTGTAGCACAGTTGGTCAGGATGCTTTCTATTGCACAGCGATAGAAGTTCACCAGGATAGTGGAGGAAAGCTGATTCTTCCTCAGTGTCCTCAGGAAGAAGAGGCGCTGGTGAGCCTTCTTGACCAGGCTGGAGGTGTTGGTTGTCCAGGTCATGTCCGCCGAGATGTGGGTCCCCAGGAACTTGAAACTGGAGACACGCTCAACAGCCATTCCATTGATGTGGATGGTGTCGTGTGTGCCTCTTGACACTTTCCTGAAGTCCACGATGAGCTCCTTCGTTTTGGTGGTGTTGAGGAGCTGGTTATTTTCGGTGCACCATGTGGCCAGGTGCTTGATCTCCTCCCTATAGGCAGTCTCATCGTTGTTGCTGATGAGACCAATCACCGTGGTGTCGTCCGCAAACTTGACGATGGAATTAGATCCGTACACAGGCTTGCAGTCGGAGGTGAAGAGGGAGTAGAGGAACGGGCTTAGCACACAGCCCTGTGGTAATAACAGGTAATAACAGCGTTGTAACATTTATGTGGCCTCACACACAGTCACCAGTGAAAGGAGTGCTATCGGTCTGACGACGAGAATAACTATTATTATTATTATTAATAGTGAGTGCGCGCACGCGGCCGGGGCTCTCTCTCTCTCTCTGCTCGTTCTTATATATGCCCTGTCAAGCACGCCCTTGTTAAACTGACATGCAAATGATAAACTTTCACTCTATGATGGTTAAACTGTGCAATTAATCCGATAATGATAGGAACCTGTTTAAGCAGAAGTTGTAATAGACAGCCCACAGGTATAGTAATAAAGAAGCTGCTTGTCTCTTGCCACGGCTTTCACAATATCACTGTGTACTGTTACAATAGATCTGCGCGCGCGCACTCACTATCAACAACCGTTGTCATTGTCAACAAGTGTCAACAAGCTTCCCCGTACTTTTTGACAAGCGTCCTTGACAGGGCGGCCAGAGCTTCTTTGCAGCTCAAGTCGGCGGCGTTGTGAACGTACAGTTCCTAACCTTGTTTTTTCTGATGCGTTGCGTTAAAATATATATATTTTTTACTTGGCTTGGTTGAATTCCAATGTCATGCGGTCTGTTATTTCTTGATAACAGACTGCTGCGAAGTATAACACACCGTTGCCATGAAAAACAGAGCGTTGCTATGGACGCGGAATGGACTATTTTCTTTAGCGGAAGCAATACAATCGTTTTTAAATCAATAAACTCCTTTTTTAATCAATATTTTGTGTCAAATTGTTTATTTATTTTGTAGGTAGTAAATATATACTATATATTTATATATAGTATATATAAATACTATATTATATGCTTCGCGTCGGGGTCCCGTTCAGCCTGTCGGGGTTGTTATTCGCTATAACAACCGCCTCGCGATACATTATCCCTTACATAAAGTACAGTGCTCGCTCCAGCCCTGCTCACTCGCTCTGTTTGGTTTCATTACAAGTGTGCTCCTTAGCACTGGGAGCTCCCTCTGCTGTTCATAAGGTGCCTCTACCTTCGTTTAAGACTTTTAGTTATAGACTTTTAGTTTTCAATCTGACCCAATAATCTCTCCATACTAAATAATCTTCAGAAAGAGCCATTGAAAAATCCTCACCGCTAATGCACAAACTGACAAGTCTACTTTGTGTGAGACAAATGGGTTAACATTTGTTTTTTTGTCTAAATATCTTTGGAGAATGTTATTAACATTAACAAAGTCTCTAAAAGCCAAAAAGAATTACTATTATTAGTCTAGATGGGATGTACCCAAAAAGTGAAAGTGAGGAGCATTTATGGGTACAAGTCGGGAACCGGCCAACTTTACATATTTCAAGGGTGCTGAATCCAAAAAAACTGGTACCCAAGCGAAATTGTGAGTTTTTGACCTTCTAATTTGCATATCAAAATGGCCGCCAAATTGCCTATCTTGCTCAGTCGTTGGACCATTTTCCCCTAGTTTTTTTGTAAGTAGACAATCAAGATGAGGAAATTAAGTTTCTAGATCGATAGTCAAGGGTCAGAGTAAAGATATAATGGAGGCTCACTGCCTTTTTTATGTATATATATATATGCAAAATACCAACTTTTAAGGTGAAATTAAGCATTATTTGTGTCATTTTTTAAGGCCGACATACATATTCAATCAATATCTGTTCCCAGTGTATATATGATATGTGATGTATTCCATATTACATAATAACTAAGAAAAACACCATTGCAAGTTGTCTGAGATTTCATTTTTTTATGCAAATTAAGCATTTGTTCTCTAAATTCTAAGACGGGAAAAACCCAGGTGAATAGGGAAAAAAACACCATGAAACTTCCCTTGAACAGATCTACAGATCACATCTTGTTTCTGTATATTTTCTTTCATGTTTGTAGCTTAATTGCTTTGCTTTTTTCTGTTAGATTTTTAGTTCTGTAGTTTACTCCCTCTGTAAATTGTTTTTGGTAAATTGTTTTTATACCTTTCTAGTTTGCTTGTGTGCCATTTGTCTTTGGAATTTCATTTTGATTAGTATTTCTTTCTGCAGTCCTTTTCCAAGTTCTTTGGTTACCCCTTGCCTTGGTATACTTGAGGACTACAACTCCACATTTAAACTAGGGATGGGCATTTTTCAAAAATATTGCATTCGAATATTCGGGCTCATAAAATTCGAATATTCGAATATTCGTTTATTTAAATGACGTTTAACGAAAAATACGTTATTTTTTAAGTTTTTTTTTTTCGCCATTTCTGAAGAAGCTTACGATTAGGCAATATACACAACAAGCTTACAACATGTTAAAGTTTTCTTTTAGTTGAAAACATTAAACAGTAGGCTAGGCCTATGTGTAAAAAAAATATAAAAACAAAAGGATATAAGCTCAAGCAGCGCGAACGGAAAAAAACGCCTAATAAAGCAGAGTAGCAGATTGCGCCAGTTATCGTACAGAACGTACACATACACTCGAGTCAGCATATGATTATCGTGTTTATATTATTTCACGTTTATGTTGAGAAAAACAATAATATCCACATGGAGGGACGCCGCGAGCAATTTATGCTCGAGTGAGAAAACGCGCTGCGCTGACAGACGTTTCAGAGAAACAAAGATAACGGTGTTCTAGTTCTAAGTTTCTAACAGCACCTTGCGTTTTCTGTTTTTAAACCTCTCTCTCAAAGAAAACTTAAAGGAAGAATATACCTCAAAATCATTTTACTATTAGATAAGTTATCATCTCGGATCACTCGCACTACAGCTGCGCTTACCTGCAGTCGTGATGCAGTGATGGACAGCTGTCTGTCCTCAGCCGACTGCTGTTTGGATTTCATGTGATTTCTCATTGTGGTGATGATATTATAACTCCAGATTAATTAATTAATTTGATCAAAAGTAATTCCATTTTGTAAAATCATTTAGTAACCTCATTTTCGACTAGTAATTCCAAACTTCGCGAGGCAGACGACGACATTATGATAAAATACAAACAACTTGTTAAACATGCGCCACAGTGCCACCCAGTGCATTTAATTATAACTGCGAGTTAGTGCTTTGGATTTATCAGGGATTCACTGCATTTACGACCCGCAAAGTATTTACGGCTTCATAAATTCGATAAAATTCGAATAGTATTTTATTTTTCGAATAATAATTACAGATCGAATATTCGAAAATTCGAATATTCGTGCACATCCCTAATTTAAACAAGGACATTGGTCATCACTCTGACATGCACACATTGCAGTGCATAACAGCCCTGATTTTCGGCATTTGCACTGGCGTGTTGTGCATTGTTTTTTACAGGTACTGGATTCTGTGACATAAGAATGGGCTGTAGTCCTGAACCGCCATGTTTCCATCCCATGTCCAAGGGTGAAGGAAGCTCAGGTGTGGCATAGTGAGCATTTCTCCAAACCATTGCCTGGTAGTGTACTCTCACTCAGAGCTCATAGAGCACAGGACCATTTTACTCGAACACCTCGAGAATCTGGGTCTGAGAGTCAATTGGTCTCCCAGTCAGAAAATATATTTTCTGGGCACAGAGCTGGACTCGCTGTCTATAACAGCGCAGCTATCGCCACAGCGCGCACTGAATATTCAGCGCATGACGGAATCCTTCCGCTGTGGCGCAATTGTCCCGCTCAGGAAATTTCAGAGAACGCTGGGTCTCATGGCCTCAGCATCGTCAGTACTTCAGCTGGGTCTGCTTCGCATGCGCCCACTGCAGTTCTGGCTGAAAGCGCGAGTACCGCGCCAAGCGCAGACCTCCGGTCTGCTTCGTGTCAAGGTCGGTCAGAAATGCATCTCAGCTCTGAATTCTTGGAAAGCAACCGACTGGTACCAGTCAGGTGTAAGCCTGGGGACTTCCTCGAGTGTGAAGGTGGTGTCTACGGACGCCTCCACCTCGGGATGGGGAGCACTGCTCGAGGGCAGACTGTTCTTAGGCCAGTGGTCAGAACGGGAGAAGCTTCTGCATGTAAACTGCCTGGAAATGCTGGCGGTAGACAATGCACTGACGCGTTTTTGGTCCCCAGATAAGAGGACACCACGTCTTGGTCTGTTCAGACAACATGTCAGTGGTGGCTTATATAAATCGCCAGGGAGGTATCAGGTCCCGAAACCTTTACAGGCTGACGGAACGCCTCCTGGTATGAGCTCAGCACGACCTGCGCTCGCTGAGAGCGGCGCACGTGCCAGGCCTTCTAAATATAGGACCAGACAGACTGTCCAGGAACAATGTTCCAGCAAGAGAATGGTCTCTACACCCGCAGACAGTCCAGCTGCTGTGGAAGACATTCAGCAGAGTGGAGGTAGACCTGTTTGCGTCTCAAAAAAACGCTCACTGTCCGGAGTTTTTCTTCAAGAGCAGGGACGCGCTGGCCCACGTCTGGCCCCGCCGTCCGCTCTATGCTTTTCCCCCCGTCACGCTCATGCCTCAGGTGCTAGAGCGAATCAGGGAAAACGGATACTCAGTGCTGCTTGTGGCTCCGCTCTGGAAAAACCAGACCTGGTTCCCAGTTCTGATGCAGTTGGCAGACACTGCCCCGTGGCCAATACCAGTGAGGAGGGACCTCCTCTCTCAGGCCAGGGGCTCGATCTGGCATCCTCGCCCGGAGCTCTGGTCCCTGCATGCATGGACCATCAACAGGTATCTGCTAACCTCCCGGTGGGAGTATTAAACACAATCACGCAGGCTAGAGCCCCCTCTACGATACGGCTCTATTCCTCGAAATGGTCTGTGTTCTCTAGTTGGTGCACAGCCCGTGGCATATCACCCCCGGACTGTGGGGTGGCGGAGGTTCTCTCCTTCCTGCAAAGGCTGCTGGATAGGGGCAGAACCCCATCCACGCTCAAGGTCTACGTGGCAGCCATAGCAGCGTTTACTAAACCAACGCTTGGCCAGTCACTTGGAAGGAATGATTTGGTCATCTGCCTCCTTAGGGAGCTAAGAGGTTAAATCCTCCCAGACCTCCATCAGTTCCCATGTGGGACCTTTCTATGGTTCTGGAGGCCATGAAAGGTGCCCCATTTGAGCCAATACAATCTATAGACATCTAACATTTGTCTCTCAAGACAGTGTTTCTTCTGGCTCTCGCTTCAGTAAAGCGTATAGGGGACTTGCAAGCGCTCTCAGTGAGCGCGTTGTGTATGGAATTCGGGCCAAATGACTCGAAAGTCATACTCAAGCCAAGACACGGTTACGTTCCTAAATCCCTCAACACACCGTTTAGGGCTCAGGTGATTTCCCTGTCGGCCCTGCCGGTCTCTAATGAGGAGAAGGACGCAAGCTTCAAGGGCTTATGTGTCTTGCTCGGCTGTCTTCAGACAGACAGAGCAGCTCTTTGTCTCGTTCTAGCCATGTCGAAACAGAGCCTATCCAGATGGATAGTCAATGCTATAGCGCTGGCTTACGCTTCTAAGGGCTTGCAGTGCCCGTTAGGTGTTAGAGCGCACTCCACGAGAGGCATGGCCTCGTCGTGGGCTTGGTCTAGTGGGATTGCCTTGCAAGATACAGTATCTGTATGGCGGCAGCCTGGGCCTCCCCGTCTACATTTATAAGGTTTTATAACCTAGAGGTTCCTGCCTTGCAGGCTAGGCTGCTTTCGGTCTAATAGATCAGTATTGTCTGCCCCGATGCTTTCGGCCCAGATTACTGAAACTGCCTGAGCAACGCTCGCTGTTAGATCATGCAACCCTTTAGGCAGTGTGTAAGACCCACAATATTCATCAGACTAGGCTGAGTTTTCGCCCTGGCTGTATGGTACACTATCATTATAATTGCTCCATATAGGATGCTGTTTATTACAGGAATGATGCTATTGTAGCCTCTCTTCCTAGACTCTCTGCGAGTCCTTGATGATTTTGCACTGTATGAGCCCCGGGCACCTGCCCTTGGGACTTTGGTGTTGGATCTCAGCACACACAGCGTTTTACACTGTGTTCCCCATAGCGTAAGATATTACGCAGTACGAGAGAACCTCTCGTAAGAGAACGTACTCGGTTACTAACGTAACCTCGGTTCTCTCTAGAGAGGGAACGAGTACTGCGTATCTTGCCGTGCCTGCAACACGCTCTGGTTCGCTTCGGCGATGAAAAACCAGATTATCCAGCCCGTCGAGCTATATTTATAGGCCCTGGCCACGTCCGTTTCGGCGGGACGTGACGCATCATTGGATCTGACGTCATGAGGGCCTCTCTCGATAGGCTGGTGCAGTTGCCGCAGAGCAGCCAATAGGCACGCGAGCCGTCTCGCCTATGTCTGCATGCTGCTGCAACGCGTTTTACATTAATACAAAATTAAGGATAATTTTTTGGCTTCAATATCTCGCGGAAAAGAGATTTATTTCATAAATCTGGTCGTGAGATGTACATCTCACAAATACGCTGCTTGTTTTAAATAGCGTTAAAAAATTAAAGACATTGACAAAGACGAAAACTAAGGACATTTACTCTATAATTTTATTTTATTTTAGTTAGTTTTGCCAACCACATATACTATTTTCTTTTGGCGGAAGCAATACAATCGTTTTTAAATCAATAAACTCCTTTTTAAATCAATAATTTGTGTCAAATTAATTATTTAATTATTTATTTTGTAGCCATGTAATAAGCGGGATAGCCTAATGTATAGATAGGCGTTCATTACGTACGGACCAAATGTACCTCCGCTTCGCGTCGGGGTCCCGTTCAGCCTGTCGGGCTTGTTATTCGCTATAACGACCGCCTATGTATACATTATCCCTTACTTAGTTAGTTATAATTTTTTTGTAATGCCTCGTTTTTATTTTTATTTCAGTTAACGACAATGTTTTTTTCCCACCTAGTTTCCGTTTTTTCGTTAGTTTTCGTTAACGATTATAACCCTGGTGTGTGTGTGTGTGTGTGTGTGTGTGTGTGTGTGTGTGTGTGTGTGTGTGTGTGTGTGGTAAATGAAACAGGCCGCCATATGCGCCATTCAAAGACACGGAAGCAAAAATATACAGAAACAAGATGTGATCTGTAGATCTGTTCAAGGGAAGTTTCATGGTGTTTTTTCCCTATTCACCTGGGTTTTTCCCGTCTTAGAATTTAGAGAACAAATGCTTAATTTGCATAAAAAAATGAAATCTCAGACAACTTGCAATGGTGTTTTTCTTAGTTATGTAATATGGAATACATCACATATCATATATACACTGGGAACATTTAAGAGTGATATTGATTGAATATGTATGTCGGCCTTAAAAAATGACACAAATAATGCTTAATTTCACCTTAAAAGTTGGTATTTTGCATATATATACAGAGGTGTCAAAAGTATTCACATTCATTACTCAAGTAGAAGTATAGATACTAGGGTTTAAAAAGACTTCTGTAGAAGTTGAAGTATCAACTCAAACTTTTTACTCAAGTAAAAGTATAAAAGTACTGGTTTCAAAACTACTTAAAGTATAAAAGTAAAAGTAATGTAAGGAAAAAAATGCCATAAGGACAAAAGCTTAGGCCCCTCCACAGGGGCCTATATAGTGCACTACCCCAGCTCCTCAAAAAAACACATTTTTCTAAAGGCCATATTTGACTATAATTATATTAAAATGTTGATGTTGAAAAATTGGGGATGATGCACTAGGCTACCTGTTTCAGCCGTATATATGCCCATAGAAAATTAATTTTCTAAATAAATAAGCTGAGGAATCAGGAAATTAATAGGGTAATGTATTAAGGTGTTTAGTCTATATTGACCTTAACAATACGTAAATTATTTAATTCTGTAAAGTTACAAATAACTAATAAAGACATAGTGGCAGTTTAACAGAGACTTAACTTTACTACGCTCATGGTGCAATGCAATAGTGCAATACTGTCTTGTTCCTTGCTTTATGAAGAAGCCAAACACATGTCTGCATCTTTCATTAAAGGGATATAGTTCACCCAAAAATGAAAATCATTTACTCACCCTCAAACTGTTTCAATCCTGTATGAATTTCTTTCTTCTGATGAACACAAAAGAACATATTTTGAAGAATGTCGATAACCAGACAGTGGATGGACCCCATTGACTTCCATAGTAGAAAAAAAAAAAATACTATGGAAGTCAATGGCTACCATCAACTGTCTGGTTATCGACATTCTTCAAAATATCTTCTTTTGTGTTCAGCAGAAGAAAGAAACTGGTTTGAAACAACTCGAGAGTGAGTAAATGATGACAGAATTTTCATTTTTAACTAAGTGAACTAATCATTTAACAGAAATTAACTGTTGGCATATGTTTCACATCAATACTGTCCAGTTTGTCCTGTTGTACACGACACACAGCAATACTGTCAAGTGTCACTTGTGACCATTGCTCTGAGCCATGTTTTCAGTGTCCTAAGAGCACTGAAACTTCTTTCAGTCCAGCTGATGAGACTGGGATGATTTTATCAACAGGCCTCTCATTTCAACAAGACCAGCCTTCAACAGACCAAGCAATGTTATGTTTTCATGTTTTATGGGGACTTTTCATAGACATAATGATTTTTATACTGTACAAACAAACTGTGTATTCTACCCCCCTATAGACTAACCTTCAGGAAACAGCTTATAAAACAGCTTCAGAAAACAGCTTATAAATCAGACTTTTGTTTATTGAAAATGTAAAACTGCAGACAGTTTTACATTTTCAATAAACAAAAGTCTGATTTATAAGCTGTTTTCTGAAGAAAAATAAAAAAAATCCCCAAAAGGACAAGGATTTACGTTGGAGCCTTTTGACCCTATAATGTAGAGTTGCACACACACACACACTCTTCTCTCTCTCTCTCTCTCTCTCTCTCTCTCTCTCTCTCTCTCTCTCTCTCTCTCTCTCTCTCTCTCTCTCTCACACACACACACACACACACACACACACACACACACACGATTATGTTAGTGTTATTTTACGATTGTCATTATATTGTAAAAACGTCTGTCCCCAAATCAATATTTGACGCGCTTTGCCCCGTATTCTTGAGCACAGAACTGTTGATTTCTCCCTCGCTTACCGCATCTAGGTTTCCTTAGGACTCGGAGGAGTTTTGGCGCTTCGCACAACCAAATGTGACTACAGCCTCTCACAAGTTAGAAAGAAAACACAAAGCCAATCAGTTTAGCGATGTGTGTTCAGGAGGCGGGATTCAGATCTATTAACCGTTTGTGTAATTGGCCACATTTTTTGTGGTCACAAGTGACACTTGACAGTATTGCTGTGTGTCGTGTACAACAGGACAAACTGGACAGTATTGATGTGAAACATATGCCAACAGTTAATTTGACTGTTAATTTGACACAAAAATGTGTGTGTGTGTGTGTGTGTGTGTGTGTGTGTGTGTGTGTGTGTGTGTGTGTGTCAATATATATCAATATATCAAAATAACCTAATTAAACTGATATTTAATATGCTTTTTTGTGCCAACCTCAGCTGACAGTCCTGTTGTTCAGACTGAAGGCAACATTGATGTTGTGAAACTTCTTTCAGTCCAGCTGATGAGACTGGGATGATTTTATCAACAGGCCTCTCATTTCATCAAGACCAGCCTTCAACAGACCAAGCAATGTTATTTTTTCATGTTTTATGGGGACTTTCCATAGACATAATGATTTTTATACTGTACAAACAAACTGTGTATTCTACCCCCCTATAGACTAACCTTCAGGAAACAGCTTATAAAACAGCTTCAGAAAACAGCTTATAAATCAGACTTTTGTTTATTGAAAATGTAAAACTGCAGACAGTTTTACATTTTCAATAAACAAAAGTCTGATTTATAAGCTGTTTTCTGAAGAAAAATAAAAAAAATCCCCAAAAGGACAAGGATTTACGTTGGAGCCTTTTGACCCTATAATGTAGAGTTGCACACACACACACACTCTTCTCTCTCTCTCTCTCTCTCTCTCTCTCTCTCTCTCTCTCTCTCACACACACACACACACACACACACACACGATTATGTTAGTGTTATTTTACGATTGTCATTATATTGTAAAAACGTCTGTCCCCAAATCAATATTTGACGCGCTTTGCCCCGTATTCTTGAGCACAGAACTGTTGATTTCTCCCTCGCTTACCGCATCTAGGTTTCCTTAGGACTCGGAGGAGTTTTGGCGCTTCGCACAACCAAATGTGACTACAGCCTCTCACAAGTTAGAAAGAAAACACAAAGCCAATCAGTTTAGCGATGTGTGTTCAGGAGGCGGGATTCAGATCTATTAACCGTTTGTGTAATTGGCCACATTTTTTGTGGTCACAAGTGACACTTGACAGTATTGCTGTGTGTCGTGTACAACAGGACAAACTGGACAGTATTGATGTGAAACATATGCCAACAGTTAATTTGACTGTTAATTTGACACAAAAATGTGTGTGTGTGTGTGTGTGTGTGTGTGTGTCAATATATATCAATATATCAAAATAACCTAATTAAACTGATATTTAATATGCTTTTTTGTGCCAACCTCAGCTGACAGTCCTGTTGTTCAGACTGAAGGCAACATTGATGTTGTGAAACTTCTTTCAGTCCAGCTGATGAGACTGGGATGATTTTATCAACAGGCCTCTCATTTCATCAAGACCAGCCTTCAACAGACCAAGCAATGTTATTTTTTCATGTTTTATGGGGACTTTCCATAGACATAATGATTTTTATACTGTACAAACAAACTGTGTATTCTACCCCCCTATAGACTAACCTTCAGGAAACAGCTTATAAAACAGCTTCAGAAAACAGCTTATAAATCAGACTTTTGTTTATTGAAAATGTAAAACTGCAGACAGTTTTCTGCAGGTCAGGATTTTTTTTAACGACGACAAGCCGGAATGAAAACAAGCCGAAATGAACTAGGAGTAACGAGGCTATTTTTAAAATGTAAGGAGTAGAAAGTACAGATAATTGCGTGAAAATGTAAGGAGTAGAAGTAAAAAGTCGTCTGAAAAATAATTACTCCAGTAAAGTATAGATACCCAAAATTAAAAGTATTTGTACTTCGTTACTTGACACCTCTGTATATATATACATAAAAAAGGCAGTGAGCCTCCATTATATCTTTGCTCTGACCCTTGACTATCATTTTAGAAACTTAATTTCCTCATCTTGATTGTCTACTTACAAAAAAACTAGGGGAAAATGGTCCAACGACTAAGCAAGATAGGCAATTTGGCGGCCATTTTGATATGCAAATTAGAAGGTAAAAAACTCAAAATTTCGCTTGGGTACCATTTTTTTTGGACTCAGCACACTTGAAATATGTAAGGTAGGCCGGTTCCCGACTTGTACCCATAAATGCTCCTCACTTTTTATAGAAGGCCATTTTTCTGAAATCCGTCTAGTCTATATAGGCTGCTGTGTTTATAAAAAGGAATGCTAAATCTAACCCTAATTTTTTTTTTTAAATGTTCACGTAAAATGTTTGAAATTTAATTACAGATTATGGGATCTCTCATTCGACTACAAAATTGGAAACACTTTCCACAACTTGTCCTACCTGTGACACAGGTAAGACAAGCACCTGTGTGTGTGTGTATGTGTGTGTGTGTGTGTGTGTGTGTGTGTGTGTGTGTGTGTGTGTGTGTGTGTGTGTGTGTGTGTGTGTGTGTGTCAATATATATCAATATATCAAAATAACCTAATTAAACTGATATTTAGTATGCTTTTTTGTGCCAACCTCAGCTGACAGTCCTGTTGTTCAGACTGAAGGCAACATTGATGCGAGTGCAGAAGTGACAACTAATCTGACAGCAGTAGTGATGACCACAATAGTGTCTCTGTGTGTCTTCATATCACCGATCATCAGTGTGATTCTTTATTTCAAAAAACGAAGGAGCAATATCAACAGCCAAAGTAAGTCCACAACTGGGGTCCTGAAAAGTTTAACACTGTTGAATTGTTCTTTAACAGCATGTCATACTAGCTTATTGGAAAGATCCTAAACATACAGTACTGTGGTCCAATCCAATCAGAAACATAGATCTGCTACACTGAACTTATATTTGTTTATTTTGCTGCTATTTTCTTTCAAATGAGTGAATTCAATTGATGTTCTTATTGCAATTGTAAGATTTGCTGTTACTGTCAGAAAGGGAAAGCAACCAATGTAAATTTATTTATGATTTTAATGTTCTTCTGAGTGTGTTGAAACGAGTTGTGAAATACAGCCCATATCTTGCAATCATGGTGTTGAGAGCCCTCATGTTTAAAAGAAAGACTTTATTGTAACTTTTATGCCAAATCATGATGATAGAAGTTGATCACATGGTAAAGTACTTACTTTTGTATCTTGTAGTTGAATTGGACTGCTGGTCTTCCGTATCTTATTCTGAAATTTCAGGAGGTACGTGATATTCATGGTGAGCCCTTACAAAGTCTTTCTCTTGCAGGGTTTGATGTCCCGTTTAATTCATTAGTTGAATTTAACATATTCTGACTTTCTGACTTTCTAACATGACTTTCTGTAAGTTGTTGCAACACATGATGTCTAGCATAATTGTGTAAACCACATCACAATGCTATGTAGCTTGAATTGACATATCAAACTTTTATTAACTCACTTCATAACATGGCCACACATATAAATGCAGTATGCACACATCTGCAAATACGCACATGATTCAAAGAATACATTTACTCGTTTATCTTCCAACAGCTGGTGTGAACAAACAGAAGATTCTGCATGCAAACCAGATGAGATGTATGATGATTTAAATGAATTACTGTGTTTTTTCAATGTGCTATTTTTTGGTGTTATTCTTTGAGAAAGCCCTAATTTAGTCATCTTAGTGATTTTTGAAGGCAGCATAGATGTATCCTTTGCTGCCTTTGATATCCCACAATCATGTGCTTTCCATTCTGTGACAGTTGAGCTAGAAAAATAAAGATGGCGTCTGAAAGTTGCTGCTGGTCATCAGTTTGTGTGTAAATGTACCAATGTTTTCCACTTATAATGTAATTTCTATCAAGAAATCACTATTGTAGCCATTAAATATTCCTTTAGTTCTCACCGAAGCTTTCTCTATTTTGCTGTAGATCATAAAACCGTTACGCTGCCTCAGATTTCAGTCTGTCTGAAATCAGTTTCGTGAGGTGCCTTCATGTGCAAACGCTGCCTGCAGAGTCATTACCTCAGGGCCGTGCAGAGACCTCTGGAGGGGCAGGTGCTCAAAGTACAAAAGGGGGGCACATGGAACAAGGCTTTAAATGGGGCTGTGTTTTTCCTGGCTTAAAATGAGGCGGAGGTAGTAAAATCTTAATAATGTATTTTAATAATAAGATAATAAAATGTGTATTTTTTTGTAGATCATCATATAGCCTAATGTGTTTCCCACATCATTTTTGTGGGTGGAGCTTGGTACCTCTAGGGGGGTCCGGGGGCATGCCCCCCCCCGTAAGAAAATTTTGTACATTTTAAAGATAAATTCATTAATCTGGTGCACTTTGAGTCACCCGAATCTGCCCGAATCCACTGTTAAAAAATAATAATCCACCCGCAAAACGCCCATATTCTTTGATTTAGATATCTGCATCTGATCATCACATTACAATTATTCAAATTCTTAGTGTTAAGCATGATAGTATGGTAACATATCACACTGAAGTAGGCTGATTTAAAATGAACATTTATATACAATAAAAGTTCTTCTTTTGGCAAAATTACATTTCCTTAATAGCCTAAACAGAGGCTTTTCTCCCTTCAAACTTAAATTGTCAATGTTTCATTACATCACTGTTTGAAATCTCTAATTTTTTGTATCTTTTATAAAGGGCATCTTTCCCCTAATTTTATTAAATGTATGCTCCAACTTTCATTTCAAATTCTTAAATTTGATCAATATATTATAGTTGTTATATTATAGTTACCAATCACATTAAATAATTTACATTGAAAAATTATAACTGTTTTAAATTAGATTATTTTAAATATTTTTGAATATACAAAAATAAGGAATGTTGAAAAGATGATACTTTATGAAACTAAACCGCCAGTAGGAGGCGGCAGACGACCGTTTTAATGAGCGAGTCATTGAGTCATTCATTCAAACGATTCGTTCAATCGGCTGATTTATTCAGAATGAGGCAGTTTGTGAATGGGTAATTGAATCTTTGACTCAACCGATTCGTTCAAAATGCTGAATCATTCAGTAATGCAACAAGTGTTGCTGTGAGATGCGCGATGGTTCTGCGGTGATATTTGTTTGGAACTATTTTCGCTGCTGAAACAGAACAAAAACAGTCATTGCGTCTAAAATGTAAGTGACTTAATTTTAACTATTTGTTTATTGACCTGTTATGAAATCAGTCTCGGTTTTAATCTTGATGGCATTCAGGAAAACAGTTACTTCTACAGCCTACACACTGCAATATAAACAACATCTCTGCATGCTCTCTTCACGTCGTCCTTGTAAAATAATATAATAAGTAAACAAACATCAAAATCACTTCGCTGAAAATGAAACGCCACTTACCAGCAGCCGCAGATTTTAAGATATCTTCTGGTAGTGCGCGACCGCGCGAAATTAAAGAATGTGCGTGCAGCGTGAGGAATCGTTCCGGATGAGTTCGTCAGGTGAAAAGGTCATCATGTGGATCATTTCATTTACGGCTAAATTATTATTTATAAATTTTACTAATAGTTAGGTTGGGCAGGCATCCACAAAAGGGCCTTTTAATTACAAAAAAGGAGAGGAAATTTTGCCTTGACAAAAGGGCACTTTGGGCACCAAGGGGCAAAGGGGCAGGTTTATTGTTTATTCATTTACAGGTTTATTCTTTTTGACCTGGTGTATTGTTGTTAATTATTCTTGAATAAAAAATATGCAATTGCATTTGTATTTGTGCATTTGTGTATTTTAACAATGTGCATGTTTGTGTTGTTTTTTAAGGAACACACAAAAAATGGTGCAATGAAAAATCACATAGGCCTAATTTATTGGCGTATTAAAACATTCTATTTAAAAGGTGAAAAGACATGTTTGATGCAAGTAAAAATGAAGAACAGAAAGTCTTTATTGTCATTGTATTTTGCTAAATTAAATTAAATTAGGAAACTCTATTGCTGCACAAACACACTGTCATCTTGCTAATGGCATATATGCTTATTACATATACAAATAATAAACCTTACAATGGCATTCCAATGAACAAAACATTTGAATGACACAGTTGGTGTATGAATTTATACTGACCAGCAAATGTCGAAGTATATGGAGGACCGAACATGCAGAAATTAAATTAAGTAAGAAGAATTTTCTTACTTGAAAGAAATTAATTAAGAGACGTGTTACTGCAGCCAGTCCAGAAACCGGAAGTAAGCAGAGAGTGCCAATTCTCTTCCTATTAGACATTCTCTGATAGCGCCGCTTTAAGAATTCGTACAATTGCAGCAGTGGAGGACTTTTATTCTGCTGGAACTGAGGAAGAACTGGGCTGCGTTCAGCCCCGACAAAACGTTGCACAACGTTTTTTAAACAGAACCGGTGATGCGTTGAACACACTGTTCTGATGACGCAAGAGTTGCAACTATGGCAGCTGAGAAGGCCATTCTTTGTGTTCTTTGTGAAGAATTTTCGGAGCCTGATGAAGTCATCAGTATAAATATGTGTTTAATACTACAAAATATGCCTGATGTCACAGTTACTGCACTTGCCGCCCAGAACAAAAGAGAACATCCCAATCGAGTGAAGGGATTGCTGAAACTGAAATGGAAGCACACATCTTACCTAATTCAGACTAAAACACATCTATTTAGCCTCACATACTGACTTTATTTGTAGTTCATACTGTTTTAATACCCTGCATTCTTTTTAATTTTTAGGAAAAGCACTTAATTACCATTGTTTATTTCTATACCAAATGTCATACACTTGCAATGAAGCTAAACATTTATATATCCTATATTTTTACAATAAAACTTACGACAAACATGTCTTCTAATATCCTCAGTTGTTGCGTATACCGAGCTGCATCGAACACATTGTGCGAGTTCACTTTAATGCGCGTGCTTTATATAGCCTACATGTTGCTGCTGATTGGACTGCAGTTCTGACACACCCACCAAACAAGAGAAAACGTATCTCAAACCATAGATATCATATATAAACGCTAGATGTCTTATGGCGCAGTCACTTCCGGCATCATCGTTCGGCCATCTTGTCACAGTGCTCTGTGCATTAAGGTGAATGATCAGCACGCACACAAATCCTCTTATCTCGCTGAAATCTTGACGGATTTACAAACGGTTTGGTTTCTTACAAACGTTATTAACGTGGCTATAATTCCGAATGCTTGAACATGTATGTTATAATTTTTCATATGTATGCAGTGTAGCCTATGTATGCAGTGTCATAACTACATCTCTGACGTTTATAACAAACCAAACCGTTTGAAAATCGGTAGAAAATGAGCAAGTTATGGTTATTTAAAAGTACATGCACCATTGAAGTAGTGAGCGAGTACACTGTGGCAAGATGGCCGCCACGTGCGGACGTCGACCTCCATTAGCCAGCAGTGCGCACGAGACATCTAGCCTTTATGATATCTATAGCTGTGTCCCAATGTTGAAGGCTGCATCCTTCGAAGGACGCAGACTTCAAGGATGCAGCCTATGCGTCCTCTGAAGGACGCACCATGTAGCCTTCCTAGGATTTCCTAATTGTGCAACCAGGTGTTCCCGATCACCGCTCCTGGCGCCAAGCAACGGTGCGAGAGGACAGCTGCTATCCTGATCATTCATTTTGATAACTGAGTAAACAGCTATGGAGCCAGAATTGGCTATTGTCATTTTTATGTTTTATATTTTACTGGAGGTCATGGTGTGCCCCTGCGCTGCCGGATCATGTATTTTCGGTTTAGCCCTGTTTGAATACAAAACCCAATTTAATATAAAAAGTCCAGTATTTCTCGCGCTCGTCATCTGCAGCTGTCACGGTTGCCAGGCGACAAGAACAATCCTTCGTAGGCTAGACCGGTCCGAGCGCGTCAGATGCGCCCTTTGATATGGGACGCTGCTGTAGTTAGCAACAATTTGTTAATATTGTGACAATAAGCCTACATTTTGTTACTTTAATTTTCGGAACTGCATATTTCGTTAGTATTCACTTACAAATGTGAAGTAACCTGAAGTACTTTTTTCCCTCACATCACAATGTGATTACATTACACTCACAAAAGTATATAATGTAACAACCAGATATTACTGTATATTGAAAATATACAGAAGTAAAATGCAACATAGCCTACGCAGTAATGCAGTAGTAGCCTAATGCAGTAGTTATTAAAAGTACTTTTTTTCAGAAAGCCGTCGATTGAATCAGCCCTGCAAACCTGTTGGTAGACAACTTAGTGGATAGTGGAAATATGCACTTTAACACTCTGGAGACCATCCCAGATGATGTCCCACCAGCAGGAGGCCTTACCAGGGGCAGCCCATCCCGGTCCAGCAGCTCAGCTCAACAGAGTCTACATCATTTTTTTCTTATTTTACGTATTGTAAAATTAAATGTTTATGTTGATTTTGATAAGTTTAACGTATTTTGTAAATAGTTGGAAAAAGTACTTTAATGTAGCCTAAAGAACAAATGATTTTCATTTACCAATTTTATTTGAAAAAATAAAAAGGTATAGAATTTGTTTCATGCAGAAAGTATTACTGTCATTACAAAAATAAACAATGTCCAGAACAATTCATTCTCTTTTATTTACACAATTAAAGTTGCATAAAAATAAATGTACATAATTTTTCTTTTAAAAAATAAAAGTGAAAAAAGTTAAACAAGAATATGTAGAAAATATATATATTTTTCAATCATTCTCTCAAGAAGAGAAAACAGCCTGTCCATCCTCTCCCTTCTTTCCTGTGCACTCCTCGCCTCTGCCTCCATCTGTAGTTGCATTTCTTCTCTGATCAAGTCCAAAAACTCGTCCTGTCTCGCCGCCTTTGTGCTGGTGCTGCTGCCCCTGGCTCCTCCTCACCGTGGGCACCCACTACTGAACTCGGCCCTGGTGTGTCCTCGGGGATTGAGGCGATGAGGACAGGGGGGTTGGTGCAATGCATCTGTCCCAACACCTCATCCATGAGGACAAACCAGGGCCAAGCTTCAGCAGTGGGTTTCCCACTCACACCCTCTCCTGTCCCAGGACACTTGCAATCCTAAAGGCAGAGCAAATGAACCATGGCTTGTTAACAACAACAGGACAATACATTTCAGCAAAGATGTGTGTATTACTTTTCTTTATATATATATATATATATATATATATATATATATATATATATATATATATATATATATATATATATATATATAGACCCATTTTTTCCTGAATTGTTCTAAAAAAGCAGAAAAGGGTACTTAACACAGAGGAGCAATCTTAAGTGCATTGTTAACACTGCAAAATATGACACATCAAGACATGCATACAAAATACTTAAGAAATCATATTTCTGTATACTAAAATTTGGTTAAAACCACATACCTTGCATGACAGCACTACAAAAACACATAAAAGTGAAACCCCATTGCCTTATCTACTGCTTTTCTTATTGTTTTGGGCTTTTTTGGGTGAGTGATATTTCTTATAATACACAAGTGCAAATATTACAAATAGGTCGTTAAACTAATAACGTTATTACCACAAGTTTTGCCTAAAACTACCTGATAAATGAAGCCACGCAATGGTGACGAAGGAGTTAAGAAGAAGTTTATAAGAAAATTTAACTCCGGTTTCGCTAGCTATTTGAGTAAATGAAAACATAATACTTACATTTAAATGTGAATTTGCTGTCCACCACCGATCTCTAGTCCCGCCCGCCTTTAAAAATAAATCAATAAATACTGTCTTCAACGGCGCGCAATGACTTATGGGGTAGAATAGGCCGCTAAGTGTCCATTTATGTATCCTTCTTTTCACGGGGAAAAGAAGGGTGCATTTGGCGTCGCTTTTGAATCAGAGAAGCCTTCGTCGCGGCGCGATGACGCAACCGGCCTTCGAAGGATGGAGAATTGAATTGGGACAGCCTTCATCGAGCCGCGGTGACGCAATCGGCCTTCAAATGCGACCTTCCAAGGATGCAGCCTTTGAATTGGGACGTCCTTCGTCGCGCCGCGGTGACGCAATCGGCCTTCAAATACGGCCATCCGGCCTTCAAATACGGCCTTCGAAGGACGCAGCCTTCACTTTGGGACACAGCTTGTCTCAAACCCCGTTGCACACCGGTGCACGCCGTTTCCAGGAAACATGACGTTCAACCCGGAAACCGTAGCAAAACGTTGCGCACCGTTTTGAACTTGAACGTGCCCCAGATTAAGGAACAGTTTGATATTCGGCTGTCAAATCAGAGGAAAGGGGCGTTTCATTCCCGCCCACGTGTAGAAATCGAATATTCAAGCTGTTTTATATTTTTTTTATACCTGAGAACGAAAAACAGGCAAATTAATTCCAGGTACGAACGAGTGAATCAGCACTACTCAGATGCATCACTGATACACTGCTAAAATACAATTTATAAAAACAATATAATCACAATAAATATGTTTACATTCCAGCTCCTTCATTTACAAACAATGAGCTACTAAGTGAACAAAGAATGAGCTTCAAGTTCAATGCCGACTTACCTGTAGCAAATGTCATAACGTTATAAAATAACAGATTTTCTAAATCAGCTCCCCTGTGAAAATCTGTCTTTCTGTTCTTTTCTGTGCAACAGCTGTATATTTTTCAGATGAAAGCACAACCAGTTTTTCTGTTTCTGGCTGAGAGACAGATCACTGGCATTTATTGATACCAAGCTGCCTCTTCGAGAGGTAGTAGTTTCTCTCCATTCTTTATTTTTATTTTTATGGTGTGCTTAATAATCACAGTTGTACTTGTATTTCTACATACTGTAGCAAATGCATGTTTTAGACAAAACGACAATTGAGCGCTGGATACTGGATCTTCAAAATGTCTTTGTCTTTATACAGTTGTTATACTGAAATTGGACTGAACACACAAATATTAACCTTACAGCAACAGTAAACACCTCATAAATTTAAACTGCTTTCTAATACAGCTGCTATTAGAATATTTAAAGGTTGCAAATATGACAGCTAAAAACTATCACACACAGAATCTAATAAGCACTTATTACTTCCGCATTAAATTTAGAGTAACTGAAAACCATGCTAAAGTGAAGTGATGTGGCCTTTGCTCATTTAGAGTTCAGCTGTCCTTCAGTGAGCATCTGTATATGATGGGGAGTTTTCAGTCGTCATATTTCCAAATTCTAATTGTTCTTATGGCAGCTTTATTAGAATGCAAAGGTAAGTGAATTAAAGTAAATTAAATCAATTTAACCAAGATAAAAACATGAGATATGCATAATATCAGTGTACTTTGTGTGAGTAAATGTGGCGTATAGGTGTGACATGCATATGATCAGTGTCAAGTGTGTTTTATTTTATATAGCACTTTTCACTGGATATTGAATAGCAGTGAATCAGCATTTTTTTTTTTTGGTATAAAAATATGCAACCATTTCCTTTTTTAAAGAAAGAAAGGTAACACTTTATTTTACAGTGTCCTTGTTACGTACTGTATGTTACATGTACTTACCATGGTAATATATAAATTAAATATATAATTACACTGTAACAATGACACCTTAAAATAAAGTGTAACCGAAAGTAAATATGCAACTGAGTTCATCATGATGAACAGTTTTAATAAATGTTGGTTTGCAAAGGTTTAACTGCATTAATCAACCAATTAATTATGATTACATTAGTAACGTCTAGTTGATTTGGTTCAAATTCAAAAGAAGTCCAGACATTACATTTGTAGAAAATGTAAATAAAAGTCTTGGTAGCCATTTACAATAAGGTTCTATTTGTTAACATTAGTTTACTTAATCAGTTAACATGAACTATAACAATAAACAATACTTCTAAAGAATTTATTAATCTAGTTAGTTCTAATGTCAACATTTACTAACACATTCTTAAAATCAGAAGTTTTCCAGTAACCAACAAGAACAAATTCTTAAAGATAACTCATTTAGCAAGTCAAATTATTGATAATCCCTATCCCTAATTTATCGGATAATGTCTCGACATTCACGTTGCGAAAGGCACAAAAAATCTTGAATGACTCAGAACACCCACTTTACAAATATTTTATCCTTCTGCCTTCTGGCCATAGGTATAGGTTACCGATGTGTAGAAAGGCCAAGTTTAGTAAGAGTTTTGCTCCTGTATCTATACGAGCTCTAAATACATAGGAAATCGGCCATTGATGTATGCTCTCTCTCTTTTTTTTTTTCTTTTTTTTTCTATAAGTTTATGTTCTTAATATGTTATGTATGTTTGTATTATGTACGCATCTACGGTGGAAACAAATTTCATCTCGAGGACAAATAAAATCTATCTATCTAAGTTGCACTGCATCTTTTAATATTATTTATTGGACCTTCACTAACAATGAACAGTTGTATTTTCAGAGTTGAATAAATACTGTAACAAATATATTGGCCATTGTTAGTTGATGTTAGTTAATGCATCAACTACCATTAACAAATGGTACCATATTGTAAAGTGTTTCCAAAGTCTATTTATGATTTTTGTTTGTACACTGACTTTCACATTTTTATTTCAGGAAATACTGACAGTAGGTCATCGTTTTTTTTTTTTTTTTCATAAGATGTATTAATACATTTAGAGGCAGAACCACTTGGTAACAAGTAAATGCTGTTTATTTCTATAAACGCTGTGGTTTCCATGTCTCGGCTCTCAGTACGTCTCGGCTCTCTCAGTATGTCTTGTTTTGCTCTTTTTTTCCTTTTAGTGGCGACACAGAGACCCTGCGAGCAGGTCCCTCAGTTGAACATAAACTATGTTCAGGGTGACAATATGTCTATTTCTTGCCTAACCACAACCCACCCGCTGGAGTCTCTGACAGTGGAACTACGCAGAACCGACCCGGTTAAAGACATCCTAAAGTATTCAGACAACTCTCCAGCATTAGAGCATCAGAGATGGTCTGTGAGAAATGATGCTGGAAGTGTTACACTTTACCTGAAAGACATCAGTTTATCTGATCAAGGTCGTTATGAATGTCAAGTCTACAAAGATTGGGACTGCCTTAATGCAACTCTTTTTAACCTGAGGGTCAAAGGTGAGAATGCCTATTTCTGAAACAAGCTAATAATCCCCAGGAAACCTGTTGTGATAAATATGTTTCTCTGGTTTAAGAGTGTAAAACTTTGGATTCTGTCCATGCGACTCCAGACTCTTCAGTGTTGCTGCCATGCTCTGAACATCCTCTACAATACAGAACTGATCAAGTAACTTGGAAAATCTTTCATGGTCACCAATCAACAGAAATAGCCCAATATCGCCCTCCACACAAGCCCTCAAACAGCACAGAGAGAGACCCGAAGCCTCTGTATGAGAGAGCGAGAATTCTAGGGAATGGATCTCTGCTTATAAGGGATGCAGTAGACACTGATGGATTATGGTATCGGTGCAGAGTGAGTGAAAAATGCTATGAGGTGAAGCTGGTCGTGAAAGGTGTGTTTTCAATGCAATATTTCTAACCCTAAAGTCTCAATGCTGACTCTCTGAATGACATTCACCTTTTACAAGATTTTACGTTAAGCTATGCTAATAAAATGTGAGATGTGGTCATGGGTTAGTCAAAAGGTTCTTTTTCCACATTACAATAAATATAAACATACTCCCCGGTTTCACAGAAATGGCTTAGTTCACCCAGAAATGAAAATTCTGTCAGTAATTACTCACCCTCATGTTGTTCCAACCCCGTAAGACTTCAGACCCCGTTCATTTTCGGAACACAAATTAAGATATTTTTGATGAAATCTGAGAGCTGGCTCCCTCCTTCATAGGCTGCAAGGTAATTTCATCTGCCAGCCCAGAAAAGTTAGTAAAGACATCGTTAAAATAGTCCAAGTGACTACAGTGGCTCAACCTTAAGTTTATCAAGTGACTAGAATACTTTTTGTGTGCAAAAATAACGACTTTATTCAACTATTAATTTTCTTCTGTGTGAGCCTCTGACGTGAGTTCACGGCGATTCTCTCAGATCGAGTCTTTGATAATTCACACTGCGTGATTGTCACTCGTGTGAACGAGCACCGATTTGCCTATGATTTCGGGCATTTGTCAGCGATTTGTTGACTAAAATCATGTTATTTATTAGCGGTGTGCAAGGTAAGCGGTGTGTCTCTGTGTTCACAGCCCATGCCTGAATGCGATTCACACCAGTTTTGCTTCATTTGTTTGGTGGAAGAGCATGCTGTCCTCTCGTATGGATCTGGCTGAGGAGCGGGAGATGGGTCCCTATTGCTTGCTCTCTCTCTCCAGATCCAGATGTCCTTTTGCACGATCCCAAAGCGCATTCTGGGGTTTCTCCAGCTTGTGCGGAGAATAGCGCATCTCTTGCATCCGCTATGGATTTTGAGTTTCCCATCTATGAGCGTTCCTCATGCAATGATAAAGCGTATAAGGAACTACTTGAGGTGGTTACTCACACGGTGGCCAGGTTACAGCTAGACTGGCCACGCGAGCCGACAGATTTCTGTCTGGTGTTCAGGAGGAGGGACCCCAACAGCGGTCTCTCCCCTTCTTTGAGGACTCCATGACAAATTAACCCATTCATAGGGGAAACCTTCCACTTCTCGTGTCTTTGAGCCTTCGACGTCGACATATTCGACTATTGTGGGGGCGAAGGCACGAGGGTATACAATGATGCCACAGATCGAAGTGACGCTTGCGGGCTATCTCTCGGCATCATTTCTTAAGGGTCACTCTCAGGCTTTATGTGGCCACTATATCGGCTTGCCACGCCTTGATTGAGAGGGGTACCACTCGGGAAGCATCCTCTGTTTGCTCGCTTCATCCGTGGGGCCAGGCGGCTGAGGCCTCCCTCTACAACCAAGATTCCTCCATGGGACTTAGCTAAAGTCATTGAGGGGCTGGAACCCCCTTTGAACCTCTAAAGTCAGTGTCTGATAAGCTTCTGATTCGAATTTATTTTTTTATTTTTTCTTATGACTATCACCTCACCAAATAGAATTGGGGATTTGCAGGCTCTGTCTGTCTAGCCATCCTGCTTAGACTTAATTTTACATCCTCATCCGACTACCTGCCTAAGGTACCTTTCTCAACCGTATATCCTGTCACTCTTTAAGTCTTCTGCCCTCCGCCTTTCACAACGACGGATCAGGAGAAACTTCACCAACTGTCTCCAGTCCGTGCTCTTCAGGCATATGTACACCGCACTAGCCAGTGGCGTAAGTCAGAGCAACTATTTGTTTGTCATGGGAGCCTTAACAGGGGGGCCACCACGCAAACAATTTTACGTTAGGTGAGGGATGCTATTGCCCTTGCCTACGAGGCACATGGTCAAGCTTAGGCGTTAGGGCTCATTCTACCAGGGGGTTGCTTCCTCCCAAGCCTTGGCAGGGGGTGCAAAGCTTGCTGCATCATACCCAAAAAGACAGGCTGCAATTGCTGCCTGAGGTGCTTCACCTAAGTACAGAGTTTAGGGTATGAATACTTATGCAATGTGTTGTTTAAGTTTTAAATTGTATAAAATTTTGCATAGATATTACAAAACTATTTTTTCAATGTCATTATGGGGTATAGATTGATATGGGAAAAAAAAGAGAAGAAAATAATTTTAGCATAAGGCTAAAACAACAAAATGTGGAAAAAATATATAAAAACACTGGAAATTTAAAACACTTTCTAAAATATCATTAGCAATAGGTGAGACAAGTGCCTACATTACAGAGTGCTCAAAATAATCTATTCAAACTGACCCATATGATGATGTTCATTTAGCCTATAAGTTTATCTTTTCTTTTGTGATCACAGATGCTCCAACCCAAGCTGACAGTCCTGCAGCAGTAACAACTAATCTGACAGCAGTAGTGATGACCACAATAGTGTCTCTGTGTGTCCTCATATCACTGATCATCTGTGTGAATCTTTATTTTAAAAAACGAAAGCACAATATCACCAGCCAAAGTAAGTCCACGACATAGTCCTGAAAAGTTTAACACTGTTGAATTCTTGAACAGCATTTTTCAAATCATGGTAATTTGGAAATTGGAGAGAAAGTTTTTTTTTTTTTTTGTCACCAGAACATAATTGTATTGGTATATTGTAATATTTGCTATCTACTCTACTCTACCGACCAGTTTTTTCAAACAAAATCCTGTCTCAGCTACACTGCAGAGTCTCTTTGCACATTTGTTCATTTTCATGTTTTCTTTCAAATTACTGAAATTTTATTGATATTCTTTATGCGGTTGTAAGATGTGCTTTTACTATGTCAGTATGTCAGAAAGTGAAAGTAACCTGAACTAAATGTACAGTAGGCTATATATGACTTTAATGTTTTAAGTCTTCTGAGTGTGTTGCAATGAGATATGAAATACAGCCCATATCATGCCATCATGGTAGTGAGAGTTGAAAAGATTACTTTACTCTAACCTTTATGCTTTATGATGGTAAAAGTTAATCAGATGGTAAAGTAGCCTACTTATTTTTGTATCTTGTAGATGAATTGAACTGTAGGTGTTCTGCAATTTATTCAGAAATTTCTGGAGGTAAGTGAAATGAATGAAGTCCTTAGTCCTTACTAAAATACGTGTATTTGATAGTGTTTTTAATAAAAGTCTTTCTCTTGCAGGGTTGGATGTCCCGTTGTATTCTGTTGTTCAACGTAGGAGCGAGCGGGGCACAACCTAACACGGGTGTCAGGAGTTGAGTTTATTTGGTCATGTTTAGAGTTTGTTTTTGTCCTGTTTTTTCTGTTTAGTTCCTGTATGAGTTTTCTATGTCAATCTCAGTTTATTTCTAAGATAATCTACCTGTTAATTCAATCTTCCTCCATCCCCTGCCTGTTTGTATCATTGGTTACTGATTGTGTTAATCAGTTCCTCTTGTTTTCCTGTGTATTTAAGTCTGAGTTTAGCAACTGTCTAGTTGTCTGTCGTCGCTGTTAGCCTGGTTGTTCTGTCCTGTGTTTTAGAAATTTCAGAGTATCTTGAGTATTTCTGTAAGTTTTATTTTATGATTAATAAACACTGCTGTATATAGATCATGTTTCATCTTTGCTGCAATCAGACTTGTAACAGTGAGGCTAATTATAAGACACTTGTTTTAAGTACTTCCACACATGCTAGCATGATGAATCTTAGTGTATTTACTAGTTGCCATTAGTGATGGCCAAATGAAGCGTTTCGAAGCATTATTGCTTTCTGATACAATTGTGTCGAAAATGGTTCATTACTCGAAGCTTCATTCAGATAGAAATTGCAGCACCATCTCCTGGTGAAGTAAATGTAATGCAACAAAGCTGACAACCATAAAATGCAAGTAACGACCCGTTTATTACGTGTTTACCGAGGCGATCAAAGCTGAAACAGTGTTAGTGCTGTGAAACTCATTTATGTAGGTGAATTTTACAGATACTAATGAATTTCATGTGTTCACCTTGATAATAAAACATTAAGCATGATGTGTGTGTGTAATTATTTCTTTAGACAAGGACAGAAGATCAGACCAGCTTAAAAAAAGTTGGAAACCATCACAGAAATTCTAATGGTTTATATTAAAATATGAACCATTGGCTTTTACTGTTACAATCACGCCAGACTCCACCCTCACTCAATCACGGCGCACTTCCTCTCCAGAATACTAATCACACACACCTGCACGTCATCAGCTCATCAGTCACTCACTGCATTTAAACCCCGCTCTCACCATCACTCACTGTCCGGTATCGTTTGCATCAAGACACTAAAACTTATGCTTACCTCCAGGACGCCACTACTACTTATCTGTTCCATGGTCTCGTCTCCCAGTCTTCCAGTCTTCCTCGTGGGTCTTCGTCTTCAGTGTTCTCCTGTGTTCACCTGTGTCATCCCTGGTTCCGGTAATCTCCGTCTGTACTCCATCTGGAAAAGAGAAACATACTGAGTCATTCCTGTCGACCACTTCGGGACTATTCAAGATCCACTCACCTTCATCTGCACTGTCTTTACCTCTGCTGGTTGTAAATAAACACTCATCTTACCTCATCCGTGTGTCTGTTCCCCCTGTGTTGTAACAGAATACCGGACCAACAACAGCACACGCCAGCATGAGCACTACAGATCCGTTTGTAAACATCGCAGATGATCTTCGTCAGGCACTTCCCCCGATTCTACCCACACCATCGCATGCTGCCACTTCCGCGAACACGAGCACTTCTTCACCACCGGTTATCGCCAGTCCCATGGCCCGACCAGCGCCCTTCACAGGATCGGCGGAGGATTGCAACGGATTCATCTTGCAATGTTCACTGGTCTGGGAGATGCAACCGCATTTATATCCGACCGACAGCTCCAAGGTGGCATTTGTAATTTCACAAATGCATGGTAAGGCGCTCCGTTGGGCTGAATCTCTCTGGTCACAGAAAAGTGACATTGTACAGACTATTTCCAGTTTCTTCACTCACTTCAAAGAAGTGTTCGGAACACCCACCTGTGATTCATCGGTTAGTGAACAACTGTATCAGTTGAAGCAGAATACTATGTCTGTGAGTGATTATGCTTTACAATTCCGTACTTTAGCTGCTGCAAGTGGATGGAACGAACAAGCTCTGATCACCACTTATCGTCAAGGGTTAAATCCTCGAGTGCGGTTGCATCTCGCTGCATACGAGGATTCCATCGGGCTCGAACGTTTCATCCAACTCTCCACACGCTTCGCCACTCGTATGCAGTCGTGTCTCGAAGAGCACCCAGACCAGTCATTCGCTCCCTATTTCCTCCGCCGTCCTGAATCCATCAGCCCTCCAGAACCAGTCAACGAGCCTATGCAGGTGGATAATGCCCGGCTATCCCGTATTGAACGTCATAGACGCATGACACTTCATCTATGTCTATATTGTGGCTCCGCTGAACATTACATCACCAAGTGTCCAATCCGTCCTCCTCGTCCCTTGGTGAGTGCAATAGTTCCATCCATCGAGAAAATGACTCCTCTCACAACTCTAGTTGAACTTATTACTGCTGATTTTGTCCTTCCAGTCCGCGCTTTACTCGACTCAGGCTCTGCAGGCAATTTCATCTCCGGCGCCCTCTGCCGTCAACTCAAGCTCAAGTTCACAGCCACGAAATCCATCTACCAGATCAACTCGATAACTGGTAAACCACTCAGTCGGAGACGGGTGAGTCTAAGTGCTGGACCTGTACAACTTCAAGTAGGAGCTTTACATGTGGAACATCTTCATTTACTGGTTCTGGAGGAATCCACCGCTGATGTGATTCTGGGGCGCCCGTGGTTAGAGCTGCACAACCCCATCATCTCCTGGAGGACAGGAGAGATCCTGAAGTGGGGCCAATGCTGTTTCCCGAGTTGTTTTCCTGCACTTCCGATTCAACGTTCCAAAAGACTACCACTTTGCTCCACTTCCATCGAAAGCCCAGTGGAGAAACGCTCCGTGGATATCCCCCCATGTTATGCCCACTTCAGTGATGTCTTCTGTCCCCAGCGAGCCTCCAAGCTACCTCCTCATCGGCCATGGGACTGTGCCATCGATCTGCTTCAGGGTGAGCCAGTGCCCAAAGGTAAGATTTACCCGCTGTCACTGCCGGAGGAGAAGGCCATGGAGGAATACATCAAGGAAGCACTGGAACAGGGTTACATCCGTCCGTCTACGTCCCCTGCTGCGTCCAGTTTCTTTTTTGTGGCAAAGAAGGACGGAGGCTTGCGGCCCTGTATTGATTACCGTGCACTCAACCGTATCACTGTCAAGTTCCGCTACCCCCTTCCTCTCGTCCCAGCTGCACTGGAACATCTCCGAGGTGCCACTGTTTTCTCCAAGTTGGACCTCCGCAGCGCTTACAACCTCATTCGGATACGTGAGGGGGACGAATGGAAGACCGCCTTTGTGACCCCTACTGGACACTATGAGTATCTCGTCATGCCTTATGGATTGGCCAACGCCCCCTCCGTATTCCAGGATTTCATCCATGAAGTGCTCCGGGAGTTCCTCCACAAGTCAGTTCTGGTCTATATTGATGACATCCTGATTTACTCCCGGAGCATGGCAGAACATCGCCACCACGTTGCGGAGGTCCTGAAACGCCTGAGGGATTTCCAGCTGTTCCTGAAAGCCGAGAAATGTTCCTTCCATCAACCCTCAGTGCAGTTCCTTGGATACAACATCGATAGCAGTGGCATCCGGATGGACGAGGGGAAGGTGGATGCCATTCGCGGCTGGCCAATACCCACTACCATTAAAGAACTTCAACGATTCCTCGGATTCTCCAATTTCTACCGCCGTTTCATCCAGAACTACAGTACCATCTCCAGTCCTCTTACTCACCTCCTACGCAACAAGCCCAAGTCTCTGTCCTGGACACCTACTGCCACCCACGCCTTTGAGACCCTCAAGAAAGCCTTCTCTTCTGCTCCTCTTTTGATTCATCCAGATCCAGAGAAGCCCTTCGTCGTGGAAGTCGACGCTTCAACCACAGGAGTGGGAGCGATTTTATCGCAGCAGCAGGGGACTCCAAGTAGACTTCATCCATGCGCCTTCTTCTCCCGCAAACTCAACCCGGCGGAAGTCAATTACGACATCGGCAACAGGGAGCTGTTAGCCGTCAAGCTGGCTCTTGAGGAGTGGAGACATTGGTTGGAGGGCGCACAACATCCGTTCGTGGTGTTAACGGATCACAAGAATCTACAGTATCTCAGAGATGCCAGGAGGCTTAATCCACGACAGGCAAGATGGGCATTGTTCTTCACTCGATTTAACTTTACTATCTCCTACGTCCCTGGTTCCAAGAATGTCAAGGCTGACGCCTTATCCCGTCTTCATAGTCCGGAGGAAACTACGGAAGAGTCTGAGACCATCCTGCCCGAAAGTCTGTTTGTAAGTCCCATCACTTGGTCTGAGGAAACCTTGCCCTCCTCCAATGTCTCCACCAACGCTCCGCCGGGTTGCCCACCAGGATTGACCTACATCTCCCGAACTCGGCGCATTCCCCTCATCCATACTTCCCACACGTCACTGGGCACTGGCCACCCAGGGGTCAATGAGACCCTCTCGCTGCTAAAAGAACGCTTCTGGTGGCCAAACATGACAGCGGACGTCAGAAGGTACGTGAGAGGTTGTAAGGAGTGCGCCGTCTCGAAGAGTCCTCGCCATCTACCATCTGGCAAACTACTGCCTCTGCCCGTTCCCAACAGACCCTGGTCACACCTAGGAGTTGATTTCATAACAGACTTACCTGCTTCTGATAACTGTACCTGCATCCTAGTAATCATTGATAGATTCTCCAAGTCATGTCGTCTACTTCCCCTGAGAGGACTCCCCACTGCCATACAAACTGCCGAACTGATGTTTAATCACATCTTCCGAGTCTATGGAATTCCAGAAGACATCGTATCCGACAGAGGACCGCAGTTCATCTCCAGGGTATGGAAAGCGTTCTTCTCACTCCTAGGTGTGACCGTTAGCCTCTCCTCTGGTTACCATCCGCAGTCGAACGGGCAGACAGAACGGAAGATTCAAGAGATCGGACGTTTCCTCCGTACCTTCTGTCATGGCCACCAGGACTCTTGGAACCAGTTCCTGGGATGGGCCGAGTACGCACAGAACTCGTTACGCCAACCTACCACTGGACTCACTCCATTCCAGTGCGTGCTCGGCTACCAACCTCCATTGTTTCCCTGGACGGGAGAGCCATCTGATGTTCCTGCAGTAGATTACTGGTTCCGAGAGAGTGAGAGGGTCTGGGACTCAGCGCACCACCACCTGCAACGCGCATTGCGCAGACGCAGAATGACAGCCGACCTTTACCGCTCTAACACTCCTTCGTATCAACCAGGTCAGAAGGTTTGGCTGTCCACCAGGGACATCAGGTTACGTCTGCCTTGCCGGAAGCTGAGTCCCAGGTTCATTGGCCCCTTTACCATCACGAAGCAGATCAACCCTGTCACTTATCAGCTACAGTTACCACCCCAATACAGAATTCATCCTACCTTCCATGTCTCCCTGTTGAAACCTCACTATCCCTCTGTTTCTGTTCCCTCAGAGTCTGGCGTAGCGGAGGAGCCTCCCCCTCCACTCATCCTAGAAGACGGAGCTACCTACCAGGTTCAGGACATCTTGGACTCCCGGCGTCGTGGTGGTCTTCTAGAATACCTCGTGGACTGGGAGGGCTACGGTCCCGAGGAACGTTCATGGGTACCCAGAAATGATATACTTGATCCCAACCTGCTCGAGCAATTCCATGCCACTCATCCGGAAAGACCCGCACCCCGGGGAAGAGGCCGACCGCCACGACGTCGGGGTCCTCGGCCCTCAGGAGCGGGCCGTGGAGGGGGGGGTAATGTTACAATCACGCCAGACTCCACCCTCACTCAATCACGGCGCACTTCCTCTCCAGAATACTAATCACACACACCTGCACGTCATCAGCTCATCAGTCACTCACTGCATTTAAACCCCGCTCTCACCATCACTCACTGTCCGGTATCGTTTGCATCAAGACACTAAAACTTATGCTTACCTCCAGGACTCCACTACTACTTATCTGTTCCATGGTCTCGTCTCCCAGTCTTCCAGTCTTCCTCGTGGGTCTTCGTCTTCAGTGTTCTCCTGTGTTCACCTGTGTCATCCCTGGTTCCGGTAATCTCCGTCTGTACTCCATCTGGAAAAGAGAAACATACTGAGTCATTCCTGTCGACCACTTCGGGACTATTCAAGATCCACTCACCTTCATCTGCACTGTCTTTACCTCTGCTGGTTGTAAATAAACACTCATCTTACCTCATCCGTGTGTCTGTTCCCCCTGTGTTGTAACATTTACCATTTAAACCACTACATAATTCTTTTTGTAGTTTGGGACATATTCCATTAGGATTTAATGCCCCCACCAATACAACCCAACACATATCAGTAGACCCACAGAGACCACTATAATTCCCATTACAACCAATAAAATTCCCATGAAAACCATTAAATCCAATAGAATTTCTGTAATGGTTTCTATGGGGTTTTTTTACCTTCACTTTTATAAGAAATACAGCCGCCAGGTTTCAAACCTGTCAACACTGGATTGGCCTGTCAAAGCAGTCAGGTGGTTCACTACAGGAGTGAACCAGTGTGTTTGCTTCAGAAGTCATTTTCACGCGACTAGTGACGTAATAATACAAGCTCCGAAGCAGTGGTTCATTGCAAGGACCGTTCGAGTTTGAAGCAAGCTTCGGAGCGTCGGTGTCAGACGTAACATCACTAGTTGCCATATCAACACTATATAGAGAAATAAATGTGCCAAAGTTCATAAGTCTATGGAAGATATCACTGAACATTTATTTATCCATAGCAAAAGTACATTTCTTAAAGGGGACCTATTATGCAAAATTCACTTTTGCATGCTGTTTGGACATAAATGTGTGTTGGCAGTGTGTGTACACAACCACCCAATAGTGATAAAAATCCACTCACTCCTTTTTTATTAATCCCCATAAATCATAAGCAGTGTCTCCCAACGACCTGTTTTCAGAATGCGGCTTTAGTGACGTCACTAAAGCCACAGGCTCCGCCCACGAGTGTTGACAGACACTGCCGTTTTAACGTAGACCCGCCCTGATCGAGTTCACAGCGAGTTGTACACATCCACCATTGCTGCACTGACGAGAATGTCTCCCAAGCGTTGTAGGTGTTGTGTGGCTGGATGTATTAATCCACATAGCTCTCTCTATTTACTCCCGAAATCTGAGGCAGCCACTGAAGACGAGGTGGAATTATTTTGTTTTCAAAGAAATTGCTCCCTCAACTCTACCGAAATTCCCTCAACTCTACCGAAATTCGTTTATGTACTTACTCACTTCTTATACTGTTTACTCAGCTCTTACGGTGATTTTCTGGAGTAAAACTGACGTTTCATCTTTTGTGTGATGTAAAATAAACTTTATTAAACTCATCAGTATATTTTTGATCATCATTCGGACCTGGTCCGAAACAGCAGACTTGTAGGCTATTAATAGTGGATACATACAAGCAGATGACAAATACGTTATAACCGTAATTAAACTAAACTATACCAGGGGCCTGTACCATGAAGGTAGCTGAACAAACTCGGGGTTACAGGATTAGTTTTGAGTTGACAAAACCAAACCGATGCAATCAGGCTTTATTGGTACCATGATGCAGCTCATCAACTTTCTCTGTCAACTCAGGCTTTGATCCTCAAGCTATGATGATTACTCCACGCGCGCGTGCACATAAAAGAGTGACGTCGACACTGAACAACCAATCGCGGGTAGAGCGAGAGCGATATATTTTTCTGCGGAGGAGCAAGAGATAATCATTCATAATTACGATGAATTTAAATATGTATTTCAAGCTCGAAACAATTCGGTCTCTGCTGCCAAAGCAAGAGAAGACTGTTGGAGAAAGATTGCTGATTGTTAATGTGTAAGTTAAACAAAAACGTTCTATATGTAAAATTATGTATGTGTAGCCTATACATGTAATATAGCCTATAGCCTATTTTTATAATATATTAAAATGTGCATGTACTAAGAAAGATTAATATTCATTGATTTTTAGATGCAACCCCAACTCCAAGGGCCCTATTTTAACAATCTGAAACGCAAGTGTCAAAGCGCAAAGCGCAAGTAACTTTGTGGGCGGGTCTTGGCGCTGTTGCTATTTTCCCGGCGGGATAAATGACTCTTGCGCCAGGCGCAAATCTAAAATGGGTTGGTCTGAAGTAGCTTCTTTATTCATAGGTGTGGTTTGGGCGTAACGTGAAATAAACCAATCAGAGCGTCAGCTCACATTCCCTTTAAGAGCAGGCGCGCTTGTTCTAAAGCGGATTCCTATTATAACGGCGGATTTGCCAGGCGCGCGCCAGGAGCGGTTCACAGCCAAGGAGAGCAACACTCTCGTCAGGGACGTTGGGGATGGAGAAACCCACCCAAATTAACTTCGGTTAAAAAGGCGTATGATAATTTGGGTAAATGTGTAAGCTAGATGTATGCTTTTATAATAAATTGTCTATCTATCTATCTATCTATCTATCTATCTATCTATCTATCTATCTATCTATCTATCTATCTATCTATCTATCTATCTATCGTAATAATGTATGATTTGCAAAAATGAAAACTGCTGCTTCTGTGTAGATGAGAGAGTGTATGCGCGTTGTGCACATGCTACATTGATTATGGCCAAGCATGCGCCCTTAAAATAGCATATGAATAACATGCGCAACGCGCCACTGACTTTAAACTGTTTTTTCCTGGTTAGTGGCGCAATTGTTTTCTAAACCTGCAAAATAGCATGAAGGAACGTTTGCGCCGAAACACGCCTCCTTTTTTGCGCTGAACCGCCCAGGGAGCGCAAGTTCTTTCCCTAGTTTAACGACGTGCTTCTGTGGAGGGAAAAGCGCGCTTTGCGCGGGTGCAAAATAGGAATGATACATGCGTCAGTGTACAAAGTCAATTGCGCTGGGTGCAAGATAGGGCCCCAAATGTTCTTGGCAGCAGATAAAGACAAAATATAAAAATATAATTCAAAGTGGTGAGTATTTACCACAACCTTTTATTATTTTTGTGAACATTTTATCACAAACACTTGTTTGCAGCAAACAGAAATAAAGAGTTAAAGGTAGGGTAGGTAATCCTTTTTCTAAAAAAAAACATTCCAAATTTGTTTAAACTGTCTTTATATACCAATACATAATTAAAATGTAAGTACTCTGAAAAAGAAAATATAAAAATCGAGTGACTGTAGACCTTTTATTCTGCAATAAACACAGCTCATTATTTCCATTCACTCCCACCCCCTCCCTTCTGAGCTCCTTCCAAAGCCACGCCCCCAAAACACAAGAACGCGTGACGCCAAACGCTCAGGCTGGAACAAGACGCATTTATTACCTGAGACGAGTGGAGAGGAAGGAGCGCAGTACATACAGTGACATCATGTCAGAATCACATGTAATAAAATACCTAACTTTATCACTATGAATATAAACAAATAAGATTTCTTTTAGTACTCACTATCAAGCTAGCATATCGATAATGGTAAAGTTTCATTCGGTAACGAGCTATATTTATAAGGCAAAACTAAAAACAGGTTGCATTGATACACGTTTTTCCATTACCATCAGTTACACTGTGATGAAGGTGAATTTCGTGTAAGATTCATAACATATACGGTGTTTTGCATGTAAGAGTTTCCATGATGAAAACATTGTTGACTCTAATGAAGACTAACGTACACTCCGAGTCCGGAGACAATTTCCGCTTCGTCGGTTCGAGGACAGGTCCGGGGTTGAGGGCGAAGCAGAGGAGGTCGTTCAAGAGTGCGGGCAGGGTCTGAGGAAGTAGTTTTTGCCTTGTTTGCCTTCGCTGACTGCATATGCAGGTGCTTTGAGCTGAATATTTCCGGGAACGGTGACATGTGATGAGTGCACGCAGGGCAGCGCGCGCAGTGGGGCTCGGGCACGAGACATGAAGGCATCTGATTGGTTCTTTACATTCGCACCGAATGGCAGTGATTGGTCAGAGTTTTTACTGTCCTGCAGCTGCTACAGAGGTCTGATTTTTTTCATTCCTTTTTCTAAACACATAATGTATTGACTACTATCAGGATGGAAGGACCATTTCACCCAGTATAAAAAAAAGTGTTTCTGAACAGGATTACCTACCCTACCTTTAAATTCAGAAAACCAGAATACACTGGCGGAGGAGTTTGCTCTGAGTAGGCAATAAGGGACGGCCGATTATGGATGTGATTACAGGTGCTGGACAGTCTGACCCTGGTGCTGGCTCCTCTAAGCAAGTAACACTGGGTACGTGTGCAATACATTACTACTTTTTAAAGTTTTAAATATGACTGACTGTATGTTCTGCAGAGGGAAATACAGTGTCCCTGTTGAAGCCAGCACACACACACACAGTCTCCCACACAGAGGTCAGTATGCAGCAGACAGAACACATAACCTGCTTTACAACAGTAATGCTTTACATTGGCCTATTTTTATTTATTAGGGTGGAGGAAATGATGAAGACACTCTGTCTGTGTGTTCTCAGACAGTTGCTGATGTGAATGCACTGGGCTTTTTATTATGGCAAACATTTGAATGTGTGGCATAAAAAAGGGACTGGCCCTTACACATCTCTTTTATTGTAGGATTTTTCACAACCTGCCCCAGAAACTGAGGCCTCTACCTCAATACCTCAGGCTTCAGAAGAAATGTGTAAGGATTTAAAACCCTTGACATAAATTACAGTCAGTCCTGTGTTTGTAGGAAGTCAAGGAACTTTTTGTGATTTGATGAGCCTCCAGAAAACTTGTAATGATCATGTTTGTGGTGGAATTATGTTTCAGGTGGAAACAGACTCAGTCAGGGCCCTGTACAAAAGGAGACTTGAACTAGACTGCACACTAAAGGAGTCTTGAACTAGACTGCACACTAAAGGAGTCTTGAACTAGACTGCACACTAAAGGAGTCTTGAACTAGACTGCACACTAAAGGAGACTTGAACTAGACTGTTCACTAAAGGAGCTGGACTGACCTGAGGAGGCTCCAAAAAAAAAAAAAAAAATTAAATTGGAGATCAAACAGCTGGATAAAACTGATCTCAGTATGTGAACTTATTTAACCAAGTAACACTTTAGTATGAATATTTATTAATGCAACTTTGTCTTGCTTTCTTTCTCCCTCCCATCCCACAAAACCAATAAAACAGTCTGAGACCTATCTGCAGTTTCAATGTGCTTTTATTAAGTGTAATATTGTATGGTGATTGCATCTACATCTGCACCGTGGGTGGTCCGCTCTGGTGACTCTGAAGCGCCGAACACAGTTGAAACGTGCCTTTAGGAGGCCAAAGGTCATCTCTATCTTCACTCTGGTTTTACTGAGGGCCACATTTAAGCGGTGCTGTGGCCCTGTCTGAGGGTCATGATAGGGGGTTATTGTGTAGGTTTTTCTATCTCAGTTCAAATTAAGTGTTTTGTACTGTACCAAATTTAACTTGCTTTCCTCAAAGCGCTGACACAACAAAGACTCATGGAAAATTCGTGAGTCAAGCACTGGAGCCAGGCCATTTGGCATCCAAACTTGTAATCATACGTTCATGACCACAAGTCGTCTGCAGATGAAATGTTTAGTAGATCATTGTTATATCTGTTAATGTTACTATTAATTTAAAGATTCATCTCACAGAAAATAATCATCTCACATATTCACATCATCTCTACCTGAACATTAAGGCTGTGATAGGACTTCCTATTAACATAATCTGCCTCATGTTCCCCTAGCAGTGGAGATTGGAGCAATAGACTGCATACATGTTGCAATGACTCTAGGGAATCCTATCATAAGATTAACAGAATAATAAAAAAGATTTAAAATAATTCTTAACATGTATAGTAAATTTTTTGAAATTTGCTTTTTGCAAAAAAAAATGTGTTTTGTTCATGTGATGTCACCCTATCAATATATCTTACCGGCAATTTTATAAAAGCCCTCTTTTATGGACATGGTCGATAAATGTCTGGGGAACACTATTAAAGGGATAGTTCACTTTGAAATTAATTTTTGATATGTTTTAGCTTACCTCAAGGGCATCCAAGATGTAGGTGTCTTTGTTTCCGCAGTAGTTTCAATTTTGATATTTTTAGGTCAAACCGTTCTTGTCTGTCAGTCATATAATGCAGGTCGATGGTCACTGGCTCAAAACACAAGCACAGAGTCCAAATTAAAACAATTCCCCACGTCCAAATGAAACAATTCCCCATCATAAGTACACATTGATGGCCTAAGACACGAAACGAGCGGTTTGTGTGAGAAAACGAACAGTATTTATATCGTTGTTATCTCTTGAAAACAGCACACGTCCAAATGATCTGACGGCGCGGGCGGGTATAGATATATACATAGATGTCGCCTTGGCTACGGTTTCGTTCCAATGACTGCAGTAGCGAAGGCGACATCTAGTGTATATATCTATACCCGCCCGCGCCGTCAGATCATTTGGACGTGTGCTGTTTTCAAGAGATAACAACGATATAAATACTGTTCGTTTTCTCACACAAACCGCTCGTTTCGTGTCTTAGGCCATCAATGTGTACTTATGATGGGGAATTGTTTCATTTGGACGATGGGGAATTGTTTTAATTTGGACTCTGTGCTTGTGTTTTGAGCCAGTGACCATAGACCTGCATTATATGACTGACAGACAAGAACGGTTTGACCTAAAAATATCAAAATTGAAACTACTGCGGAAACAAAGACACCTACATCTTGGATGCCCTTGAGGTAAGCTAAAACATATCAAAAATTAATTTCAAAGTGAACTATCCCTTTAATGAAACTATTCTGTACTCCTGCAGAGCGACCTTGCGAATGGTTTGACAAACCGTGTTTTCCCCTAGCTACTGTGCGTCATTGTGCAAGAATGTACCACTTGCAGAAAAACGCAACGCAATATTTGCGGTACAGTAAGTGCATGAATTCGACGTCTTAAATTCTTTATGTGCGGCTCAAGAAGTTCGCAAAGATAAGACATTCCTTCCGCGGAAAATCTGTATCTTTCATACAAGTAGGCTAACTATCAGGAAAGGCAAGGGGATTTTGTCTGGCTAAAAACTCTTTCTCTACGAAGTGCTCGTCAAACAATTTGCGCTGAGATGTCCACCGGATTTGGAAGAAAAGGTGAAGTCATTGCAACAGACACTTGGAATAAGTTACGTCACCTATATGTTTCTTTGCTCTCAGCTGATTGGTCAAACTTCAGTCTGAGATCTTGAATCCAGAACATAACCTGCCGCGGAGCAGGTTAGCCGTGCAGCGTAAGATACCATGGCAACGAGCACCAATTAAAGCCGAGCTACTTTCATAGTACCTAAAACCCAGGGTTGGCGGAAACTAAACTGAAACATAGCTGGCTAGCCACCTAATCCGGCTTCATGGTATAGGCCCCTGTTCCATCTCCATACAGCACTCTGACTCTGTAGGCATTATTGTCCGACTCCGGGTCGAAATGAACACCGTTACTGTGAGTTTCTGTTTTGATATTATCATCATTCCGTGAGATGAGATTGTCCTGAGAGACTGAGCGCGAGCTCGTGAGGCTCCGCCCCCTGTGCCGTGCAGCAGCAGCTTATTTGCATTTAAAGGGCACACACTAAAACACCAAAAAGTGACAATTTAAACATGCTGTAAAAAATTATCTGTTGGGTATTTTGAGCTAAAACTTCACATACACACTCTGGGGACATCAGAGACTTATTTTACATCTTGTGAAAAGGGGCATAATAGGTCCCCTTTAAGTTCATTTTTCGTCAGTTTTTTTTGTTTATTTAAAATTAGACAAATCTGATATTGATTTAATCTCCAAATTGTTATTTAATGGTTTAGATGGTTCTTTAATGCTGATCTAACCAGCAGAAGACACTAGCTGGGTTTAAATCCCAGTTGCGAAGGTACCACTGTAGTAACACTTTGTTACAATGTGCCCCTATTAGAACTATGCTATTCTATACTTTAATAAATTCTATTGAGAAACCATGAGAAAAAGGTGAATAAAGACTGAGAGTCAATGTTCAAAAATTATGAATTATTATTGTTTTGAACTATGCTGTAGTGTAAGACTGAAAGAACTGTAAGAGGGGGCTACTCTTGTTGGAGATTTTCCTTTGCCTCATGTAAAAGTCTGTATTTCTGTGTCTCAGTCAGAACCCAGGTTAAATCAGGATACATCAGGTTAAATTAGGTCAAGTGGTCTGTGAGGATGAAAGAGTACCTAACAAGCTCAGAGAGAAGATGTGTATAGGTAGCTGATAAGATGGTACTAAAAACGTTAATTAAAAATGATGGATGGTATTATAACACTGCAGGTGCATTGAATCATGTGACCAAAGATATTCTTTAAAAATGGGTATGACCAAAGATTTTCCCACCAATAGAATAATGTCTCCGGGAAAGATGATGCTAACGGTAGCGAGATCTTGATAGCTGATTGGCTACCTAGTGATAAGAAAAGGTATAAGACCTGAGGTTCTGACCATTGCAGATCAGATGGCCAGCTGGCATCTCACTTTGTTGCTTGTCAATAAAGTTACTTCTGAGACCTGGAACTTCGACTCTTGAGAGATTTCTTCGAGACCCGATTTTAGGACTTAGAATTTGCCACAACACTCTCTGAGAAAACAACAAAGGAAATTAACATTTGAACTCTCTTGCTATATTACCATCCCCATTCGCGACATGATCACACTTGATTTGATCACCTCTCAATTTAGACATAATTCACTTCACCCACCCTGAATTCACCCAAAAATCGATATGGTTTAATATGAATAAATATCATACAGTATTATACATGTTTGGTATCATTTGAAATGTCTCAGTGTGACTGATACAAAGGTCTCATTCCCACAGAAGTAAACCAAAAAGATAATAAGGTGTGGAGAGTTTAGAGATATCTTGTTAACTGCTGTGGGTGTGCCCCCATATAAATCAACTTCTGTCCCCATTAAGTCTGGGACGGTGATTAATGCAAATTCCCACTGTTTACATTTGAAAAGAGGTTTCTGCCTTGATCTGAGTATTTAGGGAGATGCTAAAGAAGGCTCGTGGCGATTTGTAGCTCAAATCAGCCCATGATGCTGAGAGTGGCCAAGACTCTCAGCATCATCTATTTTCTAATGTCAGGTTTGCATCTTTTCTCTTTATTCCAGAGCATTTGATGTTTTCTATTTATTATCTTTGAACTGATTATGAAATTGACATGATACATTTACTTGACATAATAAATTATTACATTTGATTTGATTCTGACCACTAATATTTGGCATCAATTCAAGTGTACTTGGTTTGCAAAGACAAGAAGTGAATTTCCGGTTAGAACAGCAAATGCTGCTTGACCAATCTAAATTTGGTTGTGTCTTACCTCTGTTTTAATTTAATGTTACTTTAGATAAGTGTATGTGGGAAACCACGGCATGACCAATTCAAAGCTATTATAAGAGAAGTAATGTTGGTCAGCTTATATCTGTAATAGTGGCCATACCTCTACTGAAGTAAACGTTTAAGTTAAATTCAAGAGTATGCAATTCCATGGGGGCTATACCAAAGTATCTTTGATTGTGTAAACGTGAATGTGACCGATCTCAGGCATATAGCAATTACCTCTGTTTGATGACCAAAACTGATGAGCTTGTGTACGTGAGACCCGCGTTAAACCGAAGACGTGGGGACCTCTGAGCGACATAGTTTCCTAATCTGGAACAGGTCAAATATACATATATAAAGAGTTTAAAAGAATAATAAAACATTCACTCACTTTTAATGATGCTCAGATATCATTAAAACCTTTTTCATTCATGGAGTCAGATGAAATAACGAGGTAATGAGAAAATGTATTTCATTTAATCTTGTTGTGTTGCGTAAAAGGAAAGACAGTAACGCGCAGAAACCTTCCCGGTGTTATTGGAGAACGCCACTGGACCTTTCGTCGGTCTTACTGCTGTGTTTTGCAGTATGATTGTTGTCAAACTCATTTAATTATTAAAAAATACCATTATTTGATATGAAAAAGTTAATAATTGTATTTTGAGAAAATATTTTTGTTTGTCTTGTATATTTTTTATTAGATCAGATAACATTTTAAGATGTCATATGGTCATGTTACAATGTGCCCCTCACATGTTACAAATTGCCCCACCTATGGGGCATGTTGTCACATTTCACTTCCAATCTTTCAGAGTAAATCAAGAAAAAAGTATACACCGTATTACTGACAAAACCACATAATTGTACTAAACGTGTGAAATTAATGCTTGGAAAAAATAAATACTCTGAACCGCAAGTAGTTTTACACAAATCGAGAAAGTCAAAAAGCGTTAGGTTGTGCCCTGCTCTCCCCTATACATGAATCATGATCCACTGTAGGTTACTACAACACAATAATCATACAATTGTAACCATATAATAAATAGAATAATCATTAAAATGAACAATTCAGTTTACATCTTTCCTGCACTACACAAAAACATGTTGACAATTAAACTGGGATAAATCACATTAAATTGGTTTGGACAAATTTACACGCATCACTAAAAACTTTATATTTTAGGCAGTTCATATAAACACACGCAAAACAAATGTGAAATGTGTCAAATGTAATACTGTACTGCTTGTCCTTTATCAATCACCAATATCTTTAACATTATAGTCAGTAATGTCAGTATAATTGATCTAGTATTATAATGAAAAAGATTTTTCCATGTATCATTTTATCAAATAAACTATTTAAATTATAAATATTTTATATATATATATACTAATTGGCTTCATCACTCTGTCTCCTCTCCATCAATAAGCTGGTGTGTGGTGAGTGTTCTGGCGCAATATGGCTGCCATCGCATCATCCAGGTGGATGCTGCACATTGGTCGTGGTTGAGGAGATTGCCCCTTCCATATGTAAAGCGCTTTGAGTGCCGAGAAAAGCACTATATAAATGTAATGAATTATTATTATTATTATTACTGGGATACGACTGTCATAAATTAAAATATGATAAAAAATACCAGTTTGCAACATCAAACAGCATAACAGACTGTTTTTGTACAGTTAAGAAATTGACTTAGCATGCTTATGCAACCCAGATCCCTGAGAAAGGGAACGAGACACCGTGCGTCTTGGTGTTGGGGAACACCCTCGGAGTGACCAGTGTCTGAGCGTGTGTAAACACAATCCATTGTCAAACGGCAGTTCATGATGTCACACGCAGAGCACCCATGCACTTATAAGGGCACCCATCAGTTTGTAGAATTGTAAATGTACAGACATTTGCTTTCTTGTTCCAATCCCCTCTTTCTAATCACAAGGGCCAATTGGAATTCCTAAAGGCAAAGAGGTGCTGTTCACAAGTTCACACGTACATGGAATCTGGTGTAGTATTTATGCGTATTTGGCTTGCTGTCCAGAGGAGGGCTCCGATCTCGGAATTTGGCCCGAACCCAGAGTACTCCCCCCTTATACTGGGGTAGACCCAGCCAAGTGTGAGGTGATGGGGTGGTGGAGGGATGCTGAGAAACTTGTCGTGAGACAGAAGGTGAGGAAAGGCTTTATTTATACCAGCTTCCTCTTGTGCTGATTGGTTGATTACCTGAATGTGCTCCTCCCGAACTTTGTTACATGAAACTTCATATAGTGCTCAAGGCCTGTAGGCCAAGATGTGTGTGCATCGGGGGTCTGCTAATTGTTACACCTGTAGTACAGTAGGGGAAGCTGTAATCTGCTAATTGGTCAGTTTGAATGTCTCAGATTTGGGTTTCAGTCACGGATACAAGAAGATTATATCTGTTGCTGTCTGTTTTTCTGAGCTCTTTTTTCTCTAATGCTCCTCTGCCTGCATACCTGAGCTCTGCCTTCCTGGGAAACTCATATTATCTCATAATTATCTCCCAGATAACAATTTGGGTACAATTAACTATGTTTTATCACCTTATCTATTTTATAACCAATTCAAGTGTAACCATAACCAAATGCTGAATAAGTAGCAGTGGGTGGTAATGGACAAGACATTATGATTCACCCAGTCATACTGATAACAGTTCTTTAGTCATTCCTGAAGACAAAAAAGCTGATGATGTGAAACTTAGGGCCCCTTTTATGAGCACTTTCAAAGGAAACAGGAAGCAGCTGACACCGAAAGCCTGGCACATTCAAAATAAAAATGAACATATCCCTCTTATGTTAAGAAGGTGGATACAAACAATATTAAATAATAAAGCTCATTTGAAATCATTTGAAAAAAAATTAACTTTTTGGAAATCACTGGCATACAATGCAAAACATTACTGATTTATTTACTTTTTTTTTTTTAACCCATTGATGCTTTTTTATGCCAAATTGTGTAGCTATAGTTAACATTAACAAGTTAGCAAGATCTAAAAACTCACACTTACAGTATTTAATGTATTTCTTTCATATAAATAAGATTTAATGTTTGTAATTTTTAAAACAGAGAGTAATTATGGCTGATTCCCTTTGTGCTTTTTCTTAATGTGTTTGGTGCAGTATTCAGAATAAGACAGTATACAGTGTCTATTTATACAGTAAATATACTCACTGAGGCCTGCAGAGGGCAGTGTGTCTCTGGCTTGTCCAGACTGCTTATGTCTCCTAATCTCTCAAAGACTTTAGCTATCCAAACCTTTTACCCTTTCTTCAAATCAGCTTGCAAACACTGCTCATCCCTGCTATAGGGTGAAAAATCAATGTCACACCATGTTTATCACATCATATGCACATCCTGGAAATCACAGAACCTCTAGATCAGACAGTGTTACATAAAAACAAACAAGTTATCTGTCTTTTTTGGCACTTTAGTGGAGTCCGTCCTTCTCTTTAATATCTGTACAGTTCTAACTGCTAATAGTGCTGCTGATACTTAAATGTATTTTTTTGTGTTAAAACATATAAAGGAGAATATATATTAAATGTGCTATGGTAAATGGTCTTTTCTTATAGGGTTTTCAGTATTTTATTCATCCTGTCTTGTGCTTTGGCATGAATTTTCTAATATTCAAAATTAGAGACTCCCCACTGTCCAACACAATATTCACCAACCCCTATATTATAATATTAACAAAACTATAAATATAATATAAATATATATAAACCAGCAATTGCAAGATAAAACCACTTCTTTAATGAAAAACGGCAAATGTTTCAGTCACGTTGTGACATTTCTCAATGCCAATAAATGCATTCTCAGTGCCACAACCACAATCTTTTTCCTGATTGGAGTTTTGGTCTATGCACCTCATTTGGATGATTTTTTGAGATGGGGTGAGTTACCTTAAAGAGATAGTTCACCCAAAATTTTTTATTACCTAATGATTTACTCACCCTCAAGCCATCCTAGGTGTATATGACATTCTTCTTTCAGACGAACACAATCGAAGATATATGAAATAATGTCCTGGCTCTTCCAAACTTTATAATGGCAGTGAATAGGATGAAATTTTGAAGCTCAATCCATTCATCATAAAATATATCCACATGGCTCCAGGGGGTTAAAAAAGGCCTTCTGAAGCGAAGCCATGCATTTGTGTATGAAAAATATCCATATTTAAAACTTTAAAAACTAAAATAACTAGCTTTAGGCAGAAGTCGACATACGCCGAAAGAGTAACCCCTGACACAGTGTAGAAGTGCCTAAGCTTTAACGCCTCTCATGGTTCAAACTAATAGGGCTGGGCAACCAACTAAAGCATCTCTTCTCTTACATCTGTCTCTTACATTTCTCTTTAAAAATTCTAGTTTTAGACCGGTGTTTTGTTTTGTTCTATCCACTACGCTTTCACGTTTGACAATATGTCATGAGTCAGGTCAGGGGTTACTCTTTCACCGTAAATCGATGCATCAGCCATCTGATGGAGGCTGTTATTTTAGCTTATAAAGTTTTAAATATGAATATTATTCATACGCAGCGCCTGAAAATAGTCCCCAACTTCCAACGTGGCCGGGACTAAGTTTGTCTAACCTATTAGACCTATTAGGCGCTGCGTCATATCATTACGCCTGCTGGACTCATGGTATGGCAGCAAAGTTTCTTGATTATTACACAGGAATGAGAGTATAGTTCCATATCAGTCTAGAAAATCGCAACTTTACATTTTCCGTCGGTCTTAGTACACGATGTAACTACAGAAGAGTCAAGTTTTAAATAGGAAAAATATCGAAACTCTTTGGTCATTTTTTTGAGAGAGATGCTAATGGCCCTGTCCGATTCAATGATCTATGCTAAGCTATGCTAAAAGTGGTACCGCCAGACCCGGAGATCGGCTGAATGGATTCGAAAACGGTAAACCTCAACTGTTTAACTCTGGGGGAGTTGTAAAATGAGCCAAAAAAAGTGGAGTATCCCTTTAAAGGGTAACTCTCACCAAAATTGAACCTAGGCTCTTTTTGTTAATCTACCCGAGTCAAACTTTCGTGTAAAAGCATAATTAGAATGGAAACACCACTTTTAAGATTGACAGTATTTTCGTTTTAGGTCAAAATGCCTTTTCAATGGGAGTGCATGGGGCACTTCTATGATGGCATCAAAATCGCTATTTTTAAAACACTAAGGAGGCTCGATACAACATAAAACTGTGCTCGAAGTCACCAGGGACTCTACACATGAACTTGAGAATTGACAACATTGTCAATTGTGTACACAAAGTTTCCTAAAAAGAAAGGTTTTCTAAGACTCACTTTATCAGTTAGTGTTTCTGGTGGCTGAAATTTTGTCAGTCAAAAGTAATCGATCTCTGAATACCTAAATGCGGTATACGACGGAATACAGCTCCTAATTGATTCCTATTTTGCATTTCCTTGTTCTTAAACAGACAAATACACACAAAATGATCTCAAAATACCCATTTTGGCAACTATTTCCGTAAACACAGTTGGTTATGTATTGTGGATGTAAACATTTGTGAAAGAAATCGAATGTGTATCATTATATTGGATACGTGCATTTGCCCTAAAAGTGACATCAGCCTTTAAATACCTGCTGCTGTCTGTCATTAATGTCAATCAAACAAAACAGCTTTAACAAAGATTAATCTATATTTAATTTATACAGTGAACACTATAGTGTTATTTTACATTTAGGCCTAATATTACATTTCTGTACCTGAATACTACAGTTAGACCTTACTTTATTTGTAATTTTGTTTTATTGTATATATACAGTATGCTTATGCTTGTATTTTACTGACTTCCCTCTCCCCAATTATAATTTTTTTTCTTTCTGATCCAAATAAAATTCCCACCAACTAGATGTAGATTATATCTAGAAGTATGTTGAAAAAAGTATTTGCACTATTATATTGTTTTATAGTAACAACTAATTTAGCAAACTGATTCAGTGATTTGAAATGAAAGCTTTAGGGTAAAGTTCTGCCAGGAAAACTCAATGTTACGTCACTCATTACTTTCTGGTCTATCCAATCACTATCTAATATTTGGAGTATAAAAGATTGTTACTTACAATTGTTTGAGTTCGCAGATGACACAAACATCCACCTCCATCCTCCCCACCACCACCAGGCCGGCTCCTGTTCATACCTCCCCGGGGGTCGGCTGCGCCCCTGCCTTCATCTTCAGACAAGGATATGCAGAGTCTGTTACCCTCCGAATGTGAACTACGGACGGGGCCTGCGCCAAATAACTTTACCATCCAATATTTCTGTTTTCATTTTCTGGTCTATTAATTAATAAATGTTATTGTGATATCATCTCGCCTTCCGAGTCTTTCTGGTAGAAATGTGTGCAAAAGTGCATATTCTCTGACATTTTGCACAGATTACATTTCCTGCTTTCACACTCTGAAAACAACTGTGTGAAGGTAAAAGGTCTTGTGGCTTGTGCTCATATTCAGCTTTTCTGCAGTAAGCTGGTTGTGGTCTGTCAGGACATCTAAACTATAAACTCTTTTATACATAATCACAATAAAGACATTTATATTTCAGTTACTTCAATTACTACATTTCCATACAAACAATGAACTTAAAAATTTAGCTTCAAGTTCATTGGCAACTTTCCTGTAGCAAATGTCATTTTGCGTTATAAAATAGCAGAGCATTTCTGAATCAGTTGTACTGTGGAATTCTGTCTTTTGTTATGCAACTAATGTGTAATAGCGTACACTTTTCAGATGAAAGCACAACCAGTTTTTCTGTTTCCACCAAAATGTTACTTGTTAACTGACAGCTTAAGAAACAAGATAAATGTTTGTGTTCCATCACGCCTAAAAAAAACAATTGCATTAATTAATTTTATTTGCTCTTAGTTTACCAGCCTATGGTGAATTGTTGTTTACTTAGATGTATAATATCAAAGTGGATTAATGTAAAGTAACTCATTTCCTACAGTGCATACAGTAGGTTTCTGATAATCCTGTATTGGACAGATTATCTCTGCCATTATTTTTTTTACCAGGCTGCCTTTTCTCATCTATATCTACAAAACTTTATCTGTGCACCACTACAAAAAAAAAATTTCAACAGTTCTTGTCCCAAAGTAAATGAGAATGATTTATACAATACATTGTATTATTTATTTGAAATAGAATTTGCATCAAGCACTGATCAAATCAAATTGTATTTTTTTCTGTAAGCAAAACTCCCTATCACACACAGACTATCACTGAAGGCCTCTATATGAGCACATGATTATATCTTATTTACTTCCCCATTAAATTTAGAGCAACTGAAAACAGCTCTGCTAAAGTGAAGTGATGTGACCTTTGTTCATATAGAGTTCAGCTGTCCTGCAGTGAGCATCTGTGTATGATGGGGAGTTTTCAGCCTTCATATTTCCAAATTTTTTATCTTCTAATATCAGCTTTATTGGAATGCAAAGGTAAGAATCATTATTTGAAGTCAAATTCCTTTTACCAACATAGAGATATGCATAATATCAATTGGGTGTGTAAAGGCAGCATAGGTGTGACATGAAATTTTATTTGTGCTAACAAACAGCTTCTGTTCTAGCTAGTATTTAAAAAATTAAAGCAAGAAAATGATTTACTGAGGACAGTCTTTTTGTTTTTTTAATAAACATTGTTTGGTGTGCAAAGACTTACCCAAACAATACATTCATATAAAACTGATCTAAAAGTCAATGGAAATACTTTACAATTAGGTTCTATAAGTTAGCATTAGTTAATGCGTTTTCTAACATTAACAATGAGCTATACATTTGTTACAGTATTTATTCATCTTTATTAATGATAGTTGATTTTAAAAAAAAAAACATATTTTCATTGTTACCTCTGGACCATTAAGTAATATTAACAGAAATAACTTTAAAAACTGTTGTTTTTTTTTTATGTATTAGTAAATGTTTAAATTATCATTTACTAATATTAATAATTACTTTAGAAGTATTTTTTCATTGTTGGTTCATGTTAACAAATGTAGTTAACAAATGGAACTATATTTTAAAGTGTTTGCAAATCAATTTATGGATTTTTATACACTGGTAATCAAAAGGATAATTTCAGAATTTTATTTATTTATTTATTTTTTACTATAAACCCTGTGGTGGTTTCCTGTCCATGTATCAGTTCTCTCAGAATGTCTCGTTTCTCTTTTTAATTTCCCTTTAGCTCAGACGACGAGACCCTGCGAGCAGGTCCATCAGTTAAACATAAACTATGTTCAGGGTGACAATATGTCTATTTCTTGCCTAACCACAACCCACCCGCTGGAGTCTCTGACAGTGAAACTACGCAGAACCGACCCGGTTCAACACATCCTAAAGTATTCAGACAACTCTCCAGCATTAGAGCATCAGAGATGGTCTGTGAGAAATGATGCTGGAAGTGTTACACTTTACCTGAAAGACATCAGTTTATCTGATCAAGGTCATTATGAATGTGAAGTCTACCAAGATTGGGACTGCCTTAATGCAACTCTTTTTAACCTGAGGGTCAAAGGTGAGAATGCTAATTTCTGAAACAAGCTAATAATCCCCATTGGAGAGCCATTTTCATAATATGAATGCTAATGTGTTTCTCTGGTTTCAGAGTGTAAAACTTTGGACTCTGTTCATGCAACGCCAAAGACGTCAGTGTTGCTGCCATGCCCTGAACATCCACTGCAAAACAGAACTGATCAAGTAACTTGGACAATCGTTAGTGGTCACCAATTAATAAAGATAGACCAATATCGCCCTCCACACAAGCCCTCAAACAGCACAGAGAGAGACCCGAGGCCTCTGTATGAGAGAGCGAGAACACTAGGGAATGGATCTCTGCTTATAAGGGATGCAGTAAACACTGATGGATTATGGTATCAGTGCAGAGTGAGTGAAAAAATCTGCTATGAGGTGAAGCTGGTAATAAAAGGTGTGTTTTCAATTCAAAATTTTTGAATTTAATCAAATTAATCAATATCATACAGGCAAGTGCTGTTGTTCCGAATATCACAGCCACGCTAACATTTATATCAATGGCACGGCCGTGATGTTGCTTTCACATGACAGATCAATAAACAAGTTAATTTAGATTTTACTAACTAAAATTTTAACCACAAAAAGGCCAGGTGGTATAATTTTGCTCCACCAATGAAAATAGTGCCAAACAAGCTCAAAGCAGAATGAACCATTGCATCACTGAGCAACAGATTCTAAAATGAATCAGTTTAAACTAATTAGCCTATTTGTGTGAATAATTCAAAGAATCACTTGTCGCCACCTACTGGCATAATAATAATCAGCAGAAAGAGCCATTGAAAAATCCTCACCACTAATGCACAAACTGACAGTCTACTTTGTATGAGACAAATGGGTTAACATTTGTATTTTTGTCTAAATATCTTCTGAGAATGTTATTAACATTAACAAAGTCTCTAAAAGCCCAAAAGAATTACAATTATAGGCTGCTGTGTTTATAAAAGGAATGCTAAATCTAACCCTAATTTTTAGATAATTTTTTTAACGTAAAATGTTTGAAATTTAATTATAGATTATGGGATCTCTCATTCGACAACAAAACTGGAAACACTCTCCACAACTTGTTCTACCTGTCACACAGGTAAGAAAAGCACCTATATTGTGTGTGTGTGTGTGTGTGTGTGTGTGTGTGTGTCTGATCAAAATATCCTAATTAACTGATATTTAATATGCTCTTTTTTGTGTCAACCTCAGCTTACAGTCGTGTTGTCCAGACTGAAGGCAACATTGACACGAGTGCAGAAGTGACAACTAATCTGACATTATTAGTGATGGTCACAGTAGTGTCTCTGTGTGTCCTCATTACACTGATCATCTGTGTGATTCTTTATTTTAAAAAACGAAGGAGCAATATCAACAGACGAAGTAAGTCCACAACTGTAGTTCTGAAAAGTTTAACACTGTTGAATTGTCACTGTCATAGCAATGACTTATTGGAAAGGAGAAATGAAGTGATGACTGATGTTGTCTTCAGAACAGAGTTTATATGTTTATATAATACTTCCTGTTATATATTTATCCTTGACTAACTGAGCAGTTATTCAGACAGAAACCAGGATCAGCTACACTGCAAACCCTCAAACATTTGCTGGTTTTGCAGATGTTTTCCTTCAAATTAGTGATTTTAAAAGTAGATGTTCCTTCTGCAATTGTAAGATGTGATATTAGTATGTCAGTGTGTCAGTAAGGGAATGTTAAATGCTAAATGTATAAAGATTTAGGCGATTTTAAGTCTTATGGGTGTGTTAAGATGATTGATGACGTTGTGTTGCAATGAGAAGTGAAATGCAGCCTGAATGTTAAGATGTTAATGTTAAGAGTGCAAAAAAAGCTCTGTAAGGGGTGTACGGCTCCCAATCCGTATCCCGGTGCTCTTTGGATGTAGGGATAATATGACTCATAAAAATGTATCAAACCAAGGCACTCGAGAATTTAAGTAAATGTATATAAAAAGCCTTTATTTCATCATGGCTTAGGCAATTAAAACCATTTTTCAAATGGCCGCATATCGACGCAATTAGGCTAATGAGCCTTTCTTTGTGGTGTGAGACACTCTGAGTCATTTTATGCAGCAATGGTAAGTCATGTGACAATCACCTGATTATGTAATATAGAATAGTCACAAGAGAGAAGAAATTGTTAGATAAATAGAGAAGACATATCTCACCAAAACATAATTAAAGATATATATAATATAATATAAGTGTAACAAATCAGAATCAACAATGTATTCCATGTTGGAAAGAAAATACATTTTAAAATATTATAACTTTTATACTATAGAATGATGGTTGAAGTTGACCAGATGGTAAAGTACCTCTTTTTCATCTTTTGTAGCAACATCAAATTGCCGGTTCTCTTCATATTATTCCCAAATTGCAGAAGGTAAGTGACATTTGTTGTAAAATGTTTAGAAGACATATAAAAAATGTAACTGATGACAGTTTTCTTTTCTTTCTTTTTTTGATAGGGTTTGATGTCCCATTGTATTCTCTAAGCACAGGAACCATGACCACCTGTAAGTTACCACAAAGTATTATTTATATCATTAATTGTATATGAAAAGAAGTTATCATATGTCAAATGAAAATGAGTAATCAGTTCAAACAACACATTTAAAAAAAAACTTAAATAATTGCAGGTGGTCAAAATGAATTTCTGAACTTTATCTCCCAACAGTTGTAGCTGAACAAGCAGAAGCTCCAGCATGTATTGTAAACCATGAAATATATGAAATTTGAACATTGTGAAATTAATAATTGTGAGGCTTTTTAATGTTTTTTTGACATGACCGTCTTTGAGTAATTCTTAATTTGGTAAATTAGTCATATATTATAATAAAGGGGAAAATCTGTCAAACAAGTTTTGGGTGACACTCACTATGATTTTTTTTTTTTATTGTTTTTTAATCCTCTAATGTAAAACTGTTATGTTGTCATTAGTTTTTAAATCCCTAGTTTTTTTAAACTCAACTTAAAGATGGTCAAAACAACTATCAGTCATTTTTTATCACCACACTGTCTGACTGAGAATTGTTTTGTGAAGGACAGTCATAGCATGATACAAACTGATGATTTTATAACTGATGCAAGAATTAGAGAGTTGAAGACATAAATAGATATTATAGATTCCAGTGTCATCATAGCAGCTGGTTTATCAAGTTTTTTTTTTTTTATATATATATATATATATATATATATATATATATATATATATATATATATATATATATGAAGAGTGGAAGGTAAATTCATCAGATACATTAAACACATTTAAGAATTAACAGTATACAGGGTTTGGGTTCAGTTCTTGTGATCACGTTACGTTATCGTGTATTAGTTTAATTATTTTTCTTAAGAAATCTGGACAGGTTGCACATTAAGATTTCATCATCACTTTCGAGTGAAACCATCTAAAACCATCTTTTGGTATACCAGAGGTATTTCACAAAGAGTCAAATCCACACCCTTCACACATAAACACACACACGCAGCGTATCACTGATCCATCCCAATATGGAAATTATTGCTTAATATCAACGTCACACTATTGCAATTTAACCCTCTGGGCTTCTTCGCCCGAAAATGGGCGACATAGGAAATGAATGGGATATACGAAAAAATAGGAAAACTCAGAGAAACTTTTGGTGGTACAAGCTACAGATCAGCCACTGTGCTGAAAAAAAGTGTACAGCAATGAAGGGGTGACACTCTAAAACATCAAGAGTGCAAATAAGACCATTAAGTGCCATTTTCAATTATCTGAGAATGTTTCATGAGCTGTATGATGTTTTTGACACATTGCAGTATATTATTTTATAGATTATGAAAAAAAAGAAATTCTATTTATCAGCAAATAACTCAGCAATACTAGAGTTTTTCAAAGTGGATACATTCACTGTAAAGTTCAGACTCTAAGCTTTCAAATGACATCAACTTTGTGTTAATCAAGGCAAGATTTTTGAAAAATATGGTAATGAATATTTTCGCAGCTAGGTGGCGCCTGCTGGCGGTACACTCGGTTTTAGAGGGATTACTCAGCACTCGTTAGGAGTTAATAAATGTAATTAGATGCATTAAAAAGCTGAGCTTTAAAATGATATATAATTTGTGTTGTTCCATTCAGTGGTTGCTTAGTAATAAAAAAAAATCTTTCCGAATGGGAATAAATCAAATAAATAAATAAAAAAGCTATAGGCCGCCTATAGGCGGTTATAGGACATGACACAAATTAATACATTTTGAAGCCACTAGATGGCGCTCTTCTCACTTTAAATTTTTTTTTTTTAGGCCTGCACTCTATTTTGATGTGAAATGTTGCATTTATTGAAAAATAAAATAAAATAAAAATATATATATATTAATTCTAATGGAAAAAATTGCTCATAAAAATGATATAATTAATGCAAAGTATCATAAAAAATTCTAAAAATTCTAAATAATAATCAGAAAACATTATAGAACAAAAATATATTTGATTGGTTATCCTGGGAAAAAGTAAAGTAAAATTTTAAGGCTTCGCCCGTTTTCGTGCGGGAGGAAGCTAAGTGTGACTATTTTACGAAGAAGCCCAGAGGGTTAATATCAACGTCACACTATTGCAATTTAAAAATTGCTGAAATTTTTGAAAGGAAGGGTCAGGTTTGTGAGTGTAATGCCTCCGGCAATGACTATTACAATGAAAAAACTATTTCAATGTACAAGTACAGCCATGGACAGAAGACCATGCTGCATTTAAACACAATATTCACTTAGGCCTAATTGGAAATGCAACAAACTGACTCGAGTGTCCTTCTCTGTTACTTTTATATTACTTTGAGAGTCTTTGCCGTCACCGTGGGTGCCTTTTCCAGACATGTTTATACCCTATAGAGATGTAACAGGTTTGACAGTTTTTCAAAATTCAATTTGACATTATTACAAGTCTTGTGCTCGAAGGTTTTGAAACCACAAGGTGCTTGCTATAATTTAATAATTATATTTCTATAATCTACTTTAGTTCAATTGTTTACAAAATCAAGGTAAGAGTAGAGTGGTGAAATTTTTTTAATTATCCCCTAAACAAAACTTCAATGACATCGGACAAAGTTTTATTTATTTAATTCAGTGCCGCGATATGAGAAAACTTGATAACAGGGGTGTGATGCATTTTAATTTGCACATTTTGTATAATGGCTCTTGGATTGTTTTTTCTTTTCTCTGCATCAACTCATTATAATGTTTTTATTGCAATACACAATTTAACAGACTTAAAGAATGACACAGACATATAAATACAGGGATACAAATGGAGACATTTGGATTTTCTATAGTTGTCCATTATGACTGAAGCTATTCCCTCTTTGGTATGCTATAATGTTGCATGTCTGAGCTAAAACTCCTTATCAAACTACATTAATACCAGTTGTGTCTTGTCTGGACCACGATGATGCAAACTTGTTAAATATGTACTTCCAGTGTGCATCCAATAATTACAGAGTGACACATCAAATTATATAGGAGGACTTTAAGATAGGACTGAGGTGAATGTTATTACTCAGGAGTCTGGTTACCTCACTTGAGTTACCTCACTCTTCCTCACCTCGCATTAAAAGCTCTATATTACACATTTTAAATTATTCAAAATATTTATTTTATTGTTTATTATATTTATTTAATTTTAAGGCAACATATGGAGATCTAAATTGAGACAATACAAATATTATTTTCTTTATGTTGTTGTTATTATTATTAATGAGACCAGCTTTACATGTAACCTACTAGTACAGCCAGAATAGATACAATTTAAAATTCAACTGTGAAATTGATGTGATCTTGAGTAGCCTAGTTTATGCAGTAACATTTCTTAACGTCCTCCCACTTTTCTTTTGCTATCAGTAGGCTTTTTCTATCGTATGGCATGTCATTTCCCAGCTATCACTCTGAAGAAACCGAGTAACTTTGTAGATTTATGTCGAATCCTATTGCTTAATTTTTCGTATCCTCGGGACAGAGCGATGATATCGTGTCGCTCAGGTGAAACACTCCAACATGACACTGTTTCCGCAGGCTGAGGCGAAACAAACGCTCAACGCTGGAGAGATGCCGAAGCAATGAGGTCACACGACAGTTTTCACTCTGACGTGTTAACGAGCCGTAAAACCTGTGAGAAGGAGGAGGGGAGTGTCTGTCAAAACCGTTCGGGGCTCGCGGTTAGACCTGCACCGAGGCTATTTATTATTCAGCGTATCGGACGACATCAGAACAAAACACAACACTGACGAGCTCGCGCGCGCAGGGGGATATTCAACTTCTGCTGTTATTTTACTTTATTTACTGAAGCACTATTGTCTATTTAGTGTAGAAACATCCAGCTAAAATGAATCGAATGGGGAGTATGTGCACATTTGATGAAATCAGATGGGATGACAGAATGGTATGTAGGCTACCAATTTATTCACTACTTATTGTCTATAGCTATAGAACATCAAATGTGTTCGTTTGTTTGTGTGTTTTTTTTAAATGTATCTGCATATCTTTGCACAGGTCTGAATAGGCTATCTACACACAGTCTTCTTGTATGAATAAGCACGAGTAAAAATGTAGTAGGCCTAAAATAAAATAAATAAATCTACCAGTAAGTTTTAAGGGAAAATGTTTACACATCTTGTCAAGGTTTTTTTTTTTTTAATCATTTTCTCAACATAGGCTAGGCTACTCGTAAAAGAGACCTTTGATCCCCAGTGAGGCATTTCTTCCTGCTCTGTGTTCCTGATTTGGAAATTTTCTACCACTTATTTAAATGGTTTAGTGCTTCATTCATTAATTTATATCGTCAAAATGAAGTTTGTAAACCAAAATATCTAAGTGCGACTCTTTATTGATTAACAGTATAGTGGCAAACTGCACTAATCCTCCTTTACCTCCACTTGCCCTTCTCTGTGTGCACAACAGATGCTTAATCAGGTTTAATGTCACTTACTTGATATTTGGTTTCACTAATAACCTGTGAGAGGAATTTCTGCCAACATGAAGGATAGTTAAGTCAAATGCCAGCTGTATCTGTGTCTGTTCAATCACCAGTATATAAAGTTCTGTATATAAAGAGTTATGAAGAATTAGCCTAGATGATTATTAACTTGATCTTTCCATCCAGGAGTGTTGCTTGGCAGCCTTGTGCCGTTATTTTTTATGGCCTCTTTTTGTTCCACAGAATATATGTGCCACAGAATATAGGCTATAAAATGGAAAGATCTGTGCTAGAAGCAGGAAGAAAGATAAGGCTCAAGTATTTGCTTGATTGCGGCAGGCTTCCTTCCTTTTTTTCTTTTTTCTTTTTTTTATTGTGATGGCCATTCACTCTGACTTGGCTATTCAAGTCTGATTTAAAGCACCGTATTGTAGCTATGTTTTTCAGCAGCTACAGTTTTTGCATGTATTCCGTTTGCAAATATGAAAACAGAACATCATGCACTGCTTTCTCAACTCGTCAAGCATTACAAGGTCAAAGACCATTTGAGATGCATTCTTTATAGAGTCACATGCTTAAAGACTCTCTTCTGAAAGGACTTTTAATGATTTCATGTAGTTCTCCAGTAGATTAGGGTGACAACTTTTTTTACATTTTTAAAGTTGCTTTAATTTTCACTTTTATTCTTTATCTTATGTTAAAAATGATTTGGAAAACAAAAGGCAAACAAATCAAAATAATTTTTTTCACTTTTTCATATGGAGTGAAAACCAACAAAAGCTCTATTGTTTTTGCAAGTTTAGCCGGATGACCTTGTAAGGCCTTGGTTATGTAACATGTTTCCCTTTTTTTAAAAAAAACCTTAATTCAACCTGCTGTGTCTGTATATTTACTTTCTCTCTCATTTACCGCTCCCTCAATAAATGCCTCGTTCACATTTGGCATAGGTTTAGGAGTCAAACAACAAATATTTAACTTCTAACCTGTATTTACTCACTCTTTATGTGACTTCTGTGAAAGGACAAATTATGCCTCTCTCATCAAGTTCGCATTATGAAGCAGGTTGCATGATAGTCATTAGGGTGATATACAGTACAGTAGCAACAAATATGTACTTTGCACACATGTGAAAAGTTGGCTTGCTATGTTGCCTTGAGGTGACAAAGTTCCACAGAACATTGTCGTTAAATTATTTTGTCTTTTGTTTTGTCTTGTCAACACTGGAAGGACTTGAGCAATAATGAATATTAAGGTTTGTCGTTAAGTCATTTGTTTATTACTAATGTAAACTTATTTATTGATTATCAGAGTTAATGTGCAATGGCACTAAAAGGATAGAAAACAAATATCTCATTTTATTGAATATTGATATAACAAAATAAAACTTAATATAACAACATAAAGAAGATCCCAGGACTTTTGTGATATGGCAACTTGTGCAAATATTTTTGATATATAGCAACACATTTTGAACAACATTTAAGTACACACTTCCATTTTAAACCAGCAATTTTGTTTTCTAATTTATTCATAACCTTACTTCAAAGTACTTTCATAAACTTAAATATTGGATTAGAACTGTATCCCAGTTTTTCCTGTTCTAACAATTGAGATTTATGATGTCATTATTAATGATTCAGTTTACTCAGATTCAGTGTTTGTGTAAAGTCACCATTGTCTATATACAGTCTCAGGTTTCAGCAGCTATTCAGATTTCTCGCGTGACCTTTACATCTTACCGGGGAAAAACGCTTGTGTGATTAGCCAAGTCTTTTGTCTGTCTCTTTGAGGGGTCCAGAAGCCTAGGTATCCAATAACACATTCCACTCACGGCTCTCTAACAATCTCTCGATTTTCCCTCTCTTCATCACCCATCCCTTTCTCTTTGTCCTGTGTGTCTCTCTCCCCTTTGTACCTCACACCTGTGTTCAGGTTTCACTCTGACCTGGTTTGATTTTCAGTGAACAAACGCCATTGCACTCTCTCTCCATCTGTTATTAATCGTCTGTTTGCTTTCCTAATACCTGGGTGCCACCACCTCTCTGTTTTTCTCGATTTCTTTGGTACACAAAATGTGCAAATCTCACAGAGCTGTTATATAATCTCTGAATAATGATCATTCCTGTGTGACAGTGTTTGTTCAGCCAGAGGCGTTGTGTGTGTATTTGTGTCCATTTAAATGAGCTATGTTCTGCTATAGAAGAGTTGTTGTACAGGTATGTTGCGCTATGTTGTAGGCTAATGAATAGCCTGTTGTTCTGATGCCTCGAGCAGAATCCTCACAAACTCCTTTGCACGTAGATTTTTTTAATCCTCTCCCATTACAGGCGTGATAATTTTGTGCCGGTTGCGTGTCATCTTGCAGGTGTGTGTGTGTTGAGTGTCTTTGTTGCTTTCTTGGGTTGAGGTGTGGTGTTGAACTTGGCTGTCTCGACTCTAAATGCTGCTTTGCCTTTTATGGAAACACCCAATTCGCACACAGTTGCGGTGCGTTCCTGCGATAGTAGCCTACCTCAGGTAAATATTAATGCAGAATTCATTATTATGAGTTTGTGGATTTTTTTGTCATTGTTTTGTCGATACTGACTATTCGGTTGCCTTCCGTCTTTTCTGCCGATCAATCCTGGTAGTGTAATTGTTGTTTTGTTTTGTTTATGGGATTATGATAAATGTGTTGTTTTGGCCAGGTGGGTCGAGGTGTGGCTGTGTTTTGTCTAGTGATTTAGTAAGCATTACAATAATAGTAGTAAAAATAGATCTTTTTTTTTTTTTTTTACTTGGACAGCCTGCCTTCGCAAACTTGCATCACTAGACTAATTCTGAAATCCCTCTTGATGACATGTAATACAACAGTGTGTAACTTCCAGCCTTACATGGAATGTTTTTGACCATAAGGTCCTTTGTAATCGACCAAAATTTCAACTGCTGAGTGTGTTGTTGTGGTTTGTTGAACTGCATAGCATCATGCTATTGTTAGTTTGTTGTCTGAGGTCTTTTTCACATACAGGATACAATACTCTATATCATCATACTGTGATAAAACATGTATGTCGCCATATGATACATACAGTAACAGTACATATAGTATTGTATATTATATATAAAGAATATATAATTATTTTACTATCAGTGTTTATCTTTTTACTGTTGCTGTTTCTGTGAACTGGAAGCTTTTTCTGCCACCAAGACTATTTTTTCTCTCCTGATCTTGACATAACAAAATATGTTTTCTCATGATCCCGCCTCAAGAGAAAAAAAGTTGGTCAGCCGCAACTATTTGATCTGCATCTGTCAAACATAATTTTGTAACCACACATGTCCTGTTCCCTTGAGTTGGTTGCCATAAAATAGACCACATGTTCAGAGTCATTATATTGTTTGATAAAAACTTGTTTGGAAAAGTTGTACTGATTTGGAAGTAAAATAACTGTATCAGCTTGAGTCAGTTCCTGATCAAAGTAAAAAAAAAGAATTTTCTCTTTTATAATGCAATTTGTATCTCATTTTCTGTCACGTTATTGCCTATCACTATCATCCCTGTACATTTTGTACTATATAGACCTTATGTAGCCCCGCCCCTTTTCAGCGCTGCGCTCGTTGTCTTTTGACTTCCGGTCTGTATTTTCGCAGCGATTTTGCGTTTATTAATGAACGGCTCGTTTTAAAATCTTCCCGGTTGACTGACATTTGTTAAGTCATCTGCTTTAAACATTACAGTCCTCATGATAACTTTCGTTAACTTTACATTAAGTAAACCCACTTCAAAAGCTAATTACTCCTGGACAGCAGCGCCATGGAAATATACAGAGCGACCGCAAAAACGGAAGTTCAAAGACAATATTCTAAAGATGGCGGCGCCCTCGTTTCTCTGGTGCATAAGGTCTATAGTGCACTCACTGCAGTTTCTCTATGATGTCAACTGCACTGTAACAGTCATCTCCTATTATACCACATTCACTCATGTCTCCTCCTATTTTCATATTCCTTGTCATTTACAGTCAACCGTTCTATTGCCTTCTATATTACTTAAATAACAACTGCCCTAATGACCGTAAATATGAATCACGTCTAATCTAATAGAGTGTGACTGGAATGTGTCTTGTGTGAATGTGTAATGTCCTGCTTCACCTTTGTTTAGACTTTTTAGCCACTTGATCTTCAGCCCAGTTATGACCATGGACAATTTCACAGTCAGTTCAGGCCTGTTTCATTCATATTTGATAAATATGTCACAGTTTGTGCATGCTGTCTGCCACACACTCTCTTTCAGGACATTTCGTCCCTCCATGACTCACTCACACTACTTTTAGAGTCAGCAGACTTTTCCAGATTCATGCATGGACACACACACACGCATAGTGTGGACATGGCCTTATCCATCCATCTGTGGTTGGTTTAATTTTTCCACTCGTTTTGTTTTATGTATTTGGTCAGATTATGTTCCTGAATACCATATACAGTTATTATAACAGGCTACCTTCAATATCTCTTAATTTGGTTAAGTGAATGTTATCGTATGTTGTGTCCGAGTGTTTCCTCTGATCTGTTTGTGTTGTTGCCAAAGCTTTATAGTCTCTGCTTTGCCTCTTCCTGTGTCAGACATGGTTTATGTTGTCGATGGGTGTCTGGGTTGTCATGGAGATATTCCGTTCTCCGCTGGAATGCATTGTTCCGTTTAGATTTGTGGCATCCCGCCTCCATTTTTGTGACGATTTAAATTTACATTCAAATACAAAGTTTTGGCAAAGCCTGCAAGGCTCAAGAATTTTCCAGAAGCTGGGGAATGAATCAAATCAGATTTTGTATATATCCTAGAGACTGGATTGTAAATGCCTTTCGCTTTCGCTTTTTTTCTTTCACATTGAGTAACCGCAGACCTTCATGCCAAACTCTAATGGTGCCATTGGCCTCCAGTCAGTCTCTCTCTCTCGGAGGGCATTACTCAGTTTCTCCTCCCCACATGTTCCCCTCATCCGTACAGCTCCCACCCTTTCGCTCTCTATAACGGTCTCTTTGTTGCATCCCTCACTCACATTTGTGCTTCTCTTCATGTCATTATTCAGAACGGGCACAGAAGGCTCAGACTGACTCTCCACGAGCAGGAGCAGAACCAGCAGCAGCAGCAGCAGCAGCAGAAGCCCACCACAGACAAGGTAAAGGTTTCTTTCTGTTTCACATGTAGTAAATATATGAGCGGTAGATGATCTGGTAGTGACATTTGCAGATGTCAAGTTTTTATTTTAACATTTACGTAAGATATTTGACTGAGTGAACTGTTCTGTTTCTGATTCTGGGAAGGTTTTATAAGAATGAATAAGTGCCTGTTTGAAACCCTTTCTGCATTGAATCTCTGATATTTATGCTTTAGCTGAAGTTATACCAGAATGTTCCACTATAATACCAGGACAGTAGTTAATATTATTACTTTAGTATTAGTCCAGCTAAAACTAACTTTAGCTGGACAATGACATTATTATTGAGCTGCTGTAAAGCCAAAACAATCTCAGTTACTTTAATTTCCTATTATCACTGTAAAGCTGCTTTGAAACAATCTATATAGTTAAAACCGCTATATAAATGAAGGTGACTTGACTATTATTGAGCCTGACTTAATTTGCTGTCCAATATTTATGCTTATGTTTTTACATATTTATGTAAATTTAGATTTAGATCACATCAGATACAGTTAGCATGTTTTGATGTTTTCTAATTGTGTATTGTATGCTTATGATTAATTATTTCTGCTGTTGTTTATGGCCTGATTATTTCTGGTTATGCTGTGATAGTGATTCTGTGGAATCAGTTCCGATTAACTTCAGTGGAATTACACGCCCCCAATCCCGTATCTCCCCCCCTTGCCCCCACACCCCCACACACGCACATTCTCTTTGGTCCGTTTCTCTTTCCCTGTCTATCTGCCAAAGCTCTATAAACACAAGGAACATGTGGCTGTGTTCCAGGGGACGTTCTTGTAGGACCAGAGGCTCATTGTTTCAGATTCCATTGCATAACTTTCCATGTTCTTTTTCCCACATCTGCGTCCATTCTTGCTCTTTAGGGGTTTCCTGCTACCCTTTGTGTGTCAGAGTTATTTATATTTCGCATTTAGAAAGGGGTTTTCTGCAAAAGGTCCCTTGTTTTCTGCAAAGACATCCAAATGTAAAGTTTTGATTCTGAAAAAGTTAGACAGCATTTAACTGAATGACAATGTCAATTCTAGACAATTAAGACTTTCTATTTAGTGTCGCAAGACATAAAAGAGCAGTTAATAGACATACTATGCATATACTATTGGCATTTAATATGTATTTTTCATGTCATTCCAGCCAATTGGCAGAGCTTTTGCCTTGGTACAACCAACCTATGAGAGGCAGCCTCTGAAGACTGATCTTATCAAGCCGTCTGAGGACCAGGGTGAGGTCATCAAGGTGGGTGTGTCTTTAAATTTGAATTATGGATCATGTACATTTGGAAGTTTGACCTGTAATGTAAAATTATAATTGAATTTGTAGTTCTGCCAAAACTAGATGAGGCAGGATTAGACTAAAATTTAATTTAAGGCACTTGTTGAAATCAGTGATGTCAATGCTTATGTTCTTATGTTTTCTAAAGTCTTTGGGTTTACTTGTCAGGTATACCTTGAAGACCGCAAAGAAGCACAAGTCAGACACCAACAGAGTCTAAAGATGCTTTCAGAGGAAGTTTCACAAATACAGGAGGTGAGAGCAAAAATCCTCAGTATCATTTCACACTTTTCTATGTTTGGCTGTCTTCAGAACATGTGTTTTAACAGTGCTGTACTGTGTGCAGGTGAGATATTGTCTAAAGAACCTCAGAGAGCAGATGGCAGCTAAAAGTCACAGAACAGAACACAAGGTGAGACAAGAAATCACATCAATCTGCAGATATACATATTCTTCGAAGCTAGATTAACAATAAAATGTTAACTAACCCTCATTTTCTCACCCTCAGCTGTTGTTCTCTGGTACTGGTCCCAGAAAAGTTAATGGCACTCATTCAGTACTTACACAGACCCTGAACGGCTTAGAGAGACAGGTGAGAGTTTTATGTGCCCTGCTGCTTTGCGCACACACACACACACACAAACACAGGTTATGAAGTTGATATTATATATGTAATTGTGCATGCATATTTCCACCATTTTTATATTTAAATTATCATTCAATCATAAAAAACAAAACACTTAAGCAATCTTCAGCAAATATCTAAATGAATATCCATTTTTCATACAGAACATTGTTCTATTGTGATGCCTAGGCTACGTTTACACGTGGCCGGCTGTTTTCATAAACGGACATTTCACCGTCTCTGTTTTCAAAAATAACATCGTGCACACCTGTCAGTTTTCAGAAAAGTGTTCGTTTACACGAACCTGTGTATATATGCCGTCAAGAGCATGCCAAACCTGTAGGTGGCAGTGTAACGAGAAGCTCAAGCCCACGTTAGCAGAGGTTAGAGAAGTTGTTGCAAAATTGCTGACCTCCGAGCACTCATTCGTTTCTGCTCCTCGACATAATAGAGCAGCTGTATTTGCAAATGCAAACAGACGAAAAATGAATGCGACTGCTACTCTGAATGCATCCATGATCACCATAGCCAAATGAAAATGTAAACATAGGTTGCACTTTTGATGCAGGTGCAAGTTCTGTCGCATACTGTGCCTAAAATTCAATTTTTCTCAGTTTACAATCAAACGTGCAAACGAAGTTTTCCAAAATCTCCACTCTTGTTTCTTGTTTATTTATTTATATAGCACTGTTAAGACACAACCGAGGTTGAACCAAAGTGCTTTACATACAGATTCTATTAAAGGATAAAAATAAGGACACACATAGACCAATAAATACCACTCTGGCCGGAGTTTTTAGAAAGAATAGTTTTCAGAGGCGAATTCTCCGTTTGCGTGTAAACGAAGAGCACAAACGAAGGGAAATGTCTCCGGTTTTCAAAATAACCATGTACGTGTAAACGGGGCCCTAAATTCACTTTTAGAATTAAATACAACTGATTTTAGCTTTTAGTGTTTTATTTTTAATTAATTTCGACAAAATAGAATCAAAATGAATCATCTGCCATTTATTGGTTATCATACTTTGTCTTTAATTTTCAGGTTATCGATATCGCTAAGAATGTTATCTGTGCATCCCTCATTTTTTTTATTCCCTGGCCTAAACCCAAACCTAACCCTCATATAAACCTGCTGACATTATTAGATTTAAAGCAAAACATGATTTATGAACCAACTCAGATGCAAATACTCTTCGTCTGTTTGTAATGAGCAGCGTGCTTCAGAGCAGTCATGTTATATAATGTGCTATGAGTAAAATCTGTATCCTTTGGGTGATAATAGTTTTTTTTTCATTTAGGTAATTGCTTATTCACACCTTCATTAACAAATCTCCGCAATCTGTTAGTACAAAGCACATCAACAAACCTGCAGTGGTAAACACCGTTAGTGTTTGTGTTATCCAGGAGCTAGTGAAGAATTAATCACCAAGGAAACCACGCAAAAACGCACAGCTCGGGAAACATGTTAAGCCACCTGCAATAATTATCTTTGGTTCTCCCTAATCGCTGGTATTTGTTCAACAGGTTTTAAAGTTTCTCACATTCTTCACATTCTTGTCTTTTGTTGCTTGATGAAACTAAATGTGGCGGCAGCAGATTCTTTTTAGTAATGAATAGTGCGGATTAGCCTCCCAGTGGGATGTGTGTGTCTGGGTAGTTAGAGCAGGAATATGGGTGGAAAAGCTGAGCTATGACAGCATACGTCAGTGTTTTACTTTTTGAACACACCCTGTTGACGCACGTACAGGGAAGATCCCTCCCTCTTTCTCTCAAACTTACATTGTCCTCTCGCACACAAGCATGTCTATAAATACTGCTGGGAGAGATGTGGGCGTGTTTCAATGGAAATATTTTTTGAGGACATTTTGTTTGTGTGACTGTGTGATTTGGTTTATAATTAAGCACCGTTTGCTACTATTTTTTTTTTTATTGCTTAAACCACTATGTTGCGCCACTAATGCAAGACAAATGTAACAAGTACATGAACACACATACAAACAAACTCGACTGTCACCAAACAAATTCCAGATTGTTTTCATTAACATTTTGCTGCTATATTCTGTCTCTCCAGGATAGTGTGGATGAGCAGGAAAAAGAGAAGATGAGGGAGGCCAGTAAGCGTCTGTATGCTCAACTCCAAGACTCAGAGAAAAAACACCAGGAGGATAGAGAACAACTGCTGGTTAGTCACTTCCACTTTTTAGCATTTGTTTCTTTCATTGTGTACAAGGATTCTAATGTTATTAATCATATATAGAGCATTCAAAGGTACTTTTGTTAGACTGTCCTCAGAGAAGGTGAGAGTTCAGTTGTACTAATACTGTGCCAGACATTCCTTCTGGTCAACTGGATCAGATCCAGGTTGGGAAAGAACAGGGGTGAGATCGCACATTCTTTCATGATGATGTTCTGTTTCGTAATCGGCTACTACTTGCATCTTAAGGATTTCAGTGTTAAGATACAAATAGCTGATGTCAGAATTATACTTTAAAAAATTTAACAGATTGAAACTTTTATACATTTTCAACTTCCTGAAACTCCCTCTGTCGACAAAAGAGGTTGTTTTGATAATGAATCATCTGCCAAATTAAATACATGTAACAAATAATGTACAATCAGCCATTTATTATTGCAAAATATACCCTTATAGAGTGATCAGGACCCTGACACAAAGCATCATCCTGAATGGACTGGGAATGGGAATTTTACTTTTTCTTTTTTCTTTTCAGTAATCTTATTAATGATGACTGCTTACTTATAATCCAAGTCGCTTTTATCAAAAACTTATTGGCCTGTAAAAATATCGAATTTTTAGGCAGTATTTGGCAGAATTAGGAGATTTTTTTTCTAACATACATTAACACATCATTAATAGTAAATATAAGTAAATATACAGCATATACATTTATATATATTATAATAAATGTACTATTTTAGTGATATTATATTCTCTAACACATCATTAATAGTAAAGATAAGTAAATATACAGCATATACATATTTATTATAATAAATGAAGTTTTATGTAACAAAGTTCGGGAGGAGCATGTTCAGGGTAATCATCCAATCAGCACAAGAAGAAGCCAGTATAAATAAAGCCTTCCCTTACCTCCTGTCTCATGACAAATTTTTCAGCATCCCGCCACCACCCCATTACCTCACACTAGGCTGGGTCTGCTCATAGATACCTATGATTTATACATTCATGGGGGGAGTACTCTGGGTTCGGAGCCCTCCCCCCGGACAGCAAGCCAAATACGCATTATAATATTACATCAGATTTCATTAACATGTGAACTCGTGAAATGTACTATTTTAGTGATATTATATTATCTAGAGTTAGCTATGGCTTATTGGATTGGACATTGGATAACTTTTCTGAGGTAAATGTAATATCAGGTGACAAATTGTTTACAAGCTGTTTTATTGAAGGCTTCCCAATAAGAAGTGTGAGATTGTCAGGGCCAACGATTAAATATACAGTTTACGGCTCATTTCTCCACAGAATCCTATGATTAACCAATCAGATTTGAGTATTCCAGAAAGCTGTGTAATAGTTAAACATAAACGTGTCTTTTGTGCTTTGTGATTTAACTCTTCTTTTTTGTCTGTGTCCATGTTCTTGTAGGCGGAGGCGCGTCAGTATAAGCAGCAGTTATCTGAGCAGAGTGAGTATCTGAAGAAGGTTCAGCACAGCAAGGAGCAGCAGGATCAGCAGATCGAAGACCTTCAACGTCTCATGGGCGGCATGGAGCAGGAGAGCTCCTCCCTCAGAGAGCAGCTCATGACCAAAGAAGCTGAAGTCCTGCAGCTGCATGAAGTGAGGGAGGAGGGCCATGCAGGGAGGGAGAGGTGAGGGTCATGACATATCTTACTGATTCTGTCACGTACATTTTAAACATCAATTGGCCGTTGCTCTAAACAGCCGCCTTATCATGTAACAGGTTAGAAGAGCTGGAAAGGGAAAATGCGATTTTGAAAGAGAAGATTCATCACTTGGATGACATGCTCAAGAGTCAACAGAGAAAACTACGGCAAATGATTGAACAGGTGCATTGTACAAACACACACTCTAATACAAACATTTGACATGTTAGGTTCACTTTCTAACACCAGCTTTCCATCGTTGTGCCGTTTAGCTTCAGAACTCGCGCATGGTGATTCAGGAGAGAGACAGAGTGATCAGAGAGCTGGAGGAGAAGGTGGCCATGCTGGAGGCAGAGGTCAGTTTACAGGATATAAACACACATCTAGGTGGGATTCACAATAACCAACGATTTTGGTTCTGGTTCCAATTCCTGATTCTGGTTCCTTAAAGGGAAAGTTCACCCCAAAATTAACATGTTGTCATCATTTACTCACCCTCATGTTGTTCCAAAGCTGTATGATTTACTTTATTCTGTTGAACATGACACAAGATATTTAAAAAATGTTGGTAACCAGACATTTGACGGTGGCCATTGACTTCCATAGCATTTTTTTTGTTCCTACTATGGAAGTCAATGGCTACCATCAACTGTTTGATTACCAACATTCTTCAAAATATCTTCTCTTGTGTTCAACAGAAGATAGAAGGTCATACAAGTTTGGAACAACATGAATAAGTGACGACAAAATTTTTGGGTGAACTATCCCTTTAATTGTTCCATAAATAGTTTTTTTACTGTAGTATTTTTCTTTTAACAATAATAAATGCATTTAACCAATTCTTTCAAAAGGTATGTTTACAATGACTTTTTGTGACTTTTCACAGAGTCCAATCCATTAATTGGCTTTAACAACAATTTGCAATTTCACAAATAATTACTAAGAAACATAAGTAACACACTGAAGTAAACACTGTAATAGTATTTTCTTGTAACACGTACTCCAGTAATGTATATATGTATATAAGTGCATATATTAAATACAAATATTAAACGAACAAAAATGTGAACATAAAATACTACTGACATAAATGCATAAATGAGCATAAAATACTACTGACAAAATGCATAATGTGTCATATGAACAGTATGAACAGCTCTTTAGATTCAGGAATTGGATTTTGATTACCTAAAAAGAATTAATAAGAGTCATTCAGTTCCGATATTTTAAAAACACAGAACTGGTTTTGAAAAAGAATCTCTTGGGTTTTTTTTTTTCAACCATGGTTATAATTCTCTTCTCTATCATCTGATCATAATTTCATGAATTACTGCTGAAAATGCACCCAAGGTTTTTTTTTTTTTTTTTATAAATAAAATAACATTTCTATCACAATATACAAAAAGAAATCAGTTAATTCACCCTTTTATCTGTGATCTCATGAGTCTTTCCTGAAGTCTGACCTTTGTGAATGTGCTTTGCTCACAGAACAAACAAATGCACGATCAGATGGATTACTATATGGGGAGTCAAAGGTCAAATTCATACCTGCCATCAGACGCCAATGCGCAGATTGTCTACAGGTAAGAAATGCAAATTATCCCGATAGCTACACGCAAATTATTTTATGCAAATGGTCACATATGCTTGATAACAGACATATAAGCACACACATTCAAAGTTTCTTCACGTCTCCTCCACAGCAAGCCTCTGAGACCTTCCACCCAGACCAACAAGAGTCTGCCCTTCATCAAAGTCATTGAAATTAAATCATGAACAATACCACAGCAACATCACAGCACTGCTGTGACAACCGCACAATCCTCCAGTATCAGTGCTGGAGAATACTAGCAGCACAAATGACCACAGACCTTCACTAAAGGACACACACACCATTGCTTTAATGTCTAAAGGCCTTTTCTCCAAGTATACTTCTAATATTGCAGAAGTCTGTTACTGTTACTGCTACAATTATTTACTATGAATAATCAATGTAGGTTTGACACGACAGGGACTGTTAAAGTGAACATATCCATTTTTATGAAGAAAAGTGAAGAAAACAAAAATAAAGAACTCATTTTCATTTTTGTAAGACGTGTGAAGGGCTTCTAGATGGATATTCTAGATTGGTATTTATTTGAGGCTGGCCCTCTGAAGATCATGATGTCTTTAACCCAATATTAATGGACAGACTGGTTTTGTTGCTAAACACCCTCATTGAGGTCTCTTTATCTCTCGTAATCTCCCTCGGTATTAGCTCGGCTAAACGCTTCTGGAATTAAGGGGTCTTTTTCTGAGTTAGACAAATTATAGAGAAGATAACAGAAGGGAAAACAGGAATATGAAGTAAAGAAGGATGAAGGATTTTTGTATCTTCATTGTATCTATTTATATCTAAATTAAGGCTGGAAAATGCGTTCTGTGGCATTGGCTAGGGAAAGCGATCAGGACCAGCAGTGTTCCTTGTTTATCTCGAATAACACTGATAACTGACGGTGCTGAAAGAACTGAAGGGGAGACAGTGAGTTATGACATGCTTATCTTAAAACAAAAACTGCAACAAATATTTATTCTTAATCTACACGCTTTTCTCAACCAAAGAGACACAGCAGGGAGAATCCAATGACTCGCCTTCTATGAAAAACAAAGATGCCTTGTGAGTGTTTCATAAGATTGAAAGAATGTAACACTTGTCCTTTACTGAGCCAGTTCAGGCCAGTAGGACACAGTGTGACCCCCTGTTATTCAGTCAAGCCAACCACTGCAGTTGCTCAGTTAGCCATTTCCAACATTCAGTAAACTGATTTTATAGCACCTAGTTAGAAAACTGATGTGATTGGCCAGAGCACCTGCCCAACACAAAGTAGTTCCATGTGAACAGGTAATAATATCACAACATGGATTATTTATACTTCATTAATTTAATTCTGGACAAGGGTGTGTTCAAATATGCATTCCGTTACCATGTTTATCCACCTTCACATTTGTAGATAGTTTTGTGTATATTTTCTCTTTGTATGAACTTTAACCTTGATGTGAATTCCTTAGAAAGGCTTCAGATAAGCATGTAACATCTTTTATTTTTTGTAATAATAATATTTTTGTAGTAAAAACGAGTGGTTTGAATTTTAATTGTATTGAATTGTATTTAAATAAACTAGTTTCATGAATGTTGTTGTCTTGCCTTTTTTTGTGTCAAAAAGGGAATGTGGTTAATGGTTATATGGTTGGTTGGTTTTATGGCACCTTCACACCTATCAAATTTTATGATATAGAGAGGTACCGTGGAATCTGACCACAGTCACAAACACTCCAGTGTGTTTATTTTATATGGAAATACATGCGAGTCTCACAAATAAGATAAGCATATTTGAATGATTTCTGAAGAATCATGTGACACTGAAGACATAAGCAAACATGTTTTCTCACCGTCACGCACCTAACTCGGAAACTCTTAAGAAAATCCAAAGTTAACAAAGCTCACAATTACGAGTTGTGCTTATGTTCATGTGTATTTCATCTCATAAATACATTCTTTCTGACATGACTTTAAAATTAAATGTGTTTTGAGTTTCCAAAAAATAGTCATGAAGTTAAGTTTTATAATTATGACCTTTACCTTTTCAAATTGAACCACACTTTGAATATCAGATAGGCTATTACTTAATTAAAATCGAATTTATTTCTATAGAACGTTTCACTATTTTGCATGGTTGCAAAGCAGCTTTACATACATATAGAAAGTAATTACAAATATGTAATTATAACAAATAAGAAAACAACATATAGTCAGTTTGAAATGGTGAAAGACATTCACATTCCTAATATCTACTGTAATACACTTTTCCCATTAATGGCCCGTTGTACTTTGAAATGTGGACTGCAGCCCTTCGTGCTGTCAAAATATTATGAATTATTAAGCGAATTATTAAAATGATCCTAACCAGTCCTCAAAAATTACACAAAAAGTTCAAATAAATAAACAAATAAAGCCAAATAAATTCAGAAACGTTAACTGCATGAAAAGTAACAACGTAAAATTTATTAATTGGGCACATTTAAATTATATTAAATACATCTCACATATAAATACACATTAAGCACTGCTTTTGGACAACTGAAATGAATTTAGTACAAAATTAGTTGTTCCAATTTAACAGACTTTAAGTATACAAATTTATAGTGTGCCACAAATACATTTAGTTTTACTAAAGTACATGCAAATAAATTGTGCTTAATTATAGTATTCTTTTACTAGGGTAACCAGTGATGTCTTGTTAGTGAAGACACCTAAAGGCACAGCAGTGCAGGTACAGAAAAAGCAGACACTCTATTAGATCTGATAAGACTTTATAATACAGTGAAAGTCAACACAGACAGCCTCTCATTGCTCTTTAAGCTACGTTACCATGACAGAAAAACACGTCAATTCATGACTCGAAGCACTTTGTTTCTCCTAATACACACATTTACATGAACTAATTAAAAAAATAAAATTGCACTTAAAAAATAAGGACAATAATCTGATCAGTAGCACAGAAATTAATATATTTCTCACTCAGTTTCTGTTAGAGTGATGTCCGGCCATCTCTTCTCTGACACAGGATCTTATTTGGAAACCTCAAGTTATGGTTGCTTTAGTATAAAACAGATGTAAGAATGAATGTCCGTACAGCTGTTTTTAATCCACGTCTATTTGATCCAGAACAGTTATTCCAGTTAAAATGTCCTCATCTCAGCTAAAGGGACTGATATTGCTGATGCTCTTCATATTTAAATGCTATTCTCACAAAGAAAAAAAATGGTGAACAGTGGCTATGACTTAACATAAGAAAATAGTAAGAGTTCTGGTAAGAAAACAATAAAATTAGAAACGTAACATTCTTGGATTGCTCTTAAAGCATTCACAATGACATTTATCCCACAGATTTTGTTATATCTTAAATCATTCTCACATTCTCAATGTGATTTGAGGTCATTTTACTGCAACTCCCACTGTGGTCTTTTCTAGATGAAGGTTTTTCCACTGTAGGTTTAACAGTGAGCGACACATCCGTTTCACAGTTTCAGAGTTAAATTTACACAGTTCCTCAAAAGGGTTTCATCCTCTAAAGTGTGCTCTCTAAAGTATTATAGTTGTCTTTAAAGTTTTTGAGCTCCAGGAAGTGTTTGGGCCTCTTGCTGCGCTGTCCGGATGAAGGCAGGTACGTGACCTGAATGGTTGAGGCAGACGAGGGGCCGGGAGAGCTGGTCAGATCTTTAGCTGCTGACTGGTGCTGCTGGTTTAGACTGGTGCTGCTGGAGTGGGTCTTGACACTGTCGGGAACAAAAAGGGAATAGAGTCAGTGAGAAAAGTGATATATATGAGCGATGAACTGCAAAAACAAGACAATAAAACTTACACATCAGCCAGTTCAGCCAGATCTTCCTTGTACTTCACAAACTCTGCCTCGCCAAACATCTATGGGAAAGAGAACACAAGCCTCTTAAATAATGTCCTGCAGCGCCCCCTGCTGTAAATTACCAATTAACACACACATGACACTGGGACTGACCCCTGTCCCGTGACGAGCACTGTCGTAGCCCTCCACTAAGCGATCTAGGAGCGTACTGTGACTCGACTTGAACAGAGAATGAGAGTTTCGCAGGTCCAGCAGCCATTTCCTGTAGCGGCGACCAGTCAGAGCACTGGCACTGCGACACAACTCGTGAAATGGGAGATCTATGGGTGGGACAGAACCACATCAGACAAGACTAGACCTGCATGCATTCAGTTTCCTATTTCACAAGCTTATCACAAAATTATTTTCACCAGGTAAAACTATGCAATAAATAAATTATATACAGTATATATATATATATATATATATATATATATATATATATATATCTTTATCTATGTCTATATATATATATATATATATATATATATATATATATAGAGAGAGAGAGAGAGAGAGAGAGAGAGAGAGAGAGAGAGAGAGCATTTCAAAAACTATGGTTTCCACAAAAATATTAATAATATTAATAATTGATAATAAATGTTTCTTGAGCATCAACTCAGATTATTAGAATGATTTCTGAAGGATCATGAGACACTGAAGAATAAAGTAATGATGCTGAAAATGTAGCTTTTGCATCACAAGATTAAATTACATTTTAAAATATATTATTCTTTTCATTTTTTCACAATTATTGACCCTAAACTTTATAGCGGTAATTATAAAAAGTGTTAAAAAAAATTCGGTTTGAATATTTATGTTAGTATTATAAATGCTAACATAAACCTAAAACAAAGATTTTTTTTTAAACTAAAATATAAATAAAAAGTAACATAAAAATAAAATGTATGAAATAAAAATGGCCACAAATTAATTATGCCATGGCATATTATAAATCATGAAACCCTCATAACTGTTCTGTATTACATATAAAAATGTCAAATGATAACTAGACTCATAGTCCTAAAATATTAAAGCTAAACAAACTAAAACATTCTGACAAAAACTAAAACAATGACAAGGTGAAAACTAAATTAATATAAATAAAAACCTCCAAACTACTGCATTATATGGCTGATTACTGAAATATGTGATTATTAAAACAAAATTAAACTGAACATGGTAATAGGGTATATGTCGAACGCCGCATTACGAAACCGGAAAACAGAACGCATCGCTTCCGGTTCAGGTCTTTTGTATGTGCTTCATGCATTTTTTTACTGTTTTACTCAAGATAACTTAAAAGGAGCGAGCAAAGATGATCATAACCAATGTCCCTCGCATGTGAAGATCGATATTTAAAAGTAAAAAAAAAAAAAAACTTCACACTAACGTTTAGATATTTAAATAGAATAAAAAGCCAATAACAAAGTGAGATAGGTAGGTTAGCTGATTACCTTAAAATTCCATAGATATCGGCATCAGTTCATACGGCTGTTAACACTTTCTATGACAAGCGGATGCGATGAGACCAGGTTTCCGGTTTCGTCATGCGACGTTCGACATATACCCTATTAATCATGTGAAATTGATATGAATTCATTTAAAACATCTTTCCAGTAAGCCGTGATCTTGACTCGGCATAATCTTGGGCTGCACACAGGCAAAAGAGGGTCTTACCAGAGTCTCTGATGGCATCTAACGCTTGCATTCTGAAGAGATAATTATAACAACCTGCACAAACATAAACACGGGCATAAGTTTTCACATCTGCAGCAGTGTTATAAAGAGAACTGCTAGGGGCTTCTTTGTTTCTCTCACCATTCTGGCCTTGATGCTTCAGTCGATCGTCATCTTTAGAGAGCAGATGTGGCTCATAGCGAATGTCATTCACTTTAGACAAACGGGAGTCAATCTCTTCTTTCAGGTCCTGTAAAAAAATGCAAATTTGCTTCAGTGCATTAAACTAGGTATACCACAAAAAGCATCATAGAGAAGAACAACATCATATAAATAAAAGACAAGACTTTAAAATCAAAGTCATATAGTTTTGCACAAGAGTAGCCATTTATATTTTTAATTCAATACAAATCAAATGCATGATGATACAGTACATGTGGTCAGCCGCGGCTCGTCTGTATGGGCATAGGAATACAAAATATTCATCCAAACATAGAACATTTTTCGGATTTTCTAGACTATTTTAAGTCATAAAGTAAGCAAGATATATTAAAATGTAGCGCATGGATTCGGCAGGCATGTATTTATGATACTAAGCGGGGCAGTCAGTCTCGGAGCCCTACCTAGCTCTACAGCGCCCCGCAAATTTCCAATGTAAATCTGTGGTGAGAAATGTGTCTGCATCAGGTCAGTTACTAGTTGGCATGTCTGCTCTTCCTATGTGGAGTAGCTACATACAGTACTTATGTTGTGTGACTTATGTTTGTTCTGAGATTAGACATGACTTTTTTCCTCACTGGAATTCCTAACTTGTAATATTCTAAACAACACTCGGACACAATAAATACTACATAAAGGAAGATGGCATTCTATGCTTTTGTCATGTATCCTAAAGTCTGTCAATCATCATTAGAGGTCATCATTGCCCTCTGGCTCGAATTCTGCCAAAAGTGTGTCTGATGTGTTCAGCGATTATTTAGGATATAAAGCTTACATATCATAAACTAGCGCTAAGACCCAGAATCCGCCCTACCTAAATGTATGGCCAGGAGACGCTACTGCATGTGGTACATGAAGACATTTATTTCACAAAGTTCACTAGAACATATACTTTTACCATGTATTGTCCTCTTGGGGGAATTTTGTTTTACAGCAGTGGCCAAGAATATTTAAGTGCTGATACTACAATAAAATGGGACCATAATTGTGCTACTTGTGGTCTGGAAGAACTCCTTTACTGAGACATAAATGATTATTTTGGGTGTCAGGAGGAGCTGTTCATACCTTCGGTGCGTTATGACCCAGCGGGACGTGCGGTCCTCTGCGAGACTTCATAGCGAAGCGCATAATCTGCCTCTTCACAAAGATGAACAGCAGAACAAACACCTGCAGAATGACAGAAGGGTTCAATCAACATACACACTCAAATACAATTCTGACACGGGCGATTTAGGCTCAAAAGTGAGTGATCTACTATCTATATAGGCAGTATTTTTAGGCATCATAGATGCCAAATACGACGCTTTCTTGATGGGCAACTCGTCTCGATACGTTAAAATCTTACTATCCTAAGTGGAAATTTCACCATCATAAACTATTCACAAATCTAGGCTGTCAATACATATTATACGAAGAAAATAATACGATGCAATTTCGTACTTACCAGGCTTCCGTAGGCCATAACAAGCACAACATTTACACCGGAAAGAGTGTTTCCTCCTGCCATTGTTGGATTTGAATTAAATGCTCATGAAAGGAAGCTATAATCGGTCGATATTGGTAATCAGTGGTACAAGTTCAGCTCGTTATTCTTCAGGTTGACAGCAGCACTTTCAGGAGAGTTTTGTTGACATCTCCTGTGGTCTCTCTCTTCGTCGCATGTTTTGCATGAGAAAACTCTTCCGTCTACTCATCTTTGACGCCACCTTGTGGTTTGGAGTGAATAACGCAACATCAGTTCAGGGGTTTTCAAAAATGCCCTCAGCGATTCACAGGTCACGATCAGGTCAGCAAAACAAATATGTGTGCAAATTGTTCATAAAAATATCCTTGCGGAAATTGTTGTCTGTAATTCAATATAAACTTGCAATTAAATATTTGTGCTCCTTATCAGATAAACGTGTTCCTTTTTAAAGAAAAGTTGGTTTTTGTTCCCCCTTCTTTTAACCACATTACAATGCTTTTCACATTCCATCCTACTATTTTCAGAGAGTTACTCATACAGAAGTGGCATATAGGGTATATCAATTTACACCAATACCACTGTGTCTGTCGTTGTTCCAAACCACAAGGCTTTTCCTCTGTGTGAGATTATAGCTCTAGGAGCTCACAAGCCACACGCACATGGACTGTCAATGCATCCAAACATTATGCACATGGTTTTACAATGTTCTAGACTTGTTTCTGTGAAAATGAAGTGGGCAGTCTCAGAACATCTGAATTAGCGGACAGCTGACCTTTATCAGATCAACACACTGAACAATGACACCAATTCTTTCAGGAGGAACAGAGGTGGGTGGCAGATGCATGAAAAGATAACAAGGGATGAAATTGTTTCCCCAGTAAGAACAGATATCGCAACAATCATGACTTTATCTCAAGCCCTGGTAAAGAAAGATGGAATAAAATATCTGTATTGTACAGACTGTGGTAGAAAAAAAAGGGTGGTAGGCAAGTGACTCACTCTGTCCTGTTAAAAAAAAATAAACCACACTAACCATTTGCATTCTGCTTTTGTCAGATTTGTATGACAATCAGTGCAGAGATACACATTGGTATCAGATAAGCCATTAGCTTAGCTGTAGGAAGGATGCAATGCTATTCAGCAGCTAAGAAGTTAAATTCTTCCACTGTGACCAATTTCTCGACAAGAAAGAAGCTGTTTTGGCTAAACAGGACATCAGACGACAGAAGATGTTGAAACATCTAATTATACTGTGTGTCCACAAGCAGCTCAACAATGTGGCTTGTTTCGTTTACTTTATCATTCCATCCCGTCTGTCATGTCAGTGTGTTGCTTGCGTTCACTTGCAATCAAAAACTGATCGAAACTTACAGTTGCAGTAAAATTTTTGTCTCTCGGAATGAAACCACAAACTTAACCAGCTTCCTCTGCTGTTGCTATCAACAGTGTGCATGTGCCAGTGATGCAAGACAGACCGTTTAGTGATGATGGTTATACTGCATGCACAACTGCTGTTAAGGTAAACCACGTACATTTATTTTATTTACAAAATGACAAATTTAGCAAATTTATATCACATTTATACATGTAATCAAAAACAATACGTTGTATTTAGATAATGTACATGCATATGCAATATATATAGCTATATAAAATAAAATGTATACATATAAAACAGCACCATAAAAAAGTGTATCTTTTCATTCACATGTTTTAGAGCATGTAGAAGATCTGGCTGTCAAGTTTCACATACATTTAAAGCATAACTCCCGCCCATCTGCTCTCTCTCTCTCTCTTTCTCAGCCTCTTTCTCAGCTCCTTTTTCTGCAAACTTCATTTGCTCTTGCAGCTGCAGGAAGTTGAGCAACTCAGCCCACAAGTGTGCCACAGAAATACAGCCAGGTAATCAAATGTCAAAATGTTTTGTTAGCTTTTCGAATTGTACTGTTGGAATAATGGTTAATTTAGTTCAGTTTCAATGTGTGTTGTACCTTAAATCTTTTAAGGTTGTGTGTGATCAGTTTTGCTTTATATTGTGGCCTCCGTCTACAGGCCCATGTCTCTTGAATTTATGTAAATGATGCTTGATTTGCTAACAGATTTAAAAAAAAAAAAAAAAAAAAATTGCTAATGCAGTAGCTGTTTGCAAAGATGTCCTTGGCATTTCTAAGAAAAAATATGCAGTCAATTATGCGGCTGGTATTTCTGGTTTCAGTTGAAGCATTGGTCAATGCAACAACAGCAAAAAAAACTTCCTTTTCAAACTCTTGCATTATCTTGCATACTCTTTATTCATTTTAAATTCGCCTCATAATAAGCCTGTCTTTGTTATCATTCCTTGCTGTTTTAACACTGCTTGACAGTCTTTAGGTCATCAATCTTTGCCAACATATGGCAACCATCTCTATAAATGTTTAGAAAATCTCATCTCACAGTCATATGCTGCAAGTTCTTGATTTCTAATTCTCCAATGATCTGGTATTAACATAGGCCATATCAAAATAGGGATAACTGGTCCTTTCCACAACCACGGTATAACAGATCACTCATTTAATACTGTTTTTACCATAAAGAACTGTGAGCGAGTAAATATATGCGCAGAGGAAATTAATGAACAAAGATGGAGGGAAGATGGAGCAGATAGAATAAATGCTGCTCAGATAAACATATATATTTTTGCATTAGCATAACGAAACCCTTAATGTCAAGATCGAAAGGCGTGTTATTTGAAGATGCATTAGTTTCAAAGTGTTAGGTAAGTTGTAACATCAAGTCAAGTCGTCACCTTTATTTATATAGCGCTTTTTACAATACAGATTGTTTCAATAATGCAACTAAGTTTGTTTCAGCTGTACAGCAGATCTAGAAGAAAATAGTGTCATTGTCCAAGTTCAGTGTTGATTCATTTCGGTTGTAAAAAAGTTATTAATTTAGTTCATTTATCTATACAGCCGCTCTGGAGAAAACAGTGATGTCATCGTTCAGCTCAGTTCAGTTCTCATACAATGGTGTCAATGCCAGATCAATAATATATGCTGGTATGCATGATGCTGGTTAATTGTCAAACTTGGTGCAGAAACCTCATTTGAATATATTAAACACAACTGGGGAGTTTATCGAGGGGGTGAAGCCCTGATAATATAAAAGGAAGATGTTTATTCAATTGATTTTCTATTTACTATCGCTTAAGTTTTCGTGTTCTGGGTGTTGAAACTAGTGTAGTTTTGTGGTGTTGGACTGATCATTTTGTTTTGTAGTGATGGCCTGATCATTATGGTCACTGAATCAGTATGTAAAAAGTGAACAGTTGGATCAACTTAAAAAAATTACTTCAATTGGTAACACCTAAAGAAATGAAGTTTTCTCAACTTAAATTATCACGTTTTTCATGATAAAACGTGATAATTTAAGTTGAGAACACTTAATTTCTTTAGGTGTTACCAAAAAACATGATAATTTAAGTTGAGAAAACTTAATTTCTTTAGGTGTTACCAATTGAAGTAATTTTTTTAAGTTGATCCAACTGTTCACTTTTTACAGTGTGCATGACAATGCATAATTGAATATTTGAATGATTAAATACACATTGCATGTCACTTTTGTCTTTTGGAGCAAATACACAACACCAAGGTCAACTGTTGTCCAATTAATGTGTATATACGTTGAACGACGCTGTCCTACAATCCTATTAAGGGCCCGTTAGTCCAACTTAAGAAAAACCAGACAGGTGTGGTTTCGGTTGAATTTCAGCACTAACACTTTTAGTCAGACTTGTCTGTTTCCAACAAAAGTCAGTCCTTCATTCATCCAATACCTGAACATGTTCAATCAGAATGCAATGACTCAAGGACCAGATGATTGTCGCAAGCATTTACCTACACTTTCACACTGAGTCACCAAGAAACCATGAACCAGGAATGTTCTCATTAGACATGAAGGGTGTACATGTTGAGAGGTGTGTACACTATATGTGTACGAGATACAAAGAAACTGAGACACAAATAGATGGAAGGAGAAAGAGAGAGAGGCAGACAGAAAGAGACGGGGGAGGAGAGAGAGGTATGGAAATGAGAGAGGAAGGCACAACAATCAAAGGGGGTGGAAAAGGGTAAGCATGTCAAACCAGTCAGGCAAGTTCTTATTACAGTAGAAATGCATCATAGAAAAATGACAGACTGCAAGGAGTGAGCTTAAAGGCACGAGGGAAGATGGGGAGGACCTGTTCTCTCAAACTTCTAAGGGGCACAGAAGTCCTCTAAGGTACGTTACTTCTGTTTGAAGAGCTAAAACTCAACGTGTGGTTAGATTACGTGACAGGTAAATTGTATGTCCATTGTTGTTCAAGCGTGTGCCATGGGAGAACAGGTGTTTCTGTAAAATGACACTGACCTGTTTTCCTTGGAAAGTCTGTAATGTTGCATTCATATGGGACTGGTAACCTTATTTTGCATCTAGATCTGTGAAATACTAGGCACTAGTACATGGTCATTTGTGGTTATAAGAGCAACTTTATAACAACCTATATTTACTGTGTCAATGTTTCCTTTATTTGTTTTCAATCAGTTCAGGTTTATTTTCATCGGGTCTGTATTTGCGCTCCTGGAAGGTGTACGTCACGCTTCTTCCTCCTCCCACTCTATCTCTGCTTGCTGTTTGCTTATGTCTTTTATTTTAAACATATAACTACAGCACTCTTGACCTATATATGTTCAGTTTAAGATAACAAAGGCAATCTTTACAACAGAATAAGGTGGGGCAAACAAATCTGGAATTGAGCATTACAAAACCGTGATTTAAGTTTCAGCTGTTGATTCAGTATTGTTTAAACTTTGCTTCTTTATCAGTAAAATTTCTAAATCAGTGTTTGCTTGATTGCATGTGACTATTATCAGATGTTACTGAAGTGTCTGAATGAATTTCAATTTGCTACTTTGAATGAACGTGGGTGTGGAAGAGGAACAGGGTGCAGAGTTCCTGCGAGGCTAATTGACATAATTCACCAATTTAAGATAAAGTTATCCCTTTTTTACTTAATTTTTTACTATATTGCATATTGTTTATTCACAGAGATCGGCATAAAGACATGAAAATACCTCAGTTGAAATGTATCAAAATAACATACCAAATACTGTGTGGGGGAAAATGTATTTAAATACAAATAGGCCCTACAGTATTTTGTATCTAGAAAATACACAAACTACATGTAAAATTGGCCATGCAGAGATCACTATTAGGCTGAAAGCAAAGAACATTTTGGTGTGTACAACTGCTTAAACTTTTGATTTCATTTTACCTACCTTTATACTATCAACTTTTCAAAAAGACTGGGTTTATATTGTCTGTGCGCCATTTCTAAACGTATTTCTGACTAGGTTACACTGCTTTTATTCCTTCATGTAAACTGAAGACAAATCTGAATGATGTTCCGTTTTAACCTTGATCAACAAGTAGAATTGACCATGACATCCCTACATTATCTTATTCCTTTTTAATGCAGAAAATTCGCTCACCCAATACTAGAATGAGTCGTACAACTGCAACTCACAAGCATGAGTGAGCTAAAGGGTTTAGGGGCCTTAACTAGTTGATACAGGAAATCAGCAGCCTAATAAAGAGGTTGACTGGCACAAAATATTTTATGTATTTTGAAAAAACAAAAATACTGAACCTAAATTAATTTAAATTTGTATTTTAATAAATATTTTGTATTTCAAATACATATTTTAAATACATGTATCTGAAATACTGCACATCCCTGTTTATTCACACATTCATTGTAATGCATCTTCAGAAAGATTTAACTATGTGTGCACCGTAACTGTGTATGTTGTGTTAGACAGGATTGTAGTCTGGTGTGTTTGACCTGTTATCTGACTGCGTATCAGGTTTTGTAAAAGAGCTGAAGAGTGTGACAAGTAACAAAGAATGTTGTAAGAGTAAACATACAACAAAATGCACACATACACTGGTTACTGATTTTTTAACCTTTTATAAATGTTTGATTTTATAGAGTGAGGAATACAAGTAAGGTCCTTGTCCAGAGTTTCAAGATGTTTACATATGAGGGTATAGATGCTGTATGCCCGAAAGAGATTTATGGACTCTCATTGTAATAAATATAGAGTTTCAGTATGTTGAAATTCTGAGGTACTAGAATGAACCTGGGCAGGTGACTTGAAAATGCACTTTAAGCATGTACACTTTGTTGAGTGGGAGGTGGTGTATCTTAGTGGTTAAAGGGCCTGGCCAGGTTGTATGTTCAGACCATACAGGGTTCGGATCCATTCAGAAAAAAATCTAGACTGCCTTTTACAGTTCCTGAATTTTAGTTAATGCAGCAAACCAGATGATTTAGAATTTGAATCTAATGAAGTGCAATTCATTTATTAAACTTTATTTGTTTAAAGCTAATCTTCACATGTGTTTTTTTGTCTTCTTTACATGACAGAACAAGATAAGGAGCAGAGAGTACTGAGACCCATTACTAGCTCTTTTTGGATCAAGAGAGAGTGAAACATCTGTCAGAAGCTAAATTTAGCAGGTCTCCTCCGCCACCCTGGATTACAAACACATTTTTCCAGCTTTTATTACGATGGTAGGAAAATACAGCCCTTCTTGATTACTTCACAAATGCTGTCGTTCCAAAAAAAAAGGAATACAAAATTTTTAGCAAGTTGCTGAAAATATGTTAGCAACCAGCCTTCCATTCATACTGTAATGAATATACTGTGTGACATTCAGAGACATTTAAAAGCATGAGTTTGCATACTGGAACTTTTGTACGTCAATTTTCTGAATCAGACACAACTGGCAGCATAACTGAAGGTGCAGAATCATCCAATGGAACAGCAACACAAAGTCATAGTCAGTCAATTGAAAAGCCTATTGGCTCTGCAGCTGCTAGATTCAAAATCCGCTCTGCTAAAACACTTCAGCGAAAGGACCTCAGGATGATAAGTAACATCTTTGAGGGTGGAAAAGTTGAAGACTCAAGCCAGAAAAGTGATCCTGGTGAGGACCTCAACAAAGTCTGTACTTCTTCTGCAAGTTGTACCCACACTGACAATAATGACAAAAAGACAGGTAAAAATGTAGGTAATGGCACACATAAGGACTCAGCTCTTTCCATCAATTCTGAGAAGGGTGATGTGAGTGCTAAGCAGTCAAATACTCAAGAAGAAGAGAGTCAGACAGCAAGTGACAGTGGCAAAGGAAATGATTTGAGGAGATACCAGTCAAACAAAAGCAAAAGCTTAGACTGGAGAGGAACAAGTAGAGCAGAACATGGGAACAGAACTGGGATGACTAGTAGGACCAGAGAATTCGATACGCGATCCAGTAGTTTTGAGAGAACAGGGGCAAACAACAAGATAACTTCATACACACAAGAAAATCAACCCAGTAGTGTTTCATGGAGGATTCACGCTTACAATGGAGCGAATCAGAACACTGACAGAAAGGTTTACCCAATCTCTGGATCTACATCTATGAGAATGAACCGTGTAAATTTTGCTCTGGAACAGGCAAGCAGTGGCCAGTCACTTCCAGTCAGATTGAAGCCAAGACTAAGCCAAGGTAGTATTGGAGAAGGTAGCAGTCTCTGGGCACAGCAACAAGGTGAATCAAGTCTTGATCAGACAGACAACAGAATGGGATCCTGGGCCAGAGAGCAAGGACCTTCCAATACTGAGGAAGTAACTGGAAACCAAACAATAATGGAAAGAATTGAGAAACTGTTTGGGGCAGATGCCAAATCTGATGCACACTCAAAAAATTCAATTGGATTAAAACGCACCAATACTCTAACTTCTGATGAGTCATTTCCTAAATCTATGGATACTGTGGACTCTACTCCAAGTCACAGAAAATGCACTACTGACTCTGTGTTTGGAACTTCCGATTTTTCTGACAGCCAACAGGGGAAACCTTCTTGCAATGTAGACAAAGCTAGAACATTGCCAAGAGGATTTTCAAAAACATACCTTTGTCAGAAGCAAGAACCCTCTACCAACAAAGAGAATAAAAATGACCAAAGGGACAATTTCTCTGGATTAAGTTTTTCAGTGTCATCAAAGCCTACATCGAGTACAGAAATGTCCTCTGTTAAAAAAGTTCAGTCACTTCTGCCTGAAGACAATGAAGAGACAAGCAGAAAGAGTTTAACAGGGTCTCCAAAGTACTTTAGTCAGTCCTTAGAAAGGACCAGGAGTAGGCTGCCAGCAACTGCTCAACACAATGCTCACAGGAACCAGTCTGCATGTTCGGATAGTAGTTCAAGCGTTTCCAGCCAGGGTGTCAAACTTTTGTTAACCAATTCTGAAGGAATCAAGGGGGAAATTGGTAAAGTCAAACAATCCAATAAAGAGAGCACACAAAGACTGGACATAAATGAAAACAAGTATCTTGATGGTTTGCAAAATGGTATCACCCAACCCAAGTACCCACTAGCCTCAAAAGGTGCAGCATACAATGAAATCCATAAAGAGGAAGAGAAAGATGAAGTTTTCACAGATAAAACTAAAGGAAGGAGAGGAGAAGGTGTGCAAGAAAAATCGCATGTGCCATCCTTTGATTCAGTGAAGAATACAATCACCATGTTTGAATCTTTGGCTCAACAAAGCAAAAGCACACGGGAGACTTTTCTTACCAGGAGGACCTTATCTGTACAAGAGCATCCCAAACCTGTGGCTCTTGTAAAGAAGAGTGATTCAGATAAAAATCTACATTTTGGAAGGGTTGTGGGGAACACAGAAAGCCTAAGAACAAATTTCTTTAACAAAAGTGATTCCAATGATGAGACTGAAGGCACTCTAGAAACAAGTAGAACTCCTCATTCAAATTCCATAGTCAAAGTAAGACCAACATTGGAACGTCAAGAAACATACAAAAAGAGTGTTGAGCTTGCTCCAGCATTCAAACAAATGACTGAATCAAGAACTGAACAAGTTATCAACAGGAGGAATGAAGATGAATGGACAACAGTAAATAAAACACACACGGGTGAACCAGATTCTGCCATCACTGCAACCTCAGGGCTCAGAAACATAGGGACAATGGAAGAAAAAGCAGGAATCCCATCAATCTCTCAACAGTCAAATGTCAAAAGTTTATCGAAGCAACAGTCAATTAATATAAAAATAATTGATGATGATGAAAACACACAGACTAACTCTCCTGATAGACCTCTCATAGTTAGCATTCAGAAGCAGATTAACCCTGGAGCCGTAACAGTCAATGGTAACCATCCCAAAGCGCTGCCCAATCTTTCTCAAAGCTTTACTCCTGTCCAAACAATCTATTCCTCACTCAACAATTCTAACAATAACAACTATGAAACAACAAGGAAGGATTGCACCATATTGACTACTAGCAAGGCTAGGTGGAGCTCTGATGAAGAAGATGATGATGAGGAGGAAACTGAAGAAGACTCTGACTCAGGAGAATCATCTGTGACCATCACAAGCAACATGAGCCAATCAGAACGCAGAAGTTTTTCTCTAAGGTAATTGATATGAAAAATAAAAAAGTGATACAACTGATTCAGGATGTAAAAAAAAAAAGACTAAAATGGAGTGTCAGCTTATTTCACATGCACAAACCAGCAGGTTGCCCTGTTTATGGCTACACCTTACCTTGCATTTCTTCATACTCCTGCCACCCTATGCTGTACTGTACCTCCTTTCCTTTAAAATATGTTGTATATCTCCACTTCACATAACCCCTATTCTCTTTCTATATATTTACATCTTACAGTCTTGTGGACCTATGTAATTATGGTGGGGTGGACTACAAACCATCAGATAGCAGTTTGTCAGAGAATGGTGAAGATTTGCCATCTACACGCTCTGCGTCCTTGAGCTCAGACATCTCAGCCTTCTCTTCTGTGACTCTGTTGAGCACTGATGAACTGGATCGCTTACTGGACGATGTCAGGGGCTTGGGAGATGACACCCTGCAGGTAAAACAAGTCACATAACTTTGTCCTGAAACATATAATTTGACAATGAAATAGACAGACTGTCATGACATGTACATTGTAAGTCTTTAGAAAAAAAGAGACCATTTCCTTTTTCTATCACAACTTGTATTTCTGACGTATGACAGAAATATGAAGACGTGCAAGTGGTTGTGTTACACAAGGAGGTGGGGAGTGGCTTAGGATTTACCTTGGCAGGTGGAGTGGATCAGAATAAACCAGTCACAGTGAGTATCACCAAATGATGTGATGTGAACATTTTTAACTAATAGAAACCAATACTGATGGTCAAACAAAAGACCACACAAAAAGCAGCAAATACAAAAAAAAGTACAAAAAAAATGTTGTTTAATACTAATATGTCAGAAGAAATTCCTTCAACTCTGCATTTTATCAAAATACCAACTCTTTGTTTAACAACTGGTAAATGTCTCTGTCTTTAGGATTAAATCCTAATGTTTATGTAACTTTTAAGTACACCAAATATCATTTTATGCTTCAATACAGTATCATTGTACAAGTTTTTGGTAGTCATTGCAATTTGACTTGAATTGGAATGGGGTGTTTCACCTCCATCTCATCTCTTAGGTCCACAGAGTAATCCCAGGAGGAGTAGCAGCACATGAAGGCTCTATTTACGAGGGTGCCCGGGTGTTGTCGATCAATGGCACTGCCCTGCAGAACTCTGCCCACTTGGAGGCTCTGCGTACACTGAGAAAAGCGAGGGGGCAGGGAATGGCAGTGGTTGTTCTTCAGAGTGGTAACAGCAGAAGAGAGGCCACTGAAAGACAAGGAATCACAGGTGGGTGATGGACAGATGGCAAAGAGGTGGTGATCTGAAGGAAAGCATTTTATTTTACAAATGTATGTGGTTGTCACCATGAGTGTGAATTCAATCAACATTTTGGAAAAGGACTTTATTAAGTTGTTTGATAATAATACTGATAAACGGGCCCTAATTAAGTTGCCTTACCTTGTATACAGGTGAGATAAAAATGTGTGACAGAAGAAAGCAGAGTCTCTTGTGCAATCCCATACTTTGTGTGTGTATGCCCCCTACAGGCAGAAGAGTCCGTGTGACTCTGGAAAAGTCCAGCTCTGATCTTGGCTTTAGTCTGGAAGGAGGGGTGGGCTCCAGCTCTGGAGACAAACCCCTCACTGTACAAAAAATATTTCGTGGTAAGACCACTTTTTCTCAATTTAAAGCAATCATAAAAACCCTATTTGGACAGTTATTGTTTCTCATGGGGCCGTAAGAGATTTTCAACATTTACAGGGGCTTGTCAGTGATTTTATTGCCGTCTGAATCCAGAATGCCATTGTTTTTGTCCCACCACCCACATAAAAATCCTCGTCCGAATCCACATCTTTGGGTTTACAAGAAGAGAGTTCTTCAAAATTCACTATTTAAATCCTTTTTGACCACTGCCGAGCACCGTACGGTTGTGCTTCGCTGTAATTTGGATGCATTTTAAAGATGTAGCCTACACTTTTATTACTGAAATGATGGAAAGTATTTACAAGAAAGATATTTCATCACCGCTCAAAAGAGAAAGAGAAGAAAAGCACGTAAACCTTTGAAATGGGCCGTTATGGCAGCAATTATAATTACAAATGTAAACCAAGCAGCTTTATGTCCTACCTCATGTAAATAAGAGGCTGTATTCATTTATTTCCGGTAATTTCCACATTTTTAAAATGACATTCATCATTCTGAGATAAAATATAAGACAGAAAACCATTTTACTATCTTCCTAGTTTTAAACAGGAGATATTTAACATTCAAATAATAGGCTAAATAGGATATTATTTTCCTATTATTAAATTAAATATTAATTTATTCTTATTATTACAAGCAGATGACAAAACTCGCTCCTCCACCAGGAATAAATCGCCATCCGAATTGTGTCACTGAGGTGCCATGCAAATTCATTTTTACAGACGTCCACATGAGAAACAATTACCGCCAGAATATGGCTATATTCAACACAACTATTCGCTATTGTGGATTATGTGAGAAAGTCTAGGAAAAGAAAAATGTCAATCTGATTGTACCAATTACAAATGTAAAGGCAAACTGCCGTTTACCTCACACCTTACTGGCATCCCTCCTGCATTTCTGCACAAGAGGGCAATTTTGAGCTTGTGCTTAGTCTCATTCCAAGCTCTTTCATAACAACAAGCAATTATGTCAATTACTTGTTTGCAGGTGGACCAGTCAGTGAAGTGTTTCCTGGGGATGAGTTATTGGAGGTGCAAGGTCAGAGTTTGGCAGGTATGATGCGGCTTGAGGCTTGGACCCTCATAAAGAAACTGCCTTCTGGTCCAGTGGAGGTCTTACTACACCGTCCTCACCAGCCGCGCTGAAGACTTTTACTTTCCTTCTTGCACCTTATTTCTCAAAGCGCTTTGCAATTCAGTCATAATTCAAACAATGGTATATTTTTTTCGTTTAAGGTTTTTTGCTGTTACAGGTTCTGTGAAGTTGTATTTTTGCAAATGTTTAGTTCTGCAAAAATATGAAGTTTAATTTTTTATTTTTTTAGATAACTATGAATTAATACTGCCAAAATTAAGGGCATAAAAGCACTGGAGGCCAGGAGGTCATTCTTTTAAATATCACTTATTTTATGCACTCACAGTATGCAACTATTGATATTGTTTTGTACAATCAGTCTTTATCAGAAGCCATTATATATATTTTTTAGTTTTTTATGCTACATGTATATTCGTATATGTTGTCTGTACTGCACATATCCGTCCCAATTAAACTTTTGTAATATTAAAGACAAAAGCACCAACTACATTTCTTTCATAAGTGATATGATGGCATTTTCATAACATTTCAATGCACTACTCTTTTTACTTAATTTTGGTCGTTTTTAGTAGTTGGACTATGAAAGTCAATGGGGAACATCACATTTTTGGTTACTGACATTCTTCAAAATATCTTCTTTTGTGTTTAGCAGAAGCACGAAATTAATAAAACTCTCCATTTCCATATGATCTTTAATTCAAACCAAGCAGAAAAGGGTTAAGGTAAATTTACCCATCCTTTAAGAATACACTTAATACTTTTTTTCAATCATATACAGTATATTTCATTTGAATAATTTCAGTCAATGCTTGGTTGAAACAATGGTAACCTTAAATATGAGTTTACACAAGGATGTTGGCTTTGGGAAAGAAATTCAAGTGTACAGATATTTGAGCTAGATAATTGCAGAATTACCCAATTTCTAATCTTCCAATGTCAAAATGATTAGTTTATCGGATGTACAGAAAAGCACGATAAGTGTTTTACAGCAGCAACTCATAGACCACTAAATCCTGCACGATTATTAATGATTTATAAAGGGGTCATGGTTTAGATCAGTCAAGCTTCAGTATTATGTGGATGTTGCCTCCCTTATGTGGGATGTTTTTACCTTGCGAGGATATTTAAAACAGGGTTTAAAGGTTAGCTGAGCTAATAGACACAGACTGAGGTCAGATATCTCTGAATAGCAGTGCAACAGCAAGTTTTGCAAAAAACCTGCAAGCCAATACTAAAAATGAGTCTGGTAAAAAAGATAGTTAAGAGGATGAAGGTGAAAAATGAACTGGCACGACAAGTTATGGGAGAGATCTTAGGCACTTTTGTACTTCTGGTAAGTTTTTGCATTGTTTTCACTATTAAACAAACTGAGCATAGTTATTGATTTATAGATATTGTTTGTTAGCACAAGTTTTTCATTAATGAAATATCAGATGTTTTCAATTTTGCAATTTAAAACTCATTATCACTATTAAAATATTAATTTTTTCAATATGGTAAAATTTGTTAATGCATTAAAAATCAGATAACGAATAACATTTACAGCATTTATTAGTCACTCCACTTTAAAATGAAAATTCTGTCATCATATACTCACCCTCATGTTGTTTCAAACCTGTATGAATTTCTTTCTTCTGCTGAACAGAAAGGAAGATATTTAGAAGAATATCAGTAACCAGACAGTTTCTGGTCTCATTGACTTCCATAGTATATTTTTTTCCTACTATGGAAGTCAATGAGACCAGAAATTCATACAGGTTTGAAACAACATGAGGGTGAGTATATGATGACAGAATTTTCATTTTAAAGTGGAGTATCCCTTTAATGTTAATTTATAAAAAAAAAATACTATAGTTCATTGTTAATTCATGTTTGTGCAAATTATTAACTAATGTTAATTTATAAAATGTAATGATGTAATACGTTGTAAAAAAATAAAATAACATGAACCTAATAAATGCTGTAAAAGAAATACTGCTCAATAATAATGCATGCATTAACTAATGTTAACAAAGTGTTATGAAAATACCATAAACACATTTTGTTTACATACATTTTGCAACATTTTCCTTGATTTTCTGTTAATATTAACATAAAATTTAGTAATTTAATTAAGAATTCATAAAGTGATATTTACATGAATAAGAAAATGTGCAATGTACTTTTTGAAGGGCTTATGTTGAAAATGATTGTGCTATCATACATGTTCAGCATACGTTTTACAATGGACAAATGCAAGGTTCTGTGAGCATGTGCTTTTGCTTATATATGTTGAGAATGTGTTTATTTAGCAATGTGTGCAAGTTAGCAGAAACTTTTAATCTCAAGTAATGTGCATATTCCAGTGCAAGGTCAATTTAAGAGTACTATCAGGGTTAGTACTAATAGCAATAATGTTACAACATTACTTCACAATTCAGCCGGTAATCAAGCTTATGCATGCCGACAATCAGAACAACAGCATGATAACAGCATGAAATGTTTTTTAAAACTTTGATAAACAAAAAGTTAATATGACGTAACTTGTGTTTATGACACAGTTAGTGGTGGGGTGGGGGGTTCCACCAACAAAAATGCTTTCAAAAAGCCAAAACATCAGGCTTTGCATGTACTGTAAGTTACACTGGAGCATAAAAACATCCCTGATGTGTTTTATGCTAAATAGCAATGCTATCATACAATCATGACCATAACAACTGTAACTGTTTTATACCCAACTAAAATAAGCAACTAAAATTATTAATATGTAATTCGTTTTTCTCTGCTGTAGCTGTTTGGTTGTGCTGCAGCAGCTCAGGTGAAAACCAGCAGAGAAACTAAAGGACAGTTTCTGTCTGTTAATATGGCCTTCTCTGTTGGCGTCATGTCTGCCATGTACCTCTGCAGGGCGGTATCAGGTAAAATTGGGCTGTTTTGTGGCAGTTAAGGAGAAATCATTTGTAATATTACCCTTTTTTTGGATCGACACAAACTGACTTTAATATAATATATATATATATATTTCCCTCTCTCTCTATCCCTCATGAAGGAGCTCATCTAAACCCAGCTGTGTCTCTGAGTTTCTGTGTGTTGGGAGACCTAGCCTGGATAAAGCTGCTACCCTATTCTCTTGGTCAAATATTGGGGGCTTACCTGGCCTCTGGACTTGTCTATCTCATCTACCACGGTAAGAAGAAAGAGAGAAATAAAGACATCCTTTCTTTAAAGATACACCCTATATCTTAACAGTAATTCACCATTCTATTTTTTCAGTTTTGTGTTTTTGAAAAAGAGAGGATAAAGATTATTTCTCAACCCTCCTCTCCTCCAGATGCCATCATGGAGTTCAGTGGTGGAATTCTGACTGTATTTGGTCCTAATGAAACTGCCAGTATCTTTGCAACTTACCCAACTGATGTGGTATCAGTGCAGACCAACTTCCTCGATCAGGTCGGCAAAAGGCCATATCAGATTAGACAAGAGCGCTGTAGTTAACTACTACTGATATAATACATCATTGTAGTTGAATCTAATCTGATATAATAAGCAATGCTCTAACGCAATAAAATGTTATACAACATAAAAAGATATATGACACTTTTTTCAAACATTAATAAATTATCAATAGATCTTGTGAGCATTCTGGGTCTTCTGACTAGACCATAATCTTTCTCTTGTTTGCCTGTGTGTAGGTGGTTGGCACAGCCATGCTGATGTTGTGCATTCTACCTCTGAATGATAAGAGAAATGCTCCTGCTCCTGAAGCGTTGCTTCCACCCATTGTAGCAACTGTTGTACTTGGGATTTCCATGTCAATGTCGGCTAACTGTGGAGCTGCCATAAACCCTGCCCGTGACCTTGGTCCACGACTGTTCACGTTCACAGCAGGCTGGGGCGCAGAAGTCTTTACGTGCGTACTTTATTAACCTATTAACAAACAGTCTAGATTAATACAAAGATCTATTAACATCAGATTAAGTGTTTTGTTATCTATGCCCTTGCACCTCCTACCTTTTAACTTATCTCTCCTCTGATAAAGCAAATTACCAGGTATTTCACTTGCTTAACTCCAGTGTTCTATTCAAATTATCTCAGTACATTGCCCTGAAGTGTGTTCCCAAGCCCTCTTGTTTTCTGACCCTCACAGGTGCTATGACTACTTCTTCTGGATTCCATTAGTGGCTCCTTTGGTGGGGGGCGTGCTGGGGTCCATCATTTATCTGGTCTTCATTCAGTGGCATCTGCCTGAGCTCGAGGATGAATCTGAGTCTGAGGAGATCAAGGAGCAAACAAAGGACATGGAGCACAACAGCAAGAAAGACGAGTTATACCTTAAAATGTCTTCTATTTAAAAGCCTGCGGGACCATTGAATCTGCCTCATAGCATTTCCAGAACCTGCTTCCCATCTTTTCCCTATTATTTCTGGACTGTTTTATATTGTAAATAAAAAATGGGGAAATGCCACAACATAAAACTGGGGGGAAATGTAAACCCCCTTTCCCCTAAAATATTAAACTGGGACTTCTTTCAACTATATGTAGAAAATTACTATCGCCTTAATCGTTCACTGTTTCATACAGCAGATGGGAATTCAAATATTCGTATATAGTACGTACAGTGTATTAGTTATTTTAGATGATCCTCTTGTTGGAAGATGGTGGAATCTAGATATATTGTTTGTTGTCTAGTGCTCTCTCATGTAAGTGACTCAATATGTTGCACGTAAACGTTGTGTCTATTACATCACAGGAATACATTAGGATGAGTGTGTGCATATTTGCTGATGTCATGTGGTGTACATTAACAAGTTCACAAACAAAAAGTAAAAAAAGAAGAGAAATGGGTGGACCTGTTTGAAGCCCCTATTTAGCAAATATTTATCTGACTTTTAAACTTTGGGAATAAGTATATTGATTATATGTACTCACAAGGCCACTTTACTGGCATGGTACATCCCTTTATGAGAGAAATTATTTCACCATGCACTAAATGAAAGATCTCGCTACTCAAAAATAGTGTCAATAATAATAACTGCAACCATATCACACGAATACAAGGATTTAAGAAATCTTCTGTCATAAAGGGTTCTGGTAATATTACTGATCAGTATAGAGCTTTTTAGGTCCTGTTTGGTTTGATTTGAAAAGAGACACGAGGGATACTTCTCAATATCTCATATTTCAACAGGGTATCTTGCTTTATTAATATTTATTATGAATTTCTTAAATAAACAAACTTCAACAACATAAGGGCAGATCCTCTGAGCGCTGCTGATGACGCGGTGAAGTGAAGCTCGAGTGATCAAGTATTGCAATGTATAAAAAAGCCTTTTCCTTGCAGCCTTTCCTCGCATCCTACAGGGGTGGAGCTGAGACGCGAGGAAAGGAAGCGAGGAAAGGAAACGTATGAGGTATACGGCCATTAACTTTTCCTTAGTGTTTGGGGTCACTCTCTCAACACATTAAAGTAACTGGCTAATAATTCTGGCATTTGCTCACAAGATGTAACAGATTTGCCCAGATGTGTGGGTCAAAATTTCCACAACAACCATATAAAATCAATTATACAGTCATACTTGTCACATATCCAGTCACCACACCAGCTCTGTCACCTCTACCGCACTACACTTCCCAGCATCCCTCATGTTTCCCACCTGCACACCATCAGCCATCACCTAATTACATCAGCACCTGCACCTCATCATCAGCACTCCCTATAAAGAGACACGTCTCCTGCACTCCCTTGTCTGGTCTTGTCTTGTCTATATGTACACCTTAAGACTGATTACCTGTACCTTACCTGTCTTTTGTTGTCTGCATCTGGAACCGTCATCTGCAAATAGAGACATTTGTTCACAGCCAGCCAAGTCATCCTGTATCTGTTATTTATCCATCATACCACCAGTCTGCATTCCTGTTCAGTTGTGTATCTGTCCAATAAACTCTGTGTTTGAACTCTTACCTGTCTGCATCCTTTTGTTCTGTGGCAATACAGTTTTATAGTCATCATTCCCAAACTTAAGTTGGATAACAACTCAATACCTGTGGTATTTAGTAGTATTTAAACACTATTCTGAGATCCTCGAAAATGTATGTCCTTATCCATATTGCCAAGGCCATATTAAAAGCCAAAAATTTTTAATGATCAGTATCAGGGTTGCCAGGTCTGCATTTAAGCTGAATATCAATTATAAATGTTAACTAGATTGTTAACTATATCTGTCTAGCGATGTGTGTTTATGCGGATGTAAATGTAAAAAATGGTTTGTCTTTTTAAATCTTCTTGTCATTGTATTTATTGAGTTGGCTCGTGCGTTTTATGTTTCGCACTTCAGAATTGTGACGTCATTTTCGGTAAGGGAGCATAGTAAGCACCGATATTCCCTTGTTTTTGTGCTGCATTGTGGGATTTTCAGGGAGCGAACATTCCATTGCGCTGGAAGGATTTTGCGATTGAGATGTGTTTACACGACAACTAAAAACTACTAATATTCTGAAAATAGAAACGTTTTTCTTTGCATTTTTCGCATACAGACAATTAATTGTCAAAACAATCCACCATTCACACAGATCTGCGAAAATGATTAAAAACGCTGTATTATGCATGGCAGGCCAGTAGTTGACGACGTCATTTAGTAAATAAATACTATGGGCCAATAGCACGTAATACGCATGCACATGACGTCACCGTTTTCACAAATTCACGTTTTTGTTGTAGTAGTTTTCGTACACGGTGATGATAACAGTATCATTCTCAAATCTTGCACTTAGAAAACCTTTTCAAAAGTTAGCATTTTTCAGGCCCCCTTGTCGTGTAAATGAACAGCCAAAACGCATAAAAAGATTTCTGCTTTTAGTTGAAAACGATGTTGTGTAAACGGACAGTATTTCTGCAGATATATTTGTCTATGTTCGTCATTCGAAAAGGGAAACCGATGCTGCAGGCTGCAGACACACAAACCGTAAGCAAAGCTTGCTTACCATTTTAAAAATCAAATCTGCAGATCACTTTCTTTATTCCACTCCGCTCATGTTAATATTAAAATATTCGCCCAGGAACACTTAAATTAGAACAGCCTTCTATCTGTACCGTTTTGACTTCTTTGCTCTCTGTTTTGCTATTATTCTCGTGCACTGACTCATTCACAAAGCTGAACAGCCAATCAGAGTTCTCTCTCTCTCTCTCACTGATGGCCCGATGCAGATTCTACATGCTGAATTAGCCCAAAAAACCCAGACAGCGTCCGACTAGAGCCAACGGTGCGGAACACACTGAAAAAACTAAGTCGGCAGATGCTTAAAGTCCGAAGGCCGATCGTCGGCTTGGTGTGTAACAGGTTTTATTGATGCCTATGGGAAACTCCAGCATTTAAATTCAGTTTGTCGCAGTTTGGACAGATCGATTTGCTGATCACTTCCTGTGCACGGGCCCTTACTCCTCCACTGGTTCCGTCCGGCATCCAGATATCCTTGTTTCCACTGGTTCTGCACAGACCCAAGTCTTCCTCTTCTTCATCCCCACCAGTCCAGTCCGGATCTCAATCATCTGTCCTTCTTTAAGTCTCTTTCTTCACCGCTGGTCCTACCCAGCTCAAAGCTTTCATTACTGCTAATGACGCCTTGGGCTTCAGATTCGCCAGCTCAGCCAAGGGGTGGCTCCCCCTGGGACTATCATCCCCTCGGCTACACGGTGCTTCCTCGTCCCATCAGCTCCACCTTGGTCGGACATCGCTCTGTCTGTGCCACGGACTTCCAAGCCTTCCGCTGTGCTTCACTCTCCACCCTTTTCAGCTCTGTCTGGCTCCACCTTCTTTCTGGCTCCTCCTGGGTCCTTGTTCACTCCGCCTTGATCCTCCGGCGCCCTGGCTCCCTGGCCCGGTCCCTCCAGTCTCTTGGATCCACCCAGGTCTCCAGATCTCTCGGCTCCACCGCTGGTTGCCAGACCGCTAACTCTGCCCTGGCTCCTCCCACCATTGGTTCCACAGTGGGCCTTCATACTAACTGTGCTCTGGATTTCCTTTTTTTGTCTAGTGTTGGTTGTCCTGTTTCGCTTGTTAACTCATTATAGTCCAGTCATTTTAAGCCAAAATGGGGGTCAACCTTGAACAAATTGCAACAGAAGCAAACTCAACTGATTTTGTATCCTCAATATGTCCTGAGTAAGGAAAAAAAAAAGCCCAGAAGAATCCCATTAGGGCAAATTTTCGAAAAAGACCCAAATATAGCATATTCATTCTTTTTCTTACTTGAATAGGGTACAAATAACCTTTAGATATCACCATGAAAATTACTGAGTTGATTACTTACATCAAGACAAACAAAAAATGTATTACAAGTTTTTTTTTTATTGTTTGTTAACATGGACAAACGGTGCATAATCTAACTATGTATGTGCTAATTTGCATAAATACCACAACAGGTCTAAACATTGGATATAGCCAGGTGAAAATGTCTTGTTGAATCTTGTTGACATATAACAGTAAAATACTTAATGTTAAGGTCTGAATGGAACCCATTTAGGCTACCCATGAGCATTAATAGAGGCAGGAAGAAGTACTTTAAACCAGCCAAATGTGATATGAATGTTCCCTATTACCTTCTAAGCCTAATCTTTTTTTCTATCGGTTTACATCCCTTTGAATGATTTAGTTTATTTGTATAACTATAGTGTACTGACAGTATAGTTTTATATAATTTGTGTACAAAGAAATTTGTGAAATGCTTATACAGTACATTTCACTATTTCACAGAGAAGAATTAACTGATGTTTTTTATGTTTGTGGTTTCAAATTGTTTGGCCAGCTATTTTAAGAAAAATTTATATTAAGATATAAATTAGATAATTACATAATCTCATTTATAAGAAACAACTCAAACCAGAATCTACATTCAAACCATATGGGAAAAGTTTTTAATGTGGGTTTTATCATGTATGACGTTGGAAATAATCAAAATATTTGAGTGAGTGTGCAGTTCAACTCTTTACTTAGAGAGAGATTTACATACATATATGCCTATTATAAATGTGTATTTTATACACCAGACTGTAAAAAAATAAAAATAAGTTAACATATTTCCAATATCTACTGTAATGTTGCCCTAGAAACCATGTGGAGTATGTTTTAATGCAATGAGTAAACAGAGTCTTTCCAGAAGAGGCCATCTCACGCAAGCTAAAGACAGGCAACAAAATAAAATTAAAAATAAAATTAATTTTGAGTGAGAAGAGAAGAGAAGACTAGGGCAGCTAAACCTACACGTGGTTAGCTAAGGTTAAGCCAGACAGAAAATCAACCTGACCGTCCAGAGCTTTTTGTCTCTCGAAAAAAAAATTATAGACCCATCCATTGATATATAGAAATTAATTGATATCTACCTACCCTAGCTCTATCTAGCTAATCATTTATAAATAATAAATGTTGCATCATTGCTAAACAACAATAACTTCAGCAGATTATTTGACATACCTCAATTCGTGTCGCTGTACAGCCTCCCCCTACTGGACGCATAACGAACAACAGGGGCGTAAAACTGCCTGGGGCGTATACGTCTCATGGTCTGCAGCCTCCCCCTACTCGGCCATCGTGCACTGAATGAAGAATCCAGCAGAGGGCGCACACGACAAACCAAAACAATGAGCACATGGTAAAAGTCGGTACTGCCCCCATGCTGCACTGTGAAAAAAGTTACAGAATATTTCTGCTGCATTCATTTTAAATTGTATGACAAACATTCTTAAAAACCACATTAAATAACAAAATTAAAATGCTTGCAGTCATGCATTTTTTTCGCTTTTACAGAAAACATTATTGAACAGTGCAAGACTGAAAGTGGGGAAGAGCAGAGCAGATGCAGATGCAAACACCGCCCCTCCACCCACGCCTCCCTCATCCTATTACTATGAGCAGCTGCTGGCCTATCGTGTCCGATACACTTTCACCTTTCAAGGATGTTTTGATCGTCAATGATAGCGTGCATTCGATAAATAACCTATGTTGCCTTAACCCGACGGGATACCTGTAGAAAATGAACAACAGAGATGTCTGAAATCAGCATTGCTTACAAGAGGAGCTGATAAAGGTAATGTCCTTGCTTATCCGCCAATAATAGCTTTACTTTTAGTTCTGTATAGGCTCTACATGCTAACAGCGTGACTTCTGGGGAAACAGTTAGCAAAAACTTACATAAATATCGTTGTTTTCTCTCTTTTAAACTCTCAAAATAGCTTTGTGAAACTCCACCACAGCGATGTTCTAAGCATTGTGACATCCTGCTTCATTTGTCGATATATTTTGTTGTATATTTCCCATGTACCACACGTGTAGTAAACAATATGACCACCTAATGAATGCTTTAACCTAATTATTCTCACAGATGAACTTATGCCAAGTTACGCCATTCATTCTGAAGAGCGTTAAGCAGTAATTTATGAATTTCAGTTCACATTGCATCTCAACTTTGAAATATTTTTGAGCTGCGCATGTCTTAAATTCCAAATGTTACTTTGACAAATATAATGTTGATTTACAAGTTATGACATAGGCCTATTAACCATTGATTGATTGACGTGGTCTAAATCACGAGTTTATTATAGGTCTGCTTTTTTGATAAGAACATTGCCCAACATTATATTATATAATAACTAATGCTTAAAAGTGTATTACTTAGGCCTACCATGGAAATTTAAGTTCTATGTTTATGTATCATCTCCACAGCTTCCTTCAGGAAAACCCTGAATAAAACCCTTAATGATTTGCTGTGTTTGTCCGTTGTGTTAAAAAGAGTATCAGACTGTTTCAGACTATAACAGATTGTTTCTCGTTAGGTTCAGAATTTTCAGGTTAGGTATTTGCAAGTAACTTGTAAACTTAATTGAACCGAGGATTTAAGCTAGTTCTTGAAATTCCTTTGAGGGTAAAATTCTGACTGACAGCCAAGAAATGTTTTGTGGTGCTTAAACCACTAATGTTATAATTCCCTAGTGAAGGAAAGCATATGAACAGCAGGGGCATGATCAATTATATAGACCGATATGTAACTGTAATAATTATTAATATAATTATATGCATTTGGCCACATCTGTTTGTGTGTCTATGAATAGAGAGTGAGAGAGCAGACCCATTATTTTCTGTATCATTATTGTGGTTCTGGTTTAATGGTGATTTCCTGTTTGACCTTTTGAGGCAGTAAGCATGAAAAATGGAGATAGAAATGAGGAAAAACAGATGGGAAGCCAATGAGGGCAGAAGAATTATTGGAAAATAAACAAGATTAACGTGTACAGGAGCAAAATACAAAGGATGTAAATTAAAATGTGCTACACATAGTATGTTCATTGTAAATTAAAACTAAAAAGCTGACATGTTCAGCCTTACATGACCACAAATAAATATAAAAATATTCCTCACGATTAAAATGCAAGTGCCCTCTCTGATTATTCAGTCTGGTTTGCATTGTGTGACAGACTGTATTCTTTATCCATGCACGTAACATAATGTGAGAGAATCATTCTGTGCTACATGATGCTTATTAGAGATGCTGAGTCAAATGACTTCCTTTACACCACTGCAGTCTGTTGTCAGTCTGAAGAAGTGTACTTCTCCGACTGTTTATATTCAGCATGGCTTCCAGATCTGGGATGTTTAGTGTCAAAAGCAGCCTGTTTTTGGGGTTTGTCCTTAAGTAGCTTTGTGCGCATCAGTGTGTGTGTGTCTGTGTTGTGGGTCATTGGTTTTGACCTGCTGGTGTGTAAGCCTCCAGTCAGATACATGGTAATAGACTCTAATCATAGCTGACACACATGTGTACCAGCTTGTCTGTCCATGTGAGTGTGTGTGCATAGACAGAAATATTCCATCTCACCTGAGTTAACCTTCAGTTACTTTATACTGTGCATTCTTTGCATCTTTGGATTCTATCGTCTTTGGATTTGTTATTTTTTGTGAGAATATTTTTACCTGCAGCAGCATTTATGTTTTTCTGTTCTCAACCCAGGGGTGGCCTCCTCCTACCCAACCCTTCCCACGCTCTCGAACAGTCTGCTTTGATTATCTACATAAAATGAAATCATATCTTTATTGTGGGTATTCAAAGCAACAGATCATTGTCAGTTGTGTCATGAGGACAGCTCAGAGACAGAAAAATATCTCTTCGATGACCTCTGTTGGTTAAGGAAATATAAAAGTCAATATTTGCAAGCCTGTAATGATGACTAAAATTTCCTTCAGGGAAAGTCAAAATGCCCTTATGTGCGTATGATGATCATGGATAAAAGCACTGAAACCAATGCATTGCTGTGTTTGAGAAAAGGCATGTTACTAAACCACAGGCATGTGATATTAAAATTCTGTCCAAAACAGATAAGCCACTAATTATTTTCACGTTATGGATGATATTATAAATCTATACGCTTTGGTAAAACATTTTAATACAGTATGAAAGATAGGCTAAATATTAATTGGGGACCTTCTATAGAAAAGATAATACTGTTTGAATTTGAGAACATAAAATCTCTGATATACCCACAGCGAAGTTCTTTTTCGTTCTTAATTTAGGGGTAAAATGAAGTTCGAAATACACTGTTATCAAACGTCTGAAGCCGCCCACACTGCTGAGAGCGGCGTTCGATGAATGTAAAATGTGCTGCACGCTTTTCTCTCGGTAACAAAATAAACACGAAACAAAATTGAGAAAACAGCAAGCATTTTAAAAAAAGCATCTGATCGTAGCAACATGGATATGTTTGCACAAGCTCTACGGCACTCCAATAAAGTCACGTCATGTTTATTTTTTATTTATAACCCAGAGAGAAAGAAGGCACAGCTGTGCACTGCTACCTATTTACTAAATTGCAACGGACCAATGGTAGTACAAAGGTGTTTACCAGCCGTGGCGAACTTTTCCGAACTTTTTCTTTCTCCGATTTCGCTTAAAGTATATCGGGGCCTTAACTTTTCATAATAAAGGAAAGACCCCTGCGATGCTGGTAAGATTAATTGCTACCCCTTTAAATTGGTGCTAGTGATTCTAAATCTTAGCATTGGCAGAACAATTTCAATATACAATATTGGCAGATACAGTAAGAAAAACAGATATATGATGCATATATATTGAACATTCATATTAAACCAGGTCCCTGTATGGAAAACTATGTGATAGATTATAAACTATTCCATAAAAATGCAGAATTGGGCAAAACTGCATGTGTCTAATTCTGTGATATAACACTGCAGAGTATAACATTACTTTCTGTTATCTGTTGAGGTTTAAGTCGTATCATCTGCATTCATGAACCTGTTTTTTCATCATTTGTTTTATTGAATAAAAGAATCACACTAATATAGAAAAGAGCATTTCAACCTCCCATTGTATAAAATGTCTAAACAATTGAGTGAGGCGATGTCTGCCTCTATATTCCCTGTGCGTCAGGCATAGGAGACAGAATGCAGACAGCATGTGGCGTCTTCAGAGAGAAATTTATTGGTAACCAGACCCACAGACATCAATGTGTTTCTGGAACAAACCTAACCAGACCACTTCTATCACTTAGCATTAGCATTTAGTCTTAATAACAGTGCTGATGTTTCCAGCTTTTATTTTTATTACTAATGTGTACGTGTAACCACCTTAAACAGTTGTCCTATCAGTTATCTTAATATTATCATGATTAAAATATATATGGACAAAACATTTCTAGGTTTTCCAAAAGTTAAGCATTGAGATTACGGCGACAGGTTCATTAGCAGTGGCTTAGTTTTAGCTGACTGATCTGCATACTGTCGTTGTCAAGGATTAAATGTCGTTGAACTCCTGAGTGAGCGTAAACTGTTGGTACGTCCCCTGTTTTACCCTTGAAATCCTGTTGACATTGTGGTTCTCTCTCTCTCTCTCTCGGTGTGTGTGTGTGTGTGTGTTGTGTGTGTGTGTGTGTGTGTGTGTGTGTGTGTGTGTGTTTGCATGTCGGTGTAGATTTTCCCATGGGACGGAGCGGCAGAATTTCAGAGGTGTGGAAATGTTCAGAAAGAGACCTCCCCCAGGTAAACAATTAGCTACTCTCCCTAAACACACACACACTTTTAAATTTAATTACCATTTTGTGCTCTGAATTTAAAATACACACAACTCAAGGGCTCAATCTTCAAATCAGCTCAGTCTTCACTCTCATGGCACTCTGAAGCCTAACTATTTAACATTTCGATGAATTGTTGACTAATTCGAATGAATTCGTACAACCTCATTTGTACACTTTTAGACAATCTGCTTACGCCCCACTAATGGCTACATTAGGAGCGGACCTTCATGTTTATACATTTTTTTCACATACTTCTGTACAAAGCATACAAAATCATAAAATAGTTGTTTTCTCAGAGCAATAGGTTGCTCAGCTCGAGCAATGATGCTTACAAAAGTTAGCCTCTTTGATTTCTCAGTAGTAAGATATGAAATATCTTCATAAATTACACTCTTCAAAATGATGAATTCCATGAAGAACCTGCTAAAATCAATGGACCTTTTTCATAGCACAAAATGTTCCTTATGGTGGAAAAAGCTTCTTTTTAGATTATTAAAATGTTCTTTACCCTAAAAAAAAATGGTTCTTTTTAGAACTGTGGTAAGCAAATGTATATGTTTTCATGCTTGATTGTTCAAAAAAAGCATAATTTTTTACATATTTTACATTATTACAGCTCCTCTCTCCTCAGTCTGGTTGAATGTGTCATTTTCGATGAAGCCCCTCCTTCCGAAATGCGAAATGTGCTATGATTGGTTAGCTGGTCCAGTGTGTTGTGATTGGCAGCGCTTAGCGCGTGTTCAGGAAATGTCAAGCCCCTTCATAACTGCGAGCTCTACTCAGATGTAAATATTAACGATGGCGTCGATTTCAAACCATTTCGAGCCCAATTCAGACCCTGACAGTGTTAACGAAAAAGAGGATTGTGCTGAACGGATTTCAAGCACAGATTTCACAGGATGTTTCAGAGAGTGGTATGTTTTTTTTTTGTGATTTTCTTATACGATGTTATCCAACATTTAATCATATTTGTCGGAAAACTGTGGTAATACAAACAGTAATCGATCACAAAATCATGGATCATTTTCCTAAGGGGCGTTGAACAGTCTACAACAGTTACAAAAGCTAAAGTAAACACTACATCAATACTGTAATGTTAGTTAGCAAGCTAGCGGAGGCAAAGTTTTGCCCTTCATTTACATCATAGCTGTCATAGCAACTACATAAAGCTTATAATTGGAACTGTTAATAGAAAACACAACTACAAAAAATACGACACACTTACAAGTTGTGATCCATAAACAACAGATTGTCCCGACAAAATGGGAACGACTACGTCTTTCAGGAGAAGCCTTTGTGCATATAGCCTGCACTGTACTCTCTTCTGGAAACTGTTCCCTGTAAAATGTTCCCACAGACAAACGTACTTGAGGTTATAAAGTTCAGGAACAGTGTTAAAAAAAAGTTTGTCAGCCTTAGGACAAACCTTTTCCGGTGAGTAAAAATACAGCGACAACAACTCTTCCTCTTCTCTAAAGCGCCCCAACACAGGGTTGCTGGCTTGCTGCACACTTTTTAAAGTCAAATTTAAGGCTTTTTAAGACCTGAAGAAATCTAAATTGGCCGCCAGCAGCCATATCACCCTGTAGCCAGTAGTATTGACTGGTTGCTCACTGAAGCTAAGCAGGGCTGAGCCTGGTTAGTACCTGGATGGGAGACTTCCTGAGAAAACCAGGTTGCTGGAGCACCGTCCTTCGGATGAGACGTTAAACCGAGGTCCTGACTCTCTGTGGTCATTAAAAATCCCAGGATGTCCTTCGAAAAAGAGTAGGGGTGTAACCCCGGCATCCTGGCCAAATTTGCCCCTTCGCCTCTGTCCATCATGGCCTCCTAATCATCCCCATACTGATTGGCATCATCACTGTCTCCTCTCCACCAGTAAGCTGGTGTGTGGTGGGTGTTCTGGCGCAATATGGCTGCCGTCGCATCATCCAGGTGGATGCTGCACATTGGTGGTGGTTGAGGAGATTCCCCCTTTCATGTAAAGCGCTTTGAGTACCTAGAAAAGCGCTATATAAATGTAACAAATTATTATTATTATTATTATTATTATTATTAAATTAATACTGTACATTAGTGTGCAATATTGACAAAAATAGATATCTATATTTTCAAAGTTTTGTTGTTAATTAGTCTATATAGTCTGTTAATTATATCATAATTAGATGATTTTATTGATTGTGTTTTTGTACTGGTACCATGGCTGGTTTATTGCATTTTAAAATTCTAATTTAAGACTTTTTAAGGATCTGTGGGAACCCTGCCAACATGCCCCATTGTTGTGTGTTCCTGGGGGCATGGTTTATGTAAATTTTAAGGTTTGTGATGTCACCAACCATGGAAAAAGCTCATTGTAGTCCCTGCACTACATCGTTGGTTGTAGTCCTTAATTGATTTCTGTAAAAGAAAATATCTCCCTTTAAAACTTTGAGCATCATAACTTTGCAGATGTTGTTTTTGCTCAAACAGCAATATTACACACTAATTAAAGTAAAAAAAATGAAATCATAATCAAGGACCCCTTTAAGTTAGTAAGTTTAAGAGGCAATTTCGGATATTAGCACAAACACTTTTATAATTTTTTTTTTTTGTGTGTGTGAATGGTTAGCCATGGGTGCATGGCTGTAGCCTGCTATGAGGTCACAGAGGTCCGGACCTCTGTATTTTTTCTGAGCTGTATTTAATAAATTGTAAAATAATTGCCTAATGAAGTGCTGCAAAGATATTGCACAGCACCAATATCTTCTCATCTGAGCTGTTTCAGCGGACTAACACCGCTCACCTATGTCAAAATATTTGAGATGACCAATCAAATCAAAGTAGGCAGGCTATATGTTCCCAGAAGCTGCTGAGTGTGAATTCCAGTGCAGCTCGAAGCTACAAGTAGGCTAATAGGTTTTAAGCAGCTAAACCAAACATTCAATATTTGACAGCTGTTTTAGGATAGAAATGTTAAACAACCGACAAAAATAATCAGGCAAACTAATAAACTTTTGTCCAATTTCGCAATTTTTTTATTGAAAATAGGCCTACAGTATGTAATTTACATGGTTCATGTAATGTATAGCAACTGTCAATGTGAGGGGACAAGAAACATTAAAGCAATTTCATCATGTTAGGCATATAAGATTAATAATGAATGTGTACATATTGTGAATACATTTTATAAACTTATATACCTAGCTTTCCTGGTAGCCTTCTTGTTAATTCACTTATCTAAGAAAATGATTCACAAAACATAAATATCATCAGCTGATCCTATGTTTACTGCCTTCACTGACACAGATGAAAATGAAAAGACCAGTCAAAGCTCAGCTTTAGGAGGGAAAGAGACAGGGCAGGATAAGGAGACTGAGAGAAAAACAAAGAGTGATGGAGATGAGGAGAGAGCAGGTATTGACATATAATCTGCTGCCCACTGACATGGTTTTAAAGCTATTGCTATGCAATTTTTTGGCCTTCAAAGTTCAAACGTCTTAAAATGCACATGTAGATCAGAGAAATCACATTTTTCTCGGGGGTGCATGTCCTTGTACCCCCCTAACTAGCTCAAATTTGGGACCTCTGTGATTATAAAACCCTGCCTACAGCCCTGCATGGGTGTGATATTGTTCCAAAGCTTGGATCTTGTTTTTACTGTGGTGCAGCAACATCAAAAGTTAAATACGTACACGTGAGTTGGGAGGGTTCCTTCCTTGGCACGAGACTCCCCCTCTCTCCACACACTCTGAGCTACATACAGGCATAGCACGTGCACAGACACCTGACTGGTCCAGATGTCTTCCGCAGTGCCACCCCTTCTTACCCCCTCTTTGCCCTGGTATGCCACTGCCTATTTATCTGGAGCCATTTTGGCTCTGAATCTGATTACTATTTGGATATTTCATTGCCAGAGGAGCCAGTAATATGCTCGCTGGCTCCTCTTGTTTTACATCTTTCTCAGCTCTGCAGTGTAAGTTGCCCCGGCAACCTCATCAGCCGGTTGGTATTGGCCACATCCTTGGCCAATAGAAGGGCTTTCTGATTATGTCATATAAAAACAACGTCGTAGTTCTAGTGGCGCCAGTGTTTTGACATAGTCCGGTGAGAATGTTATGTCGTCGTCAGCGTCAGCCCAGTCAAAAATCGATATTTTAGAGGTTTTTAGTTGTTTGCCAATTAATGTTTGCTTATGTAGGAGTTTAAAGCCATTTTAATTTATTAGACTATAACATTTAATTAAAAAAAAAAATCATACAAGCCAAGCATATCTGAAACACAGAAAGTTACTCAATTTGAACTGCACGTAGGCTAAAATAGCAGTCGTATATTATTCGTTTTGAGAAAGTGTAATCGATTCTGGTTCACATCGAATGACCTCAACGACGACTCTGCGGCAAATCAAAAGAGAGAGGGAGAGAGCTGTAATTTCCCGCCGCGTCTGTAATTTGATGTGTTCCACTCACCACTCGTCATTCGGCGCCGGTCTGCAGCTGCCGCGCGCGCGTTTCTCCGTCGCTCCGCTGGTGTGAAGTCCTATCGCTGCGTGCGCACACTGCGCAGAGCTATGTAAATGAAACAACGGTGGGACAACATGACTATCCCGAAAGACATCCCAGAGAAGTGGTTTCCAATCATTCTCCCTCTAAAAAGGAAGAAAGAGGGATTAACCAACACGACAAAAATAAGAAACGGAGCAGGTACCTTTGCTTTGCGTTGTCATTTGTTTACCACAGATGATCTGAATTAAGTCTAGCTGTTTTGTTTTTTTATTATTGTTCTAAATATATAACATTATATTCATAGTGAAATAGAGGTCATTTAAACTTTAAATCAATAATTTAAAATGTATTTTTATTATTTGATCAATGTTTCATCCTCCTTGAACACTTCCCTGTCATGTAAATAAAAAAAACATAGTGTTCTCCCATAAGTGTGTTTATTCATTCATTATTTCACCCTAATGATTGTTTCACAAAATCAAGCCAATATCCAGTATCCATATCCAGCGCACGTGTGTGTATGTTTGTGTGCGTATGTTTGTGTGCGTATGTCCCATGACCTTGTGATCATATCCATCATGCTTTCCCCTGTCAACACTCACAAATATCTCAGTATATTTACTGCATCTCCAATCATTTTAAATGTGAATAGTATTAGTCAGCCTTTATAAAGGGCTTGTTATCGAGTGTTATTGAGATGATTGCATAACCTAATTTCTACATTGAAAGTTAATGTCTCAAGATTGGTCACATGATATACAGTATCTCACAATATTTAATTGACTGACTTCAAGGATGTAGGTTTGATTTGGACATTGGTGGGGACATAAAAGCAGGGGAAAAAAACTTTATTCAGGGATTGACATTAAGGTTTTTAGTCTTGACATCAATTAATCAGTTCTGTAATGTTACAAGTTAAAGGTAAAGATGACAAGGAGGCAGTTTAACAGAGTTTTAACTTTACCTTTACTGTGTTGTTTTTTAATTTTGTGGATATTTGAACTAACAGTTTGCTTCAAACATTCAGTTTAACAACATTTAAGTTGAAGTTAAAGAGGTTCAACTTAACTGTGCACGTAGGCTATTCAAACACTTAGCCTGTCTAACTCTGTTCATGCACTAAATGGACATCCTTGAAAGAGCGCAGATTTCTTACGTTTTTACTTTGACTTCTCTAGGAATGTCAATGGTATGACCCATTTCAGATGCTTCCAAAATTACAACAACAGTGGTTATAAATATTATATATATATTTATCAAAATGATTGCTAGGGACAATTCAGTATCGCTGAATATTGGGAAATGTCCTTAGCGTCCCTACTAAATTCTACCTTGACTGACTTGAAACTTTCACATCTGCTTTTTTCCCATGCCTCATCATAGCAGTTTATTTCACAGTATGTTAAATGAGTGTGTAAACTGCTTATCAACATGCTGTCTGATTTTTATTTTTTATATATTCGCCCAGTTTAAATGTATTTTGTGATTAACACAGCCAGCAACATTTTCACTCTTATGATTTGTTGTTGCAACACATGCAGTTTATATTTTTCACTAAAGGTAGTAATTGTTAGAAATGTTTTTGTAAACTTTTGTTAGTGAAATGAAGTAACTGGAAATGCATTTAGCTGTTGTGGTTTAGAGTTGAGCTGGACCTCTCATATTCTGTGAAGCAGACCACAACTGAACAAACATTGCTGTTTGTTTGGGGATTTTAAGTACATCTTGATGTGTTCTGATTATCAGTCACTACTAGACAGATAGCACCATTTGAAAATGCCCAGAATGACTCATACGGACAACAGGTATAGCCTACAAGATCTGCAGTTTCATTTTCAGATCAAGAAGAGGCTGACAAAACCACCTTTGCTGTCTTATTTGTACTTGTTGTCAACTTTCAAATAATCCAAATGTGATTAGACATTGTGTTCATTTTTCAGTTATTTAAAGGAACTAACCTTAAGTTGACCTTTAAGGCCAAGAAATATCCAGTAGACAAGCCAAAGCCGCATGAAGAAATGTCTTGTAGTGGATTAGTTAATGTCTTAGTAATTCCAGTAACCCTGTTCCTGGCCTATTCAGAGGTTGATTTCTTAATGGGGTTGTTCAGTGAAGTCTCCCATCAGTCTATTCTGACACAGCAGTGATCATCTCCTGCACGACTATCATATCTCTGATCATTTAACATTGCCATGATCATCATTACTTCCCATTAGAGTTAGAATTGAAAGGTTTAAGGGAGATAAGTGTCTTTTTGTCATCATTGTAGATAACTTATGCCATCAAAATGGATGTAGCTGTATTTTAAATGGCGGTATAAGTGACCTCTGAATGTATTGCATATTTACTATAACGTGAAATATTCTGGAGAATAAAGGGCTTAAGATAGCAAGATTTGCTTTTAATAAAACTTGGCTGTCTATGCATTAGAAATGTGAACAATTGATTAGAGAAAGCAGAGAATAAGGGTTGTGGCGTCCTCTATTTCGACAAAAATGCGCAATTTCATACAAAAGCCCTGGAAGTGTGGAAAGTCTACCAGATGACGCAAAATAATGCAGTTTTCATCATCCAGCAGACTTTACCTCACAAATAAACATGGATATCTGGGTGCAGGAAGCGTGAAAAGAGTATATTGTTCATTAACTGCTACCGACATTGTAAACGTACATAGTACACACTTTAATTCACGCTTTTATGATATACTAGAAATTCAGTTTAGTAATGTCTTATTTATTTTTATATTTCGATTACTCATCCTGCGTCTATTTGAGCGCAAACTTCTCTGTTTTGTTATATGTGCAGTTGTCCAAGTGCTTCATATGTTTACACGCGCACGCACACACATCTAAAATAGCCTTCAAGGAACATGTTTTTGCCATACTGAATGCATTTGTTTTTATCTGGAGTGAAATGTTCTTTGTTGCAGTCAGTGGGTGTTAAAGGGTTAGTTCTTCTGTCATTAATTATTCACCCTCATGTCCTTCCAAACCCATAAGACCTTCATTCAACTTTAGAACACAAATAAAGATATTTTTGATGACATTTTTCTTTCTGACCCCCCATATGCTGCAACGTTATTGCCACTTTCAAGGCCCAGAAAGGTAGTAAAGACATTGCTTAAAATAGTCCATTGTGACTACAGTGGTTCAACCTTTATGTTATGAAGCGACGAGAATACTTCATGCACAAAACCCCCCAAAATAACGCCTTTATTTAACAATTTCTTCTGTTCCCTGTCAATCTCTGATGTTGTTCACGTTGTAAACACAGTGCAGCGCTTCGGGTTCTACGTCAGAACGCCGGTTCAGTATTGGCCGGCTCCTGCGTCAGCATGACATGTGAACAACGTCAGAGACTGACACAGAAGAAAAGTTGTAGAATAAAGTCGTTATTTTTGTTTGTTTTTTGCGCACAAAAAGTATTCTCATTGCTTCATAACATTAAGGTTGAACCACTGTAGTCACATGGACTATTTTTAACGAAGTCTTTACTCTTGGATTTCATCAAAAATATCTTTGCGTTCCGAAGATGAACGACGGTTTTACGGGTTTGGAACGACATGAGGGTGAGTAACTAATGACAGCAGAAATGGCATTTTTGGGTAAACTAACCCTTTAAGCCTGCCCTTATGTGAACCCCTGTAATTCCTTTACTCTGAGAGTCTGCTAACATACTCATAGTCGGTCATATTGGTGGTCTGGTTGGACAGATTTGGTCAGTGCAGCTAAGGTGAAGGAATAGGTTGGTGCATGATGGAGGGTGTTTTTCGGGGAGGGTAGATGAGTCAGCCAACTGGGCATATGAAGGCACATGGCAAAGGAGGAGTTGGGAAATGGGAGCAGACCGCAAGAGGAGAGCGGGCAAAATCAAGCAAGTGATGCATAGACACTGATATGAAGAGAAGGTTCATGTGAAGGTCATGTGCTTGTTTTATCAGATGAACAAATGCCTCATGATGGCTCAGCATATGTTTTGGCATTAGTGTGCAGCATAGTAAACTTTCCCTCACCATACAGAACAGAATGACCTCATACTTTAAGGAAGAGTGAATAATGTGTAGTAAATGAAGAGAATACAAACTCTTTAAGCAAGTGCAACCATTTACTGTACATGAATGCATTAGTGGGTATTTTGCCTCTGTTAAGGATTCATGTATCATTCCTCTGCTGTGTGTGCAAAGAGCTTGGAGTACAGTAGCAATTAGCTCACCCACTATGAGGTTAATTTGAGCCTGTGGCTTGTCTCTTTTAGGCGTTAAATAAGACAAATGCTTTGAAATAGTGGAGACAACAAGCACTACAATTGTGCTCTAGTGCTACTTTGGCATGTTGATTAAATGTGTGCTGTTTTTGAGACTTGACCGAAAGATTCCCTTTGATAGGAATTTATTGTGTTCTTTTATATCACCAGGCATTGATTAATGGTATATAGAAAAAGAAAGCAATTGTAATAATTGACAATTACTTTGCTTTTAATTTTTAATAATATTCCACAATATTACTGTTTTACTGTATTTTCCATCAAATAAATGCAGCCATGGTGAGCATAAGAAATGTAAAAAAACATAATTTGTTTAAAAAAAAAAAAAATCGAAATCTTTTTTGCTGGTAGCAGTTTTGTGAAAATAATAAGAATAAACGATTATGCCAAAATAAAACTTGATTTTAATTAAGTATTTTCAGAAATTAAAACTGCATTAAAAATATGCTTATCATAGAAGAGGTGAATTCAACATGTATTTAATGTTTGCTTCTTTTTTTTAAATAAACTAATAATAGATGCTGGTAAAAATAAGCATCATGTCAATCACAGTGTCAATGAAGCTTTCCATGACTTTCAGAATAGTCCATCAATGCACCACTAGCGTATACAAGACATATGTACTGCAACATTGCACATCCATAACTTGCTGGTCTGTTTGAATTTGCACAGATTTATGAGCTAGCATAACGGATGTCCTTGGCAGTAGTGCTGAATCACAGCAATGACTGCTCCTTCTCTGTCAACGACTGTTTTTTGAGAAACATCACACAAGCAGCGTTTCACTGCGTCTTTTGCTTGTCCTTGGCTGTATTAGTAAGGGCGCTGTGTTAAAAGTGCTTAATGGCCCAGTTTGCTGAGGTGCTGTCCGGATGGAACAAGACCCTCCGACGGCCAGAGCCATTATGTCATCGGCAGCCAATAGGCAATGCACTCTCAGACTCTGGCAACAGCAGTGTGGTTTTCCATTAGGACTGATAACAGAGAGGCAGAGAGTACAACAGATAGCCACGAGCAAGGGACAAGATGTGACCTTGAGGAAGAGGGGAGAAAGCGAAAGGATAGGGCAATGGGAAAGGAAGGAGATAATGTATGGACAGCTGAGAGGACAGATACAGATTTTCTTCTTTCAATATAAAATAAAGGCAGGATGCTGTGAATTACCCTTCAGAGTTATTAATGTTAGTATATGATACTGCCATAGTTCACATTCTAAATTAATCTATGAGGGAGATCATAATGCTATATATTATTAGAATAATGATCATTAAAATAGCCATTTTATATGTTTATTTGTTGAAGTACAGTATACAGCTTGTCTCGTGGTCAATGACAGCAAAGAGAGTTTACTGACTAATACTAACCCAATACAGCATGGAGTATAAGGACTAAACCTCCAACTCATAACATATGGAAAACAATATGTCAACAAGCAACAGATCAAACTTACGAAGGCTGAGAATGCATGTGTTAACACAGAGAATGATACTGTAAGTGTAAAGATATGTTACTATAACTATATTAGTATCCACACCAATAATAACGTATGATACCACGCATGATAACGTTGTTTATTATAAGTATGCACTGCAATTGTGTTATCTGCTGCTTTAAATGCCCGAGCTCTATAAAGCAGGATGGATTTTGATTGGCTGCCAATGTTTTTATCGTTAATCAGCTGAAAAGAAATTCTGAAAGTGATTCAAAGTGAGTAACAGTTATGCTTATTTAGTTTAATGTTCACTGACTTTAAGTTTGTTTATCTTCAGTCACCTACTTCCTTTGTTCTAGCTTTCTCACCAGTTATTAATTTCCACAGACATTCATTAACAAGTTTGTTTTATTTTAATAAAGACTGTTGTTATTTGAACCTTCTTCATCATCGTGACAGTATACCTGACCTAAAAGAAGATGGAATATAATGCAATATTTACTGCTTTAGCCCAGGAAGGGCTTCCATTATTGGACTATTCAGTTCAGTTCAGCATACTCGCCTTTGATGACGGGACCTTAAAATCTCTATATTGGATTGGGGCAAACTTCCATCGACCTCTCAACTTACCAGACATGATGGAAGGGGCATGGAGGGAGGCCATCCCACGGTGTCTGGAAAGTATTTACCCCCAGTCCACGCCATCACCCGCATCATCAAACCCAGAGCCTAACCAGCTGTCAGCCCAAAACACGGATACGACACCAGAGCCCACCGCAGACGGGGAGCTTCTGCCTGCTGCGATGAATGAGCCAGAGCCTGAGATGAGGACAGTGCCAACTATCTAAGCCCCACAGTGATTCTAACCAGGTGTGTGAGCCAGCAACATCCGTACCAGTGGGAATATTGATGGAGCTGGACACCGAAGCATAGTTGATCGATTGGGAAACAAAGGTAGTGCTCCCCACCCAGCCCTGCCCTGTATCTCCTGTGTTGTTCTCATCACTGCTGGTCCTGCCCAGCCCTGAATCTTCTGCGCTCTCATTGCCGATGCATAAAGCCTGTTTCATCACCCTGTAATGAGATTTTGTTGACCCCATCCAGCCTCCCTCCTCATCCAGATTCAGCCAGTCCTTCAGACCCATCTTTTCTGGTTCCCTTAAGCCCCTCATCTTCTCCCCTAACGCTTGGCTGTGTGGATAAACCTCGGGTCTTACGGTCGCCAGCTTCGCCCAAACAAGTGGATCCCCAATCTGATCCCATCACTCCACCTCGGCCCGTTGACCTGTTGGCTCCACTTTGGCTCCTCCCTACCTCGGCTCCACCAGAGACCATCGGCCTTACGGCTTCACTGGACTCCCTCATCCATCTGGCTCCACCTTGGTCAGTCATCTCGTCACCCTGCCTTCGCCACAGACTTACGAGCCATCAGCCATGCTGTGTTCTGTCTCTCCACCCCTACGGCTTCAGCAGGCTCCGCCTTCCCCCTGGCTCCACCTTGGTCCTCTGTCACACCGACTCTGCCTCAGTCCTCAGGCACTCAGGCTTCACCTCGGATGTTCGTCAGCCAAGACTCCATCATGGCTCCTCCCACCGCCGACTCCGCCGTGGGCTTTCATCCTGGCTGTGCTCTGGGTTCATTTTTAGGGTATTGTTGTGTGTTACACACTGTGTCATTTGCTATATCCTGTGGATCTTCCTGAGTTTGTTTTAATTTTATAAAGGCTGTTGTTATTTGAACTTTCTTTATCATCTTCGGAATTAAAACGTGATATCAGCAATATCGTTCCTCTGAGTCTTTATCATTATAGTTGTAGTGTGGACTTGGACCTATTCTAGGGAGGTGCACAACTCACAAGTGCTCGAGTAGCCTACTCTAATACTTGGGCGTGACAGCGACGATCGGTCATGAAAATGATGATCGCTGTGACTTTAAAAATATATTCTTGTTATTGCTGCATTTTTGTATCTGAGTTCTGATTGGTTAGATGATATGGTACAGTATGCCATATACAATAACATTGTAATGAGAACACTATTGTAATAGAATGTTGTAAATTCTTTGTGCTTTAGTTTCCCATGTTTCAGCATTGTTATTACGGGAAGAACGCATCCACAACAGGAGTTAGATTCAGACAAGCACGATCAAGTTCACATGCACATTCGCTTCCTTTTGTGAATAAGTAAGTTGTAATATTACATTTATGTTGTATATTTCTGAATAATCTCACATATGATACGTTTGGTTGAGTTTATTAACCCTCTAGCAAAGCGCTTCAATTTACTGGTGTGCATTCACGCTTTGATGCATTATTGTTATTTTTCTAATCATATTTTTATTTGTCAACATTAATTGTCATAACAGTTGTTTCAATTAAAATATTTTCATTATCGCCATAATGGACACACTCGAGTACTGGTTTTTTGTAGACTCCTCAGTAGGCTACTCAAAATGAAAAAAAATGGACAAAAATGCCCATCCCTAATTACAACGATTATTAAAGCTTTATAGTTATCGCCATCATTATAGTTATCATCCTTGATGTGAATGGACCTTTAATCTATACACATGGTGTATTATTGGCCTTAACCAGGACCATAGGAATGGTATTTTCCTGTGAAATAGTTCACCCAAAAATTTAAATTTATAATTTACTCAGTCATGTCATATCAAACCTGTATGATTTGCTTTTCTCTGTGAAACACAAAATATTTTGAACAACATTGGTGTCCAAGCAATAATAGAACCCTTTGACTTTTATTGTATGGACCAAATAAAAACAGCCATTTTTCATTTACATATTAGAACCCTAGGTTAGGGTTAGGTTAAATAGGTACTTATACAAAGGAGTACTTTTAAGGGTACTGCCCCCCTTTAAAGTTCATGTGCAGCTTTTGCTGACGGTGTAGAGATTTTTTTTTTTTTTTTTTTTTTTTTTTTTTGTGGCAGCATAAGGTTGTTTTAGTGTGTGTGCATATTGCTTTGTGTTGGCTATGTGGGCAGTGCATGTAAATCGGCCAGAGCCGTTTTAACACAGGAAAACCACAGACATTGAGAGTCTTGGTAACTGAGCAGAGGACCAGAGCAGGTGTGAGGGGCTTAGTGCAGGAGGAAACGGGCCACAGACTGGCTATATTTGCATGCATGCATGGGTTCATGGTTTGACCTTTTGATGCAAACATACAGTAAATGGTGCAGATGCAGCTCTCGGCCATTTAGCAGACCTCTTTCTCTCCCTATCAAGCAGGGAGTAAATGAGGTCAGTCTTTTTTTTTTTCAAAGAAGATTCTCATCTATATTACAGCAGCACAGAGTGAAATCAGACCAACCAAATGTTTCAATATATCTTTATCTGCAAGCTACTTGCAAACTATCACAGTAAAAGTTTTTTTTTGAGGGTGAAGAAGAGATGAGAGATAAGAGTTTCGGTGTCTTTTGTCTTGAGAGGAGAGGTTTGATGGAGATGATGATGCTCAACACTTCCTTGGTCTATCTTCAGCTCTAACCAGCAAAAACTAGACTTTTTGCAAATTCATGACGGTCCATGATCTTTTCATCACACTAGAGCAAAGGGACTTGTCTCCTCCACTAAGATGCAGCAAGTCACCCATGGATAATATGATGTGATGAAACACACACTCACTCTCTTTCTCTCGCTCTCTCTTTCTCACGTACAGACAGTCTGTCACATGGAGTGGCCATTACCTAGCACAAAAATACTGTGCAGCTGTGAGCACAGGATGTGACAGATGCATAGCGAAGTGAATTCGGCAAAGACATTTTCTACAATTTCGATAAAAATAGGAGAGAACCAAAAAAAGGAGCTTTTCGCAGAAACAAACTGTTGTGTTACTACACACTGTGTGTTTTTGTATCATACATGTCAGTCTGGCTGGAAACAGGTGTAAAGAGCTAAATGTGAGCTTCTGAAACTGAGTCTCGCTTTCAACAGAAGTGAAAACAGCAGGTTTATGACTATATGCTAACCGCAGTCTATTCTGTCACACTTGGTCCCGTTTTCAGCCTCATCATGCAGAAATTAATCGGTCACACTACAATAAGCCATTGGTTCCTTCTTCTTGTTGTTTTGCGCTTGACTTAGCAACCACAGCTCGGTCACACTTGATGAAAGTTGGTGTTTAGCATTGACACGACCCTCTGACCATATAGTTTGTCTCATGAGGAACTGAAAGTTTCTGTATGCCACTGCCACTCGATGATGTCTTTAAGTGTGTGACTTTAATGGCTGTGGTATTGACCAATGTGCTTCTTTTCACACTGAAGAACTGACTTTTTTTCTCTGCAAAATAAAGTGCATTTTGCATGTGTTGATTGTTTTCAATGGAACACACAATCTAATACATTCATTGTTTCGAACATTTTCCAAAAATTATATTTTGGTTGTTGGAACAGTGATTTAAAATGTCATAAAAACATGATAATGTTTAGTTTCCTTAATGAGAGTGGAACATTATTTTAAGGTTAGAATAATGTTCCTTATTTTTTTTATCAACATTCTTGGAGTGTTGATTTGGAACATTGCAAGAAAGTAAATATGACCAGTTTCATTAATGTTAATATAATGTTATAAAAGGTTAGTATGAGGTTTCTGAAATGTTCTTTAAACTTGAACTACTCAACATTCCAGGTACATTGATTTGTGTAACATGTGCAATACAGTACGTGGATGGCGCTTTAAAGCAAATCACTTTGCTCAAACTAAGCAAATATGTCAAGACATTATTAAATGGAAAAAGATTGAGGACACTTTTATAATGTCCACTTTAAATGTATCTTTCATCAGCCTTTTTATTTCGGATATTTCAGCTTGTTTTTACATCTCATGTTTTGTTTTCTTCACAGAGGAGGAAAGGAGAGTCCGAGGCAATGATAGAGAGTACAATGAGAAGTTCCAGTATGCTGTAAGTCACAAATTCAGCCTGTACAGTCACACATTCAACCTGTATCTTCTGCCTATCCCACCCCCTTCATCTCTTTTCCTGTCCGCAGAACAACTGCATCATGACCTCAAAGTACAACATCATCACCTTCCTACCAGTCAACCTGTTTGAGCAGTTCCAGGAAGTTGCCAATACTTACTTCCTGTTTCTTCTCATACTGCAGGTATATATTCCAAGTAAATGTTTATTATTAAGGCTGATTATGTGCAGATAAAACGGTGAGGTCATTTTCAAAGGTCTATTCATGGTTTTGATCATGACAATATATTCTTCTAGACCTAAGCCTGCAATTAACAGCACATGGACACCCATTAACACGCATGTTCTCACTAATCACTTTTGTTAGATGGTGCGTTACTAAGTGTGTTAAAAATGCCTAAAATTAATTGTGTGTATGTTTTGTCTCAGTTGATTCCACAGATTTCCTCATTGTCCTGGTTCACCACCATTGTGCCTTTAGTGCTGGTGCTGAGCATCACTGCAGTCAAAGATGCCACCGATGACTATGTGAGTCTCCCACACTGTACTGCACATACTGTAACTTACTGTAACTTCCAAACTCCCCCCCTCACAGAAATATTGTAACACTCATAACATCACCTTAAACTACACAACTACCTCACGAAAAAACAGTTAGACACACACATTTCACACACATGTGTTTCTCCTACAGTTTCGTCACAAGAGTGACAAACAGGTGAATAACCGTCAGTCTCAGGTCCTCATCGGTGGCATGTGAGTCTTATATTAATATACACACTTCCTTTTACATTGTGTTTACAAGAAAATCTACTGAGAAAATGTAAATGTGTCTGAGCTGTTGCGCACAATGGGCCCTATCTTGCACCCAGCGCAATTGACTTTGTACACCGACGCATGTATCATTCCTATATTGCACCCGCGCACGGCGGACTTTTCCCTCCACAGACGCACGTCGGTTAACTAAGAAATACACTTGTGCTCCCGGGGGCGGTTCAGCGCAAAGATGAGGCGTGTTCCGGCGCAAACGTTCCCTCATGCTATTTTGCAGGTTTAGAAAACAATTCCGCTACTGACCGAAAAAACCTAGTTTAAAGTCAGTGGTGCGTTGCGCATGTTATTCATATGCTATTTTAAGGGTGCGTGCTTGGCCTTAATCAATGTAGCGTGTGCACAACGTGCATACACTTTGATTCTCTCATCTACACAGAAGCAGCAGTTTTCATTTTTGCAAATCATACATTATTACGATAGATAGATAGATAGATAGATAGATAGATAGATAGATAGATAGATAGATAGACAGTTTATTATAAAAGCATACATCTAGCTTACACATTTACCCAAATTATCATACGCCTCGCCTGTTTAACCGAAGTTAATTTGGGTGTGTTTCTCCATCCCCAACGTCACTTCTCTGTGTTTTACGGCCCTGGCGGCTGTCGGTCTCCTCGGCTGTGAACTGCTCCTGGCACGCGCCTGGCAAATCCGCCGTTATAATAGGAATCCGCTATAGAACAAGCGCGCCTGCTCTTAAAGGGAATGTGAGATGACGCTCTGATTGGTTTATTTCACGTTACGCCCAAACCACACCTATGAATAATGAAGCTACTTCAGACCAACCCATTTTAGATTTGCGTCGGGCGCAAGAGTCATTTATCCCGCCGGTATAATAGCAACAGCGCCCAAGACCCGCCCACAAAGTTACTTGCGTTTCGCGCTTGATACTTGCGTTTCAGATCGTTAAAATAGGGCCCAATGGAGTTAATGTTCACAACATTAAAAAGATTGTATTTTATATTGTAATTTTAAAGTAATATTTCTTTTATTCACAAAAATACAATGTATTTGTATGTGTGTATATAAAAATGTTACATTACAACAATTATATATAATTTTTCCAACAATGACAAAGCACTTTTTTCACTTTCTCAGTCTTCAGAAGGAGAAATGGTTGAATGTCAGAGTGGGTGACATCATCAAACTGGAAAACAATCAGTTTGTGGCTGTGAGTTTCCCTCTATAGTCCTTCATGACATTAATTCATTAAACATAGTTTATTCAAATAAAAAGACACTCTACTAGCTCAGCTTTCCCAGACATTACTTTAAGTAGTTCAGGGCCATGTACGCACACGGACAATGTCTGGTGCATTTGCTCTTGAATACTGCACTGTGATATTGATCCAGTAGGCAAGGTCTGATTCGCTGATTATGCTGCTGGTTATGCAACTCTGTCTCCAGAGGATAAACAACAGCTTGGACATCTTTTTAATATGCTAATTGCAGTTCTGATCTCACTGTATGCCAGTGTTATTTTAGTATTATTTATATACAGTACTATTGTATTTTTTATTGATATTTTGAATTGGCTTTTATTTTTATACTTGTACAAAGTTGTAATGTTAGTTACATTTTTAGTCATTTTGTTATTTGCGTTTGTTATTATTATTAGTTTTTTTCTTAAATATCGGTATTTAGGTTAATACATTTTTATTTGTTTTCTTTCCAGTTAGTAATTTTAGTGTTTCAAATTCAACAAAATGACAATTTGAAATGTTGTCTTTGGCTACTAAATGGAATAACTTAATTCCATTGTTAAAAATGTTTTAATAGTTTTAGCTAACTATGATAACCCTACTGTATACTGCATATGTGTTGCAGGCTGACCTGCTCCTGTTGTCCAGCAGTGAACCACATGGCCTCTGTTACATTGAAACTGCTGAACTAGATGGGTAAGACTGTGTTTAATTCTTGAATTTGTCCTTTCGATTTCATGATTTCCAGTGCAGCAGTTCCAGTTCCGGTCTTTTTTATTAATGTCTTCCTTTATCTGCCACAGTGAGACGAACATGAAGGTGCGCCAGTCTCTGTCTGTTACCTCAGAGCTAGGATATCCTAATAACCTGGCCCAGTTTGATGGTATGTCATTTGGTATTGAATGCGCTCCAAGATGTGAAAGTTAGTGAGAGTGGAAATGGGAAAGAATTAGTAAGTGAAAGAGAGAGATGAGCAATCTTGTGAACTGATAAAGAGAGAATATGTTTGTGTACAGTATGTTTCAGATTTGCAGAAGTGCATGGAACAAGAGTAGAAAGGCAATAAAAGGAATTGCTTTTTCAGAGGGGGTATTCCAGTATGAACTGCACTCACTGATACTGTTAATTTGCATGTACTGCCTGTGTTGTATTAGCACAGATTTACTGAAGCAATTATGCAAATCAGATAACAGCACAAATCTGTGCTGAATGGTTCAAGCTTGATTGTGTCAGCTGCAGCAGACTGCAGTGATTGGGCAAACGTTACTATAGCACCACTGCACCATCATTTGATGAATTGCTTACCATGAAAAATAAAATAAAAATTGTGTAATAAAATAACTCGATATTATAGTATCTATATATTATATTTTTCCAAGCCAACTTAATAAATTATAAATGTGCAAAAAAATGCAAAGATTACGCAACTCTTTTCCCTCACTGTGAGTTGGTGTACTGGAAAAAGGGAGAGAGAGGAAAGATATACTGAGTCAAAGTGTGTTGTGATGTGGTGGACAGATTCTCAGCAACACTTCTTTAACACCCTGTACAGTTTTCTGCTACACACACACACACACACTCACACACACTCACACTCACGCCATCAAACCTGTGTCAGCACAGACCACCCACGCTTCCTGTTTTTAAAGAACAACAAAAAATTACAAAGCTCACAATAGTACCAAGGTCCAGGATGCTGAACAGTTGGTCATGACACACATTACATAAAATTTCAATATTTTCCTTATGTGTGACCGCATTTTTCTTATCTTTCTCATGCTGTGTGTATCTGCAGGAGAAGTGGTGTGTGAGCCTCCCAACAACAAGCTCGATCGTTTCTGTGGGACTCTGTATTGGAAAGACTGTAAATACCCCCTCAGCAACCAGAACATGCTGCTCCGAGGCTGCGTACTGCGCAACACTGAGAGCTGCTATGGCCTCGTTATATTCGCAGGTGTGTGTGTGTGTGTCTGTGTGAATGTCTGTGTGATTATTTTACGTTTTAACCTGTCATAATGTTACATCTCAGGTCCTGACACCAAGCTGATGCAGAACAGCGGACGGACTAAGTTCAAGCGGACCAGTATAGACAGATTGATGAATACACTGGTGCTCTGGGTGAGAAGAAACTGTTTACAAACACACACTCTCCTACAAACCTCTGCTGAATGTGCAAAGATTTGAGAACCAAAATTTGTAGAGAGCACATACTCTGCAAATTAATGTTTGAGTGTAAATAAATAGGCACACTCAAGATTTGAAAATTAATCCAGTTTCCATGTATATAATTTTCCCCTGCTCAGATTTTTGGGTTCCTTGTGTGTATGGGCGTGATCTTGGCCATAGGAAATGCCGTTTGGGAGAAAGAAGTGGGTGCTCTGTTCCAAAGTTTCCTACCCTGGGACCCTCCAGTGGACAACTTCCTGTTCTCAGCCTTCCTGTCCTTCTGGTCCTATGTCATCATCCTCAACACAGTCGTGCCCATCTCTCTCTATGTCAGGTGAGAGAGAGCATGATGTGGGAGATGAAGGATGTAATGAAGAGAGAAAGTTGTGAATAATCTGGAAATGGAAATCTGGAAATGGCCTGAAACACACAAAAACATTTTTTTTAAACAAATGGTCTTAAGCGGTGCTTAAGCTATTTATTTAAGCTGTTTTATTCTCTTTTTATTTTATATGAGGTTTGTCAACATTTATGTGATTTTGTAATTTTCTAGCGATGAACAGAGCTAAGCATTACATTTTTCGTCATTCAAACTAGTTATTAAAAAAATGTTACTACAATTGTTTGTTGTTGTATCAAGGTTATTATCGATAACTAAAACTATTAAAAAAAATTGTTAACTGAACTAAAATATAAATATTAGACAGAAAATTTGGCAACTAACTGAAATAATTTTAAGTTGAAGCATTAAAATTGAAGAAGAAAAAATCTTTTTGAAGTTAAACCTAAACGGTAATATTTTAAATAAATAAAAATAAATAAATAAATAAATAAACTAAAATGAAATGAAAAAATATAACAAAAGCTAATTCAAAACATTAGTAAAAAACTATAACAGTATATAAATAATACTAAAAGATGATAGATGTTAGATGATACTTTATCTATTGCTCTTGCTTTTTAAAAAGTCTTTTGACACCAAAGTGTATCATATTCAGGAAAAAAATGCCTATTTAATCTATTTATCTGGAGTTTTTTTGTATTAGCTTCAGTTAATTTTATGCTTAATACATGCTTTATGCATTTTGTTTATTTTATTTAGATTTTTTTGTTGTTGTTGTTTTCATGTTTCCTCAGGCTTTTCCTAACAGGTAAGAGATAGACCCTGTAGACTCCCTGTTTTTTCTCTCTCTGATATAACAACAGCCTCCCGTATAACATAGTCCATATAACACCACTAAAGTCCTGATCCGAACCCTCCTGAACCAGCTCTCTGAATGAGCGCTAACTCTGCTGTGTGGTCCAGTGAATGTAACCCACCTCTGACCGGTGCAGACTCATACAGGAAGAACTGCAGCGTGGCACTGAGCAGCACCGTGGCATGACAAACATACCCATAGTCTGTTTGTGCATTTTTAAATAAAAGATTTGTAAAGCCTCTATAAATTAATATGATTAAATCTTGCTTTTAATGGTCTGGCAGACTATTGTGCTATTGTCTGTCTCAGCTGCACACTAAATAACCTATGTCTGTAAAACAGGAAATCTGTGTACATTTTTGTGTGTGAGTTTGCCATGTCTGTAGTCATTTGAGTGTTTCTACAGGAAATCACGCCACATTTGCATTGTGATATGATAACCCTTCGTCTATTTCTCTGTCCATCTGTCTGAATATGTTAGTGTGGAGGTGATTCGTCTGGGTCACAGTTACTTCATTAATTGGGACCGGAGGATGTTCTGCAGTCGTAGTAACACAGCAGCAGAGGCCCGGACCACCACACTAAATGAAGAGCTGGGACAGGTGGAGTACATCTTCAGTGACAAGACAGGAACCCTCACCCAGAACATCATGACCTTCAAAAAGTGCTCCATCAATGGTCATACTTATGGTGAGGAACACACAATACTGGCAGTTATATCAGAGGTATAATGTGCAAACAGCTAGTCATTATCACAGTATCAGTCTTGTATCATCTTGAACGGGTTTATATTATGATAATGACCGGCTGACTGTGCGTTACCTTGCTTTTACACAGCTCCTCACCAAATAAGTAAATAAATGGACATAATGAAATAATGAATAAATAAAACAAGTGGTTAGGAAAAGGTTAACCTTCAAAAAAAAATTGATCATCAGGAGATCAAGAACTCCTTTATTTTCTACACTACATTCATTCATTCGTTCATTCATTCATTGCAATTCTTTTACAAAACTTTGGCAATTTTTCAAAAAACTTGATTTGTGTGACTTAATTTTAAAGTAATTATAAACATGAAAAAAAATATTAAATATGTTAATAATTATTTAAATGTTTATAATCACTATAAAATTACAAAAGTCACACAAATTTTTTTTTTGCCAATGTTTTGTAAAAGAATTTCAATAAATGAATGAATCAACAGCAACAGTAATAATCATAATTTGTTATTGAAAATGAAAATATAAATAATTAAAAATAAAACAATAAATAATAAATTGCGGTCAAAACAGCCGTCAAATAAAAACTGTTAAGATGTAGCACTGCACGATTCTGGTTGAATTAAGAATCAATTTTTTTTTGTTTCAATCAGAGATCATGATTCTGAACAGACAACTAAACAAAATAACATGTAATTTACTAGAGGTTCTGACAAAATTGTAATTGCTGCAGTCAATTTACAACATTTCATTAATCTGAATTAATTATTTAAAAAAAACAGTTTGAATGAATGATTCAGTGACTCACTTCTAAATACTTCACTTTCATTACTGGATGTATCAGCATTTTTTAACAAATCTCTTGAATGAATAATTCAATGACAAATACAGTGACTTGTCGCCATCTACTGGTGTAACGATATAATTGATACAATTGTTATTTGAAGCGTCCAAGGTTTATTCAAAAGGTGATTTGCTCTATTTTGATCTCTTCCATAGACATCAGTGTTTATATCTGAACTAGAAACTTTTATCCCAGTACTTCTGTTATAATATAAATATTTGTAACACAGAAATAACAAAACTGTGCTTGGAAAGACCGTTTGTAAAGGTTTGTACACATGACTCTCTGGGTGAGCGGCAGCGCAAAAGCAGATTTGAATGTTCCGTTGTGATTTTGTCAAAGGTTTAATAGACACAGATGAATCGTTGTCATTTAGGAATGAGATCACGTAGGTGTTTGAATCGAGATCACCATCTTTTAACGATTAATCATGCAGCTCTACTAAGATGGTTTGGCAGTGTTGCAAGTAACAGGGTTGCAGATTTGCAAACATTTAAAAAGAAAAATTTTAATTGGATTTGTATGAAACTGTAATTTACTGGTTGTAAACATTTAAATAAACTAATTAAATAGACTAATAAAAGTTTTTTTATTAAAAATAAAATAATTAAATATAAAAAATTACAACAAACAACTAACAATCAATCAAAAAATATAATAATAATAATAATGAATAAAAACTCAACAGAATAAATTTCAAATATGAGCTAGATCAGACAAATAACTGAAGAAACACAAGGCTTAATATACACGAGCAAACAAATCAAATGAAAATCAGGTACAGGTGCATAGAACGAAACAGACACTTCTCCGTAGAAACTAACTATACATAGAAAAAACATAGAAGACAAGCCAAAACATGTGCAAAACCAATACAAATCAAACACAGGCAAAAATTACACGTGACAAAACAAACCAGAACTCAACATATCCCTTACAATAGTCACAAACACAGATATGTTATATTGGATTAGATTTGTGTAACAAATCTCATGTCAGTCTGTCTCTTGTTTCACAGGTGAGGTGATGGATATTCTGGGTACACAGCAAAAGGTCAGTGCAATCCAGATTCACTTAGTGGAATTAAGTTGTTGTCATTGTTAAAATATTGCTGCACAGAAACAGCTAACATAGTCTGTTTTTCTCAGAGGGTCCAGCCCCTGGACTTCAGTGCTTGGAACCCTCTAGCAGACCAGGGCTTCTGTTTCTACGACCAGTCTCTGCTAGAGGCAGTGATGGTGGGAGAACCAGCAGTGCATGAATTCTTCCGGGTCTTGTCTCTCTGCCACACTGTCATGAGCGAGGAGAAGAGCGAGGGTAAGCATCTGGAACATTCTTTAAGGGGCGATTATCTGCCTTACTCAGGGAGTTATTTCATCCAATGGAAGAGTTTAAATAAGGTTAAATAAGGAAGCTGTTGACTTTAATATTGTTAGGATGGAGCCATTCTGGATTGTAATATGATTATTATATCTCATTATCTGTCCTCCTTCATGATGTGCTCCTTGCTTATTCTCTCTGTCTTTCACTTCCTAAAGGAGAGTTGGTGTATAAGGCTCAATCTCCAGATGAAGGGGCGTTAGTAACAGCTGCACGTAACTTTGGCTTTGTGTTCCGCTCTCGCACACCCGGCACAGTCACCACACAAGAGCTCGGCAAGGCGGTCACATACACGCTCCTCGCCATCCTGGACTTCAATAACATCCGCAAAAGAATGTCTGTTATAGGTAACACAAGCACACACTCACACACGCGCACTCACATTCCTGCATTTTACATATCAAAAATCATTTGACAACCCAGACAGCAACAGTGTCGGCCCAGATCCGGCCCACATCTGGTACGCGTTGAATCTACATGTACCAGATGTGGCCCGGATCTGGGCCGACACTATGTTGCTGTCTGGGTATGTTTGTAAAAAGCACACTATGCAATATATCACAAAAATTAAAGAGCTGCCACATAAAATTATTTTAAAAGGGAAGTTTTGTCAGATTTAACTAACTTTTGAGCCCCTACTATAACTAAGTATGTACATAAACACTTTATTGTGCAGTTAACTGTGGCAAACTCCAGAGTGTACAGTTTTTAAACATTGTTTAGGCTGTAATGCCAGATGCTTTAGTACTGTGCAAGAATGAAAGAGCCAGTCAAATTCTCTTGGGACTGAGAAATCTAGATACAGCATAAATACTGCCCTGCCAAGCATCGTAAATAAGTGGAGCATTTGCGCTAAATTCAATACAGAAAGTGTTGTGTGTGCCATATACACTTTTACAATGCTGAATTATGGCCCATACGTTTGGTTAAGTGATGCTTACATTGCAGCAGGCATTTTATTTTTGTTTGCTTATTGTTATTTATGTTCATTTGGTATGTTTACATGGAGAAGTGAGAGATTTATTGAGTGCACTGCAGAATTTTCTCTTAATCAATTTTGTTAATCTTTTTCTTTTTTTTTTTCATAAACAAAGTTTAGATATTTTGATTTATGAATTATAAAACGAATCATATACCTTAAAAAATAATTTGCCAAATAAGTATGAAAAATTCGAGATACGTTATTTGAAAAGAAGTCAGATAATGTTATGACTATGAGATAATGGGAACTATAATAAGAGCAGAGCTTCTGCCATCTTTGATCTCTATGAGGTAAACAGCTCATAAATCATATTAAGTGATGTTTTTTTGAAAACGTAAAAATGCAGAAAGTTTCTGTGATGGGTAGGTTTAGGGTTAGGGGATAGAATATACAGTTTGTACAGTAAAAAAAAGAATTATGTGCCATTAAAACATGGAAACCCAATGTGGATGTGTATGTGTGTGTGTGTCTCAGTGAGAAATCCAGAAGGCCGTATTCGTCTGTACTGTAAGGGGGCAGACACTGTGCTTTTCGAGAGACTTCATTCTTGCAACCATGAAATAATGAATATCACTTCAGATCATCTCAACGTGAGTGTTTGCAGTTTTGTATTTGTTTATTTTGTGTTTTCTTGTTCGCTTTGTTACCTTGACTGTTTGGAGCAACTGTCTGCTACTTTCTTTATAAATTAAACAACAGAGCCCTCTTGTGGATATTTAGTATTGAAGGTCTATAAGTTGCGCTGTTACTAACATTATATGAGCTATTGTTGTGATTTAGTTATTTGTCTAGCAAACAAACAACATTTGGAATATAAAAATATAAATAAATGTGTAATTAATCAAATGAGGTTGCAAGTAACAGGGCTGAAAATGTAACCTAATTTAGGCAATCACTAAGTAGGGGTTAGCAGGTTTGGGACCATATGTTTGTTTGTAGTATTATAGATGTATATTTCTCATAATATTTAATATATATAAAAAAAAAAAAAAAAAAATATATATATATATATATATATATATATATATATATATATATATATATATATATATATATATATATATATATTTGTAATTTTTTAAAAGTTTCTATTTTTGCAACAGAGAGAAAATAATGCTGTAAAATGAAGCACACAAATCCTATATAATATAATATTATTTTAATTATATAATTTATAATATTTTTCTACAATTGAGTATCAGTTCAACAAATTACACAGTTATTCAAATGGTTAGGGTCAGTAAGATTTTTTTTAATACTTTGAAAAGGTCTTTGTGTCCTCGCTGAATAAGTATCAATTTCTTTGTTACCAAAAGTATATATATAATAAATGCTGTACTTTTGAACTTTCTATTAAAATATCATACAAATAAAAATATTTGTTTTCAAACTGTTTTCAACATTGGTAATAATAAGAAATGTTTCTTGAGGAACAAATGATCATATTAGAATGATTTCTGAAGGATCATGTGACACTGAAGACTGGAGTAATGATGCTGCAAATTCAGTTTTACCATCACAGGAATAAATTACATAAAACATTTTTTTTATATTTATATATATATTTTTTATATATTTTAATAATATTCACAATATTACTATTTTTAACTGTATTTTTGATCAAGTAAATGCAGCCTTGGTGAGCATAAGATCAAGTTTTATCAAAAACCACACCAAAAAAAATCATATCGACATTTGAAAGGTATGTGTGCACACATTATGTGTGTCATAATGTTTAAAAAAAATAAAAATAAAAATTGCTGATAATAGTTTATCTAATATATCCAATGATTTTCACAACAAAACAAATTAAACCCATGCATTCACCTTAATTATAAAGTGACATTCATCTTGAGCTGATGTGGGAGGTTTGTGTATGTGTGTTTATGTAGGAGTATGCAGGTGACGGCTTACGGACTCTCGCAGTGGCCTATCGGGATCTGTCTGAGGAGCAGTGGGAGGAGTGGTCAGAGCGTTTCCGTGGTGCTGATAAGGCCACAGACTGCAGGGACGACCGGCTGGCTGCCGCCTATGAGGAGATCGAACAGGACATGATGGTATGTTTGTGTGTCCGATTCCTTTTGTGTTTTGTTTTCCATACTATTTTTTTTTTTTTTGGTGATTAATATCAATACTTGTTATAGTTGTTGGGAGCCACGGCTGTAGAAGATAAACTGCAAGAGGGCGTTCCTGAAACCATTGCCATTCTCTCACTGGCAAACATCAAGGTCTGGGTGCTCACTGGAGACAAACAGGGTAAGAACTGCATCGGATTCTAATGTCTTGCGGATTGGCCACAAGTGTTATCATTTACTTGACATAATTACAACTTGAATGAGTCTTTTTCTCCCTTTGTGATAGAGACTGCAGTGAATATTGGTTATTCCTGTAAGATGCTGACGGACGACATGACGGAGATCTTTATTGTAAATGGACACACTGTCCAAAGTGTACGCGAAGAACTGAGGTAAAACGCTGACGTTTGCCCGAACCGTTTCCATCCATCAATCCATGAAATATGAGAGATGCAAAATTTTCACAGAAGGCCTTTTCATTTTGTCATTCTGTTTTGTTCTGTGTATTTTTTTTTAGGAAAGCAAGAGCGCGAATGCTGGAGTCAGCACACACCAGAGATGGAGGGAAGGAAGTTGAAGCTCAGGGATTGGGTGGGGCGTGTGCCTTCAGAAATGGATGTGGAGGTGGTGCTGCTGCTAACTGGATGCCTGATGAGAGTAAATGCCCCCCTCCTCAGGCTCCGCCCTCCTCATTATTGGAGTCAATCAGTGGAGAGTTCGCCCTCGTCATCAGTGGACACAGCTTGGTAGGTGGGAGCCGCGTTCAGGAATGTAATTGGAAGAAATAAGCCATAAGTGTTTTAGGGTGCGTTTACACGACAACGATGTACTAAAAACGAAAATTGTCAAAACATTGTCCCTGTTCACAAGAATCCATGAAACCTACTAAAAACGCTGTATTCTGCTCCCAGGCCAGTAGTTGGCGATGTCACTTTGTAAAGAAACACTCAGGCCTATACATGTGTATTAATGATATACACATGCACATGACGTCACCATTTTCACAAATTAGCGTTTTTGTAGTTTACACAGAGATGATAGTGGTATCGTTTTTTTTTTTAAAAGCACATTGAAAGCTGTTTTCAAAAGTTTGCGTTTTCAGGCCATCCAAAACACAGTTTTCGTATAAATGAACAGCCAAAACAAATAAAAAGTTTTCTGTTTTTAGTTCCTTTGTCGTGTAAATACCCCCTTGAACAGGAGATTCATTCATGTTCTTCAGTTTACTTAAAAGGTTATGAGTTCAGTTTAGTCCAGTGTTAGTATTAACTGTGAGGATTAAGTGTCATTTTAGTACTTCAACAGGTCACACTTTAGATTAGGGTCCAGTTCTCACTATTAACTATGACTTTTGCCTCACTAAACTCCTAATTACTGCTTCTTAATTGTAAGTAAGGTAGTTGTTAAGTTTAGGTATTGGGTAAGATTAAGGGATGTAGAATATGGTCATCGAGAATATGGCATTTATTTGTGTTTTTTAAGTACTAATAAACAGCCAATATCCTTGTAATTTATAGCAACATTTCTACGTTTTTCATCTAATATTTATGTTTTATTTTAATATTTTAATAAAAAACTATCTTAATAGGTTTAGTTATCAAACCAAAACTGCTTTAATTCAGAAAAAATATTAATTATCCCATTTTTAAAAATCAAATAAATGGTATTTATTTTAGTTCAGATAGAAGAGATATGGTCCTAGCTGGTGTTTTACTGGTTTACTGAATTTGTTTTTTTCAACAAATATTTCCCCGTCTTTCTGGGTCAGGCTCATGCATTGGAAGCTGATATGGAGCGTGAGTTTTTGGAGACGGCGTGTGCTTGTCGAGCAGTGATCTGCTGCAGAGTGACTCCTCTTCAGAAAGCTCTGGTGGTGGAGCTGGTTAAACGGCATAAGAAGGCTGTCACACTCGCTATCGGAGATGGAGCCAATGATGTCAGCATGATAAAGAGTAAGAGAAAAGAGATGCAAGCAGACATGTTCAGTCTTCGTCAGGCCATTGACTCTTTAAAATGTAATTTATTCCTGTGATAGCAAAGCTGAAACCTCAGCATTATGTCACATGATCCTTCAGAAATCATTCATATATGCTGAATTGCTGCTCAAGAAACATTTCATAGTATTATCAGTATTGAAAACAGTTGTGCTGCGTAATATTTTTGTGGAAACCATGATACATTTTTTTCAGGATTATTTGAGGAATAGAAATAGAAATAAAAATATTGACTCCTTGCTGAACAAAAGTATAAATTTTCTTTAAAACAAATCTTACTGACCTCAAACTTTAGAACTGTAGTGTATATATTATTGCAATATAATGAGTATCAGTATAAATTTGAGCTTGAGTTTATTCAGTTTATTTTCAAAATAATTTGCATCAATAATAAAAAAATAAAAAGATTTCCTTTTTAATTGCATTCACTTAGGCTCATACATGATGTACATTACAGGTAAAGTACAGTGTATGTTTTAAACCACATAATCTCGTCTTGTGGTAATTTTTGTGACCATGAGAGTATGGTTTCTAATTTAATATTTTTAGTAAGGAACAAACCGGTCAAGAAAAACACATTTTTAATGTGTTTGAGTTCCTTTTTTTAGATTATGCAAAGGTGCCCCAGATAAACCAAATTAGTGATGTTCATTCCTTCGTTTAGTTTGTTGTTGTCGTATGTGGTTGTGTTACTTCCCTCCACTGAGCAAAAACATCTCCGAACTCTGTCCTTGGGCTCTCACAATGTCACAACTATATTTCAAAAGGCTGCTGTGAACATGGATAACGAGATGTGGAGGATGTGGTTTATGTCTAAATCTTTTTACACCATCCTGTGCTGTCCCTACTCAATAACATGTACACACGCACAGACACATTCTTGCAATGTTTCATCTTCTGTTTGTTTGATTCTGTTGGGTGTGTTGTGTTCAGGGGATTCTGCTGGTGTGTCAAGTGTCAATGAAAAAGATTTGATCTTCACACTAGTACCAATGTCAATCAGTCTTTTGCTGAATGTTCCCTGCAGTTTTAATGTTACTTAGACTGATTCATATCACTTGGGACTGGCCCAAATCTGTGTTTTTTTGTCAAATTGAGATTCAGGTATTAGTTTATCTGCCTTAACCCAACATTTGGAGTGTTACTTGAACCTGACCATCAGAGAGCTGATATACCCAAGAGCAGGGGTTTTCAAACTGGTCTCCAGGGACCCTTAGGGGATCTCAAGTGGGCGGAAACATTGGGAGGGGGAAATTATTTGTAGGGGTGTCAGATTAACATTGTAACGTGAGATATTCAGTTTGTTTTTAGCAATCATTGTTTTACTCATTTAACAAATAAGATAATAGCCTATTACTGATTTGAAATGCTGGTTGGTTAGAATCGATCATTATGTGATTGAATTGGATATTTATACATTTAAGTCTCCATATCTTAAAATGGAAGATTAGTGCCTGGTTTCATAGAGAAGGCTTGAATCTAGCCCCAGACTAAAATGCATGTTTAAGCTGTTTTAACTGAAAGCAACTTGCATATCTTAAAAAATGTCAGTGCCATTGTTTTGTCTCAAGATGCACACAAGTAAGGCACGTTTATAAAAGCTACTCTTAATTGAACTAAGGCCTAATCCTGGCCTAATCCAAGCTTTGACTGTGAAACAAGGCTTAAATGTTTAGAATAATAGTATTTAGGATGTTTGAAGTATAATTTAACAGTTTAGCAATGTTAATTAAATACAGTTTAACAATTAATACAGTAATAAAACTATTAAATATTAAGTAACACTTGAAAACATTGTACAGTATATTAACTGAAACTGACATATTCAACTAACTTGATATTTATTAATTAATTTACTCAAGAAGAGTTTGCTTTTAGCTGATTACTTACTTAACTGCAGTTTTCCCTTTAAATTTGCTTTCCAAAAATAAGGCAAATGGTTTTCAAATAGTTTTTAAAGTACATTGAACTTACAGTATATGTATGTACTTTATGTATATGGCTGCCTTTCTACTTAAGGAAGGGTGTTTTCTGCAAGAGGTTTATATTGAACCCCCGAATTACCAGCTAAATCCAACTGCAAACCCCTCAAGTAAGATCAAATATTAAATTGAACGGCATTATCTGAACTTGTCTTTTTTTCTCCTTCTGTAGCGGCTCACATTGGCGTGGGCATCAGCGGTCAGGAGGGGATCCAGGCCGTCCTGGCATCCGATTACTCATTTTCCCAGTTCCGTTTCCTGCAACGACTTTTGCTGGTACACGGACGCTGGTCCTATCTGCGCATGTGCCGCTTTCTCTGCTACTTCTTCTACAAGAACTTTGCCTTCACTATGGTGCACTTCTGGTTCGGGTTCTTCTGTGGGTTCTCGGCACAGGTGAGAGATTCATTCTGAGGCTCAAAAAAAAGTTATTTATGAGGTGATGTCATGACCTCTGTTTACTGTGTTTTCTTTGATTTAGACTGTCTATGACCAATACTTCATCACTCTCTACAATATCGTATACACATCCCTGCCGGTGTTAGCCATGGGCATCTTCGATCAGGTAAGAAAAAGAAAACGTATATAAAATGCTCATCTTTGTTTGCATTTGATAAGAAACTCACTTCCACCTCAAACTTTGTCTAATTCAGGACGTTCCTGAACAGAGGAGTTTAGAGTATCCAAAGCTGTATGAGCCGGGCCAGCTGAACTTGCTGTTTAACAAACGAGAGTTCTTTATCTGTATCGCACAAGGAATCTACACTTCCGTGGTTCTGTTCTTCATTCCGTACGGCGTTCTCTCTTACGCCACACAGAGCAATGGAGTCCCGCTGGCAGACTACCAAACTTTTGCAGTAACTACTGCAACGGCCCTCGTCATCGTTGTCAGCGTCCAAGTGAGTCCATGTGGTAAAGTTGTTTAAGATTAAACATCCACACCCAAGTAGTGCTTCTGAATGTATATCTGGTTAGCAGTTCTCATTTTGTTATTGTTTGTTTAAGGCTGTGTACTGTGACAATACATTTTGTAACTATTTTGAATGGCTCAAGCTTTTTGTTACTTCTTTATAGATTGCTCTGGACACTGGTTATTGGACTGCTATAAATCACTTCTTTATATGGGGCTCTTTGGGTACCTACTTCTCTATCCTCTTCGCTATGCACTCCAGCGTCCTGTTCAGCATCTTCCCCAAGCAGTTCCATTTCCTTGGTGAGTCAGCGCTCTATGGCCCAACAGAAATCTTGAACAGAAACCCACATTTGATAACGTCTATACAGTATGTGTCACATGTACAACTTATCAGCGAATACATCTGGAAATGCAGATGCATTACTCTTATACAAAAAGAACTGTTTATGGATACACTACCATACAAAAGTTTGCGGTCATTAAGATTTTTTTTTTTGTTGTTGAATTTTTTTTAATATTTTTATTCTGCAACACATTAGTGATAATTAATTTAATTATTAATAAATTTGTTAAAAATCTATCAAGTAAATACTGTTCTTTTGAACTCTATCAAAGAATACTGAAAAAAGTATCATAGTTCCCACAAAAATATTTAGCTGTTTTCAATATTGTTTATAATTAAACATGTTTCTTGAGCACCAAATCAGCAAATTAGAATGATTTCTGAAGGATCATATGATACTGGAGTAATGATGATGCTGAAAACACAGGAATAAATTACACTTTAAAATATATTAAAATACATACAATTTATTTAAAAATATCCCTGTGTTTGTACTTAATTTTTTATTAAATAAATGCAGCCTTTCAAGCATAAGAGTCTTTTGAACAGTAATATAGCACAATACAACTATTTTAAAGAAATAGTTTTCCTAAAAAATTAACATGTAAACATACATATAACAACAACAAAAAAATAATAATTAATATACAATGAAAAGTAAATATACTAAAAAATATATTGTCTTTAAAATACCCATGGATTTTTGATTGTGTGATTTGTAAATGATATATTGTTTGTATTTTATCTTGTTCAAAATGTGTGTGTGTGTGCATTTGGTGTAAATATTTGTTGCTTATTTTGTGTTTGTGTGCATACCATGTGTTAATCTACCACAGGAAGTGCCCACAACACACTCGGACAGCCAGTGGTTTGGTTAACTATTGCTCTGGCTACCATCATCTGCATTGCTCCAGTGCTTGCGTTCCGCTTTCTCAAACTGGATCTTAAACCTCAGCTCTCAGATACCGTAAGTATGCGTGCGACACTAGTTTGTCTGGCCTAAATCTTAGGACATCTTTGAATTTGTTTTTATTCCACATTTTATGTTTATATTCAACCAAACATTCATTATTAGTATATCACAACCATGGACGTCAGTTTGGTTTGAAATGTGCTGGGGACAGAGACGCATTCGGAAGTGTATTTTCAGAAGTGCTGGGTACAATGACGCATTCATTTTTTTTCTCTCTTTCGCGCAGGTTATGTTTTGAAAGACGATGTCCTGTAGCTCAGGCACGGCCCCACTTTTCAACAGGCCCACCCAAAACTTTCAAAAAAAAAAAAAAAAAAAAACTTTTACTATAGGCTATTCTAATTTTGTCAAGAATTATAAAAAAATCACCAATAAGCTCATAATTTGTGTTAAAATAGTGTTTAGTTTAAAAAGCTGGTTATATTTTGATGATTCTGCGCAAGTTCAGCAGACAGTGAGGTTCGGGTTTGTTCCGATCAGAGCTCATGAGTGGAGAGCGCATTTCTGAATATTCCGCTCCGCTCGTTCATTCCGCAGGGTCGCTCGCTCAACCCAGATGTCCTGTTGCTTGGTTCGAAAATATGTGTAATAAGGGCTGCTTCCGACTAAAAGTTTTTTTCCTAGTCGACTAGTAGGCTAGTTGTTCATTTAAGTCATTCGTGGACAAATCGCCCCTTTATATTAATTTAATTACTTATATAGCCTACAGGATAATGAGCTTACGTAGGCCTAATATAGCCGCACTCAAGCGCACGACCGCACGCATAAAGCTTGCCACAAAGAACCGGTAAAAGTAATGATTATGACTGCGTCTAAATGTGTCTAAATACGCTGTGAATGTGAATGTGCATTATACGCTGAGTTTCGGTTCATTTATGAGACGAACTCCAGTTCACTCGCCGGCGCCTCCAATGTCGTGATTATCGGCTATATTTACTTCTTATTTATTAAATCCAGGCAATTGGTTCATGAAACATTGATTAAAATTAAGACATAATTAATAAAAAACGAAATTCACTTTAAAGAAAGGCAGCTGTTCTGTTTGAGGTCTCTATGAAAGTTTTAAAGCAGTCTTTTAGTGCCGCTTTCAGAGCGCTCATGTCCGTAACCGAGAACTGACACGTTGTTTTTTCCCTCATAAATGCGAACACGGAAAATAAAATAAAATGAATATTATAATGTTTTTTTGTTGGGTCAGACAATGATTACCAAATTTCTCTCTCAAAGTCAAATTAATATGGACAGAAGTTAAAAGTGGTGGGTACAAAATGACTCATGACGAAATCTGGTGGGTACGCGTCCCCCCCGTCCCCCCCGAAATCGACGCCTATGATCACAACAAAGATCTGTCTTACACAATACTTAAAAGGATTATATTTAATAAACATTCTCAATTTTCTATGTTATCCCTAGTGAATTGTTTTGATTGTGGTTTTTTGCATGTGGTTACTTGCATTGGTGTTAGTTTGAGTGAAAGGGTTTTTTAATGTTAATATTAATATAGAAATATATGTTAGTAATTGTTATGGACATAATCTTGTTAATTAATGTTAATAATATCAGTATTACTTGATATACATATTATATCTATTTGCATAAACACAAATTTATAAAGAATAAAAAACAGTTTGTTGGATAACAAAACTTCTGGTTGTTGGATTGTTATGGTTGGTTGACTATTGTATATTCTGATTCATAGCATAGGTCATATTTGTTTCACATCAGTAGGTTTGACATTTTGTAGTTTCTGGTTATCCCCTACACTCATCCTCGCCCCTTATTACATTCTCACTCTCTTTCTGCAGGTGCGCTACACTCAGCTTGTGCTGCAGAAAAAGCGGAAGCCTGGTGGGCGTGCGGGTCGTGGAGTGGGCGGTTCAGGAGTAGCCAGTGGCAGTGCTCTTGGTCGCTTGGGGAGAGGTGGATCTCGACGCTCCGGTTATGCGTTTGCGCATCAGGAGGGCTTTGGCGAGCTGATCACTTCGGGAAAAAATATGCGGCTGAGTTCGCTGGGTCTCGCTTCTTTCGCTTCCCGCCACAGCAGCAGTTGGATCGATACCCTTCGTAGGAAAAAACACACAAACAGCCCTGGTGTGCAGAACACCCCGCCCACCGGAGATGACAGCGCCGCCTCCTCTCAAGCCTCACCCTTTTCCACAGTAAATGGTCGTCAGGACACAGTGGCAGGCGAGGCAGGGCAGCAATTCAATGAACCCGTCCTCACTCACAGCCCTGACGATATCGCTCTCAGCGTGCTCAGGTGTGCAGACAGAGAGATGGGAGGATGTAGTACTGGAACAGTGCAGGTAAATATACATCTTAAAACAAGTTCAAGCACAAACTGTATACATATACACCACATGCAGGCCAACATACACAAATATAGGACATTATTCAACACGAGACAGAAGGTTGATTCGTTAGGCGTGCCTGACATTTTTTGGATTGACAAAAAAAGTTAATTTCCCCAAGGAGAAAACAGCAGGAAGCAGAACTATTAAAACCACTTTCATTTCTCACTTTTTGCACATAGTAGTAGTCTCAGCTATAACTGTCATGAGTTCCTCAATAATTTGGTAAGTTTGGGGTCAGTAAAACATTTTGTTTAAAATAAATGAATACTAGTTTTATTCAGCAAGGACGCATGACATTGATCAAAAGTGACAGTAAAGACTTTTGCATTGTTACAAAAATATTCTATTTAAAAGAAGTGTTGCACTTTTGAACTTTCTATTCATCTAATAATCCTGAAAAAATGTATCACAACATATTAAGCAGCACAACATTGATAATAATAATAAACATATTGAAATGATCATTTTGACACTGAAGACTGGAGTAAAGATGCTGAAAATTCTGCTTTGCTATAACAGGAATAAATTACATTTTAAAATATATTAAAATATAAAAAAAAATGTATTTTAAATTGTAATGATATTTCACAACATTGCTATTTTAAAAATAAATGCAGCCTTGTTGAGAATAAGAGACTTCTTTTAAAAACATTCAAAAATCTTACCGAACCCAAATTTTAGAGTGTGTGTGTGTGTGTATTACAAATGATTATTAATACACAATATACAAATTATTAACTGGGTGTGTTAAAAGGGCTGTGGTGTAGACTATGTAAATGCTCATTTAAAATCAGAAAGCCTAGCTGTTTTGGATTTCCCACTTCTTTTTTTCTCTCTTTACTTTGCATGTATTTCAATGCTTGTTCTTTGGACATACAGGTGCTGGTCATAAAATTAGAATATCATCAAAAAGTTGATTTATTTCAAGAATTCAACTTAACAGGTGAAACTAATATGTTATATAGATTCATTACATGCAAAGTGAGATATTTCAAGCCTTTATTTGTTATAATTTTGATGATTATGGCTTATGAAACCCACGAAATCAAAATCCCAGAAAATTTGAATATTACATAAAATCACACAGTAATTACACAGTGATACCATGGTCATTGAACCAGGTTTTGGTTCTTTTGGCAGTGTGGGCAGGTGCAAATCCTGCTGGAAAATGAAGGAAGCATGAAGTGCTCTGAAAATGTCCTGGTTGACGGCTGCGTTGACTCTGGATTTAATAAAGCACAGTGGACCAAAGTCCTCTTTTCTGATGAGAGCAAATTTTGCATCTCATTTGGAAACCAAGGTCCCAGAGTCTGGAGAATTTGCACCTGCCAGAACCAAAGAACCAAAACCTGGTTCAATGACCATGGTATTACTGTGTGATTTCATGTAATATTCAAATTTTCTGGGATTTTGATTTCGTGGGTTTCATAAGCTGTAAGCCATAATCATCAAAATGATAACAAATAAAGGCTTGAAATATCTCACTTTGCATGTAATGAGTCTATATAATATATCAGTTTCACCTGTTAAGTTGAATTCTTGAAATAAATCAACTTTTTGATGATATTCTAATTTTATGACCAGCACCTGTATATCTCACACTGTGGAAGAGTTTCTTTAAATTCTCTTCTAAAAATATTTAGCTTGACTATGAGAGATGGGACCAAGTAGCTGTTGACACGCCATGTACATGGTTGTGGTTGCAAAGGGGAGATTTAAGAGCCAAATAAATTTGCTGAATGATTTCTGAAATAGTACACAACACTATTTAATTAGTATTAAGTTATTGTGATGTCCATGATCCATTGTTTTAGGTAGGAAGGTATACAGTTTTAGTAAGTAGCTTTGTGATTCCATATAAAAAACAGATGCGCTTTCCTTTCAATAACATAATAAACACACAACAAAAATGACTGGTGAGAAAACTACAGTTAAGAAAGCATCTGATGAGAGTGATGTGGATGTTTACACAAGCTCTGCAATTCGGCACTCCAGTCTCGATGGACTGAAGAAATGAACATACTGTAGATTGTATCCACACAAATTGTAATTTCTTCTGTTCAGTTCATCAAAGTCATACATGAGTAAACACATGAACACACTGAAGAGCTTCTTTATAGTAGAGAATAAAAAAAATGGAAAAGCTACACATAAAAAAAAGAAAAGAAAGTAGTTTAAAGGTGTTTACTTGCCGGAGCAAACTTTTCCAGGAAGTTTGCTTTGGCAGGCTGTGTCGACCTCCCGAAACGACCTCCAACCGAACTTCATTTTGGCCTGAATTTTTTTTAATTGACGTCACGTCAGTTCTTTCTTTGATTTTGCTTGAAGTATATCAGGGCCTCAAGAGGCACATTTACTCTAGTGCATTTTATGTAGGTAATATGGTCATTTGCTTTGTATTTTTTATTAATCCTCTTATTGATTCTTTCTTCTAGGAAGCACCGTTTGTGTGGAAGGGTTCTGGAGCTCGTATCAGTGGTGCAAGCAGCCCTGGACCTCCTCCCATTGCAGAAGAAACTTCCAGTGGCGAGTGATAGATAGACAATACCAACTGGAATCCTTCATGTGAATGCTCATGTTTCTGTCTGAGGACATGACCAGAGAAGACAGCGCCCCAGACAGTTTAGGAGTAAACACGCTTAAAACACACATGGAAATGGATGCAGATTTAGTAGACAAACTGTGTATGTATACAGACAGCACAAAGAGTTTCACCCCTCGCATTTCCTGTATTGTTCCCATTCTCAGATTTCCTGTCAGTGAGAAGGACAAATTTGGTGTTATTTGAGCTGTTTACGACTGAGTTTTTCATTCTAGCCAAGTTATCAGACAACAAACCGCTAATTAACATTGCCAAGGCTGATATTACATCACACCTGACTACCAGCTATAGCTGATATCAGTTGTTTAACCAAATACATATTATGTTGCACTCAAATACACTTTTAGGTTGATTATTTTTCATTTGGAAACAGGAAAATAAGCTCCCAATTTTTGCATTAAAACGTTTCTCTCAATATCTTAGCTTAAATATATCAATACATATCACAATATATTAATACATTACACACAGGGCTTGACATTAACACCCGCCAATCCGCCAAATGGTGGATTTCAGTGTCGTCTAACAGTCACTCCCACTATCCACTTTGGTGGGTTGAATTTTATAGGCCTATATAAATATACATGTTTTCAACTGTAGACTTTTAAAAAGGCATCTGAAATAAACTAAGTGCATTGTAGTGTTGTCAAAAATATACGTTTTTCGATACTGAAATACCTGAAACGCTTCCATTTTCCGCAGAATAGATACACAATACCAGCTGCGCTTTCTCGCTCTCTCATGATCTCTCTGACTGCGAGTTGACACAAATCCGCTTCTCCTCACTCACTCGTTTAATTTGCTCCAGATGAATATTGTTGCTGTTACAGGGCTTGAATTTCGTTGTGGATTGCGCATAAGTTTACTAATTCTCGCAGATTTTGTTCTCACACCCAAAGTCTGCGCACATAAAGCTGCCTCTCAGTACTAAATTGAGTCCTTTTTCTCTGCTTATTGTGCTTAAACAGTCAAATACACACAAACTAATGTCAAAATGTCGGTCTTGGCGAGTATTCACGTGAACGCAGTCAGTTGAGAAAGAAAACACATGTGTAACAGTATAAGTGCGTCAGGTCTTAAAGTTACAGCAGCCTAATATACCTCCCACCAAATTATGAGATAATATTAAAGATGTCTATATAGCAGTTTTCCCCCATGGTAACGATGTCAGAATTGTGGCCGGTGAAAATGCTGAGTGGCTGGTAACTTAGGAAAACCACTAGCCACAGTGGCCGGTAAGCTAAAAAAGTTATTGTCAAGCCCTGATTACACATAACAGTTACAAGTAATGATTATTCAAGTATTAGTGATAACTAAATGGCCTGCAGCTATATCATGTTTAAGATTTTTGTGTTCAAATTGAGTAGTTCTGTATCTTTTTCATTTGAAATCTCAGTCAGTTCAAGGATTGTTTTTATCTCTATATATTAAGGGTGGTTTATCTTTTCTTCCGCTTTTTTTTTTTTTATCTCACTGTGACTTTCTTTCTTATGATCTCATACTGTTAGGACAATTATGTCAGCATATTATTTTGCTGAGTCAAATACTTCAGCTTTTTGTCTGTTTGTTGCTCAGAGATTAGTAAATCTGTAGATTTTCTGTTTTTCCCCACTGCTGAAAATAGCACTAAGATGTGTGCGGTTCTGTGTGATAAAACGCTACAGTTCTCAGTGAGAACGTGACTCTGCTGGATGAACCCGTTCTTCCTCATCCATGTCTTTGCACCATATTGGTGCTCCAGCCCTGACTACTTGACTAGAAGTCCAATTCAACCCCAAACTCTGCTCTGCTGGACCCTTGAAGGTCTAGCCATTTGCCCAACGGTGGTGCATTGATCCAGTGGACTGTGATAACAAGTGTGTTTGGACTTTTTTTTTTAAGTTGTATTAAAATAATTAACTTAAGAGTTACCAAATGGAATCCACCTTGACCATTCTGGTCTAAATGTGGCCTTTACCAGTATTTGAATTTAGGTAATAAGAATGTAAACGCAATAGTGTGTGTGTGTTTTATTATGAGATAGACCAAGAAAGTTGATAAAGATGTTTGAAAAGTTAATAAGCTCCATACTTGTCCTGTTCCCTGTAGAAGTTAGACCTAGCTCTCATACTGTTAAATGGGTAACAATTATATGCCTTAAAAGCTAAATGTGTGAGTGTTCATTTTTTACAATGTATATCTCTTTCTATATCCACACAGTAAAGTATTTATATATATAAATTGCAATTATAGGTTACAGGTCAAATCTAGTAGTCTCTTTGTTAGACAAATGAATGGAATGGTCCATATGACCTGTAAAGTAAACAGTAGATAACCCTGCTGTTGTGAATGAGCCTAGTGAAAATGGAATTTAGATTATGATTAAATTATTTTAATCAAGTAAAAAAAAAAACACTTTTTGTCTAACTACGTTTAATTGATAAATAATTTCTAATGGAATAGTTCACCAAAAAAATAGAATTGTCATAATTTGCTCACCATAGTTCCAAACTATGACTTTCAATTTAAAGTGTCTTGAATTGCACTGCTCACTTTGTTACATGCAATGAATGTGAACTGAAGATGTAAAACTTTAAAAAGGACATAACACCATTTAAGTAGACCGTGTGATGTGGTTGTCTGTGGTAGTGATGCCCGTTTTGTGAACGATTTGTTCATTTGAGTCGAATCTTTTAAATGAATCAATACGGTTCACAAGACTGCTGTTTGAATGATTCAGTCACGAATTGGGCTGCTTCGGTTCTAGAGTTCAGATTATTATTAAATTATCAATGGATAGCGAACACGAAGTTTTTGAAGCTTAAATTTCTCATTTTGTGTTCTCAGTCAAAATGGGTGGATAATGAGGGAATCATTAATATAACTTAAAAAATAATGAACGTGTCCAGCAGCACCTCAGATGTATTTCGACCTGTTATCTCATCGACATCTTGGGTCATCTAACGTTACTTCTCTGTAGTAAAAACCTGACCGCAAACAGAAATAATTCGTTTCTCGGTCTTTTCCTTGTCAAATAGGAACTTGTTTGTCTTTGTGGTTGCAGTTTCGTAAGAGCGGATTTGTTAACAGATCAATATAGTCTAATGTGCGGTAGGAGAGGAAGGGGCAGCATTCTTCTGCTTCTCTCACAAACAAACGGACTCCGGATTTGCAATCTTATCTTGAAGCAACTGAAAGTTAACTTGCTGAACAGGTTGGCATTATGCCCCGTTAAACTTTTGCATATTTTGGCGGCTAATTCTTTTTTTGGTAGCTAGTGAAAAATGATGTGGACCCGATTTACACTCGTGTTTCTCTTCGGTGTATTAGCTGCGATTAAAGTTCAGTCTGCACAAGAAGATGAGCTGTGTCCTCCACAAGGTAGGCTAATTAAGCATTTCATTACAAAATACAATCGAGAATTTTAAGTAACTGAAATCAGTTATACTTGTATTGCAGTGTGTTTTAACTTTAAACACATAAATTAACTCCTTTATGGTTAGGTTGTAGTGATTCACCTCTGACTCAGTGGTTAATGGTTAATGATGAGCGCTTGTGGTAAAGAAGCTATTAATATACATTCCTATGATAATTTTAATAGTCACTCTAAATAATCCCATTTCATTACGGGACTTTTAAATAGTTTATTGTGAGCTGTAAATAAATAAACCCATTAAGCCCACCGGAGACGTAAGAGCAAAGCAAGAATTTATGTTTGTTTCTGAAGTTCCAGGCAGGTGTTATTACATTATTTTTATTTAAACTGGTTCACTTCACTAGATTCACTTTATTGTATTCATTTTTATATGAAATTCACATTCAAACTGTCTTACAAACTTTGAACTTTGCCCTCATCAAACAAAAAAAAAATCATAACACTTTCAAAAACATCCAAAAAATGAGTTAGGCCTATCACTGTAACGTTACATCGTTTAATTTAATTTTGAGGGGGGTTTTTTACGAACATTTGTATTATTTATAAATTAGTTATATCTGTATTTGACAATGATTTACATTAAAATTATTTAGGCTAGATCTAAATTTACATTGTCCAAAAATTATGACTGTAGCATCATTTCCACCACATGAAAAGAAATTATAACTGCACACTATTATTATTATCAACGTTTTTCATACCTTGACAAAGGCTACTTGTTTTGCAGATACGTTGGTAAATAATAAAATGTTCTTAAGAAAGTGTGCTGGTATAATTTCTTTTCATTAAGTTTTCTCCTTCAACTTGCACCTCAAAAGGTGTGTGTTTGCTTTGCTAGATATCATTTCCACAACCATGGTTTAGCCCCTAATTAAAGCTAGAGTGAACTTGTTTGCTAAATAGACAGCAGTGTCAGTAAAGAGCATGCTTGAAATAAAGTAGACATGATGTGCGAGAAAAAAATAAATGATTATAAATTTCACTTATGATGAGAATTTTGGTCACACTTTAGTTTAGGGTCCAATTCGAACTATTAACTATGACTTTTGCCTCAATAAACTCCTACTGCTTATTAATAGTTAGTAAGGTAGTTGTTAAGTTTAGGTATTGGGTAGGATTAAGGGATGTAGAATATGGTCAGGCAGAATAAGGCATTAATATGAGCTTTATTATACTAATAAACAGCCAATATCCTAGTAATATGCATGCTAATAAGCAACTAGTTAATAGTGAGAATTGGACCCTACATTTTTTATTATTGTGTATCAATTACAATCAAGTTATAATCTCAAATACATTAAATGCTAGCTATTTTAGACTCAGCAAAACAAAACTGTCTGTCTGCCTTTTTTCTTTGTCTTTTTAAGTGATTTCCATGACAATTGAATTGAATTCTTCTGTGATTCGTGTATGTCCACTATTGGGCATTGTTAGTGGACAAACTAAATAAACAAGTGAGAGTTTATTTTCTACAGTGCCGAGAGCCAAAAGTGCCCATAGTTTAAGGAACACTTGCCATGCACAGATCTAAAAAAAAAAATCATAGGCTGAGCATTTAGGCATCTAGGTAATGTATTAGCAAGTGTTTGTGTATGCACATAGAAATGAAGCATAGTATATGGACATAGTGTAGATTTTTATATGCTTATAGCATATATTTATTGTTTAAAAGTGCCGTGAACTTGGAGATAAAAAAAGATTTATCCGTTATTGTCTTTCTAAATTTCTTTCACATTACATATAGAGTCCTTTTATAAACACTCTGGTGTATTATGTCCAACTGGTGCAGTGAACGAGTGATTGTGAAGAAGGATCTGAGGGATTTTAATAAAGGGAAGTGAAAGCAAAAGTACCTCTTTGTTGCATAATTTTGTTCCATATTTAGCCAACGCAATGAACTGTGGGTACAATTGTACTGTATATACTCACCCAAGTATGAATATCATGTACTCCGACTAGACAACAGTACACATGACAAAGCCCAGCTGTGCACAGAATATTCTGCAAAGGATTATTAATGTGATTAACGATCTAACTGCTGTATTCTTCTTCAGAGCCCCCTCCTGGAGTTTTGGTCTTGAAGTTAGGAAGCAATGTTGTGCTTGGCTGCAGAGGCGATGTCACCGTGGACGATGTGCCGTTGGCTTCGACCAGTGTCACGAATAAAAAATACAAAAACAAGCAGAGAGAAGACATCACTGTCAACTGGACGTCCCAAAGAGTCCATGCTAATGCTACACAAATAACCAGAATGAAGGGAGATGCTACAATTGGAACATACCAAAAGACCGATTCTGGTATATATACCAAAACTAAAGGGGACACAACGGTCACTGTTAAACCCCCTATAACCATAAGAAAGGAACAAAGCACTTCTAGACGTGTTTTGCGTGCTGTCAGTCAAACTGCTGGTCATGAAGAAGAGGCCTTTGGTATCACCATGGGGACAGATCCTGATAAAGATGATTATGAGGACTATGATTATGAAGAGGAAGGGTCCAGGGTGACACGAGGCATCAAAAAGCGAACACGATGGACTCTCAACGGACGGAAAGTGCGTGCTGGAGTGGAGATTGGAGGGATTTTAAGACGTCCACATCTCAGCTTGGCAGATGCTGGGAATTACAGCTGCTACAGAGGAGAGAGACTCGTTTCCACATTCAGAATCAGCGTAGGGGGTGAGGACTTTCTTTCGCAGGTATATTGATGAGTGATTTACAGATACACAGTACGCAGAAGAAATTCACATTCTTGTGTTATTTTCACAGTGCCCCCGGAGAGACCCACTGTCTTTTGCTACAGGAAGTTTCACACCACTAAGGTCCGCTGCGATTGGACGTCCAAACATCCAGTAACCCCACGGCCGCTGTGTTACCTACTTCTTAAAAGAAGGTGAGTGTGTCTTTGGTAAATGGACAAAGACGGACTGAATTTATTTAACAGTGATCAGCATTTTTAGGAATAAATGACATACTGTCATGCCATTCCAAACTGGTATGCTTGTATTTTTAATCACATTCAGTTTTGTGTGATGTCAGGTTTCTGGTGTGTTCTATTCAAAACACACAAGGAAATACTGATTCAAAGTTTTAATAAGAAAACCAAAACGCAGGAGCGTATAAATCAGAATGAACACACTGAACACACATAAAGACGACACGGCGCAAAGAACAGCCAGAACTCAGGGTTTGAATACACAGGGGTAAACAAGGAAACTAAATAAACAACAGGTGAGGTAAATTAGTGACTATCTGGCACACACTAGGAAACTAGGGCTGTGTCTGAAATCGCCCCCTATACCCTTAAATAGGGCACTATTTGAAGGGAAAGCCATTTGTACTGGTGTCCGAAACCGTAGTAGTGGATGTTATCGAGTGCACTCATTCAATCCCATAACGCACCGCAATAACGAGTGTACAACTGATGTACACTCAACGGCTAGAGAATACCCATAATGCACTGTAAAGGTAGTGCCGAATGAATTCCCGCTTCCGACCAGAGGATGGCGTCCACAGCCCTATTCCACACTGCTGATCCAATGTGGCTTGTAATACAGGTATAAATTCGTTTTTAATTGATGATTAAATTGTTTAATGAAGATTATACATGCTAGTTGCCATGGCAGAGTTCAAGATAAATCTTTTCGTCTTACTGCTGGAGCTGCCAGTTTGCTACGTTTCAAATGATTATTAAACAGCAAGCACAAACTATCCAAAAGCGGCAGGCTGGCAGCCCTTCCGACGCACTCAGTGTACGAATTCACTCACTCGTTTTCATTCACTCCTTCAAGTGGACTATATAATGTTGTAGGGAATAGTGGAAAAATGTCGGGAATTGTGAATAAGGGTATAAGGGGCAATTTCAAACACAGCCTACGGTATGTCAACATGCGAATGGCAGGGAACAGGAACAAAACAGAACTGGGGGGTGTTTAAATTATGAAAGCATCATTTGATCTCTTTTGTGCACTTCTCTTCCTCCCTTTGTCTCCTTCCAAAGATTGTTTGGTAACATCACTCGTGTGCCTTGTTCATTTTCCTGGCCCCGCTGTTGGTGTGCTTTCCCCATGGAGGAGGGTGACAGAGCTCTCCATGTGGCAAAACTGTGCGTGTCTAACACAGCAGGCAGTGCCATGAGCCCTGGTCTCAGTCTCAAGCTACATGATATCAGTGAGCGCTTGTGTGTTTTTCCATCCTGTAGGATGTTGATTAGTTACTTAATAGTAATTATTAGTTAAGCATACCACCAATTTGTGAAATGAAAATCTCTTTTTTTTCTCTCTGTAGTTAAGCCAGACCCCCCGACCGGAGTGAAGGTGAGAGCAGTCGAGGGACAGAAGCAAATGCTTAAAGTATCCTGGTCTTATCCCCGTTCCTGGAAGCATGGCTACTATTTCCTGAATTTTGAGCTAATATACCGACCACGATTTGCTGAGAAGGTAGAGTTGGACGGCTTGTATATAATTATGCATAGATCTTTTGGATGAAATGACACAATGGTTTACCTTGGGTTATGAGTCTGTATTTATGAGTGCTTGTATTTGTATTTAGTACCAGCCAGTGTTTATAGATGACAGAACAGAAAAACAACAGTCCTGGACGATTTATGATGCTCTGCCACACACTCAGTATGAAGTGCAGCTTCGAGCCAAGGATGAGTTTGACGGTCTCTGGAGTGACTGGACTGATACTGTCTTTGCAGTCACTTGGTCAGGTAACATACATGGTCATTTTTAATACTGCAAAGAAAACACTGCCATCAGTAGCATTATATCTATCTGTCTGTCTATCTGTCTATCTGTCTATCTATCTATCTATCTATCTATCTGTCTGTCTGTCTGTCTAAATAATATACATCTATATAAAACTATTTACAAATTATATAAGTGTGTGTGTGTGTGTGTGTGTGTGTGTGTGTGTGTGTGTGTGTGTGTGTGTGTGTGAAAATATCATACAAAACTGTTCAAGTGATCCACTTTAATCAAACCTGATTGAATCCATGCTTTAGTGGGAGTCTTTGGCACAAACCTGTACTATTGATTTTAAGAGAGCAAAGATCAATGTTCATCTGACAAAAGTCTCTAAACACATTATTTTGGGTCCCGTCCAGTGTGATTCACTGGGAGACTAGGAGAGCATCATTAACACTGTTTGCATTGGAAAAAGCATCTGATTGTCTATTGGACATTGAGCTTTCAATAAATTGGACAAGCTCTCAAAAAGGACTAGGCTGTGCAACAAACGTCCAAAATTGTAATTGACAGCTTTAAATGACAGTGTTCAAAATAAAAAAAACACCCATTAAGTTGAAGACCCATTTTGATGAAGTCTGTCACATTGCATTAAGTGTCGGGTTTATAATTACCTCTTGTATTTGTAGACATTGAAAAAATACAGTCTCTATAATCTAAGTATGCGCGCATTTCATTGTCTTGTTTTCTAGCGTAAAATATGCAAGAACAAAATACAAAGTGAAAATAATTGACCAGACTTTTTTTTTTTCAATATTTTAATCAATAAAATTCTCTAAAAATAAGAATTTATATTTGATACAGTTTTGAGGTAGGAGAAGCAAAACAACAGCTATAAGAGTGCAACCGCCATTTATTTTTGCCCTTAAAAACATGTTTGTTTGGGTTTCTTTGTAGCTCCTGAGACGACTACTTCCTTGGAGAGCATTACCTTGGTGAGTTCATTCAACACAATACCACACAGAAACACACTGACATATCTATACATGCACTTGAATGCATCCACATACACACATACGTTCACATTACTATATTTAAACCTTATGTTTGTTATCTCTTCCGTCTTTCAGGAACCCTTTGAGATGTTTCCTGAAGGTTCTGGAGAAGTTCCTGGTGTAGGTGAGTCTGAGCAAGAAAACATCTCATTGTTCTCCTTCAGGTACTGTTACTCACACATCTGGTAATTCTATAATGAAATGAGAAAGACTATTAATGTGGTACCTTACCAGAAAGCCAAAACAGGAAATAGTCACTACAACACGTTTGGAGTTTAACAATGTGCTGTACTTTCCAAATGTTTCAGACTTCCGTGACATTTCACCTCTGTCCTCACTCACTCTTTCTATCTCTCAGAATCAGTGGTAATTGTTGGGATTGATGATTTTGGATATGCTACCGTGTGGCTGTACGTGTCATGTGCTTTGGGGCTGTGTTTTATTGTAGCCCTCACCATGCTCATGGTCTTTTTCTTCAGGTAAAACTCTTTCCTATCACATCCATCTTTTAATGTCCAATTAGCGATTTCTTAGCTCTGAAAATGTCTCTTAAAAAGTCAAAGTTTTCATTTTGTTCTTGTGTCTTCTCAGGAATAGGCTGCATTTCATGTCTAAAATAGGAAAGCAGACTTTGCCCTTTACATTCCTCCTACATTCCTCTCGTCCTCTTTCTGCTCCTGCTCCATCTGAGCAACTTCCAGAGGAGGGAAAGTTACTGATGTCTCCTCCCGAGCACAGCCAGCAACACTTCCTTCCTGTCCAGCCAGAGGAGCAGGAGGGCATTCATCTTCAAAACATGGATTATTTTCTGTCTCAAGGGACTGAGGGTGTGCCATGGAAGACAGACAGACATGAGTAAACTGATGAAACCTCACTGTAGTGCATACACTGCGACTGGTTCAATAACAGTGTTATGAGTTTGTAAAAAAAAAAAAAAAAAAATTTTGTGTCTTATTGTAGACAAAGTAATTCAGTATTCTTTCTTGATATTTTTGACTACTATCAAACCTATTTGTAAATAAGTATTTTTAAAGCAACTTCTACAAAATGCCCACCATCTGTTGACCATGACAGTCTCACATGTGAAGCTAAAGCACTTTTTATAAGTCGCTCTGAATAAGAGTGTCTGCTTAATGTCTTGGTACAAGATAATATTAGTCAATACAAATATATATATATATATATATATAGACTCGTCCCTTGTTGAAGAAAAGAAATCAAGCATATGGTGAGTAATGTACAATGAATGCATGGGATTTTTTTTTTTTAAGCAAACATGTGAAGCTTATAATTTTATAAAAGCAAGCAGATTAAATCTTATGTTGAAACGTGTGTGTTATTTGAGATGTAAAGTTTTTCTTGTAATTTTTAGGGTTTTATGCATTATAATGTCAAAATGTATCCAAAACAAAGTTGTAACATTGTGTATAACTTTACACAGATTTTTATTTATTTTTCACACCTAGATCATGTTAAAACATTGTTTTCATCTTTTTTGTTTCTGCAATAATGATACTGTGTGGATTTTAACATTTACAGATTGGCCCCAATCATTATTGTAAGTGATTCACTGTTAAACCTTTTTGTTTTTTAAAGAAAGTAAGACATTTTTGTGGTAATCAACATTAGTTTAACTTATTGAACCTGGAATAATCCTTTATATGTAAATAAGTGTCCGCCTAGTTATAAAGGCAAATAGAACATGAGCTATTAGGAAGTTGTGGCCTTATGCAATAAAAATCTTTTTCATTCCGCATAACATTAACCACATGTTGTAACGGTTTGTCCCAGGATGAAGAAGACAAAGTACTTAAAATAGAAACATTGTTTATTAATCAAAGATATAATCATAATTAAAGATTAACTTAAATACACAGTGATGATGAATGTCCACGGTAACCAATGACTGGCAGGAACAAAGGAACAGTAAACGGGTAACTAAGCAGACTGAGTGAAAACAAAAACAATGTTCATGTGAAACATGTCAGTTTACCCCAGGGATAATGTCTTAAATGTGAAAATGGCATACGACCAGTATAGTACAGTATAATGTGCACTACTGCTGAATTATATTTTAAATTTAGTTTGTACATTGCTTTTTAAAATACTAACCCCCGGTTTCACAGACAAGGCTTAAACCTAGTCCCAGACCAAAAGACATGTTTGAGCTGTTTTACCTAAGCAATTTGCATAACATATCTTAAAATATATGTCAATTGTTTTGTCTCAACATGCACATCAGTAATGTTGTTGTTTTTTTCTAGGGAAAAGCTATTTAAATGTCCCAATTGAACTAAGGCCTTATCCTGCCTTAA
>NC_140230.1:18453027-18713027 GCF_951802725.1 Rutilus rutilus | reverse complement strand
TAATGAATAACACTCATGTAGGAATCACACAATGTTTGACAATGAACAGACACAAGACAGCAGACATGAGGGGATTAAAAAGGAAACAAATGATGAGGGCAACAGGTGATAATGGGGAAACAATAATGACTAAACAAGGATAACAAGGAGGACGGGGCTAGATGACAAGACAACACAAGCACATGGCCCAGCAAAAGGCCATGTGTGTGCACATAAAACATGGGTCTGTCATGATCCTGCCTCAAGACCAGGGAAAATCGAAGACTAGATGGCAGAATCATGACATCATGGAACTATTGAATAATTACAATATATTAATTACAATAACTATTCAATTTAAAAATAAAAACAAGTAACAAAATGCTGTAACTTTTACGCCACGAATCCAAAAACATTGATGTGTCCACAAATGCCTCATTGCAACGACACAAAAAACGTTGATATTCAAATAAATGTCATCATATTGTCCAGAGACACAAAATTAGATCAATTAACATCAAAAATGTTTCGCTGACATCTCAAAAATGTTGATATTCAGATGAAATGACTGTGTGTGTGTGTGTGTGTGTGTGTGTGTGTGTGTGTGTGTGTGTGTGTGTGTGTGTGAGCATAGCGTTCTGAGCTTTTTTTTTTTTTTTTAATTAGGCTAAATAAGACTTTTTTATTATTGTTGTTGAACACTTTATTTATGGGAAATTAATACGTTTATTTGTTACTTTCTTTCATCCAGTTAAGCGCTACTTGGTGAGGTATACGTGGTCGTTTTCGTGTTCGGGTGGTAAAAAACCGTTCATTTTGGCTATAGCTTTAATTTTTACTTTCATTAAGTTTTCTTTTTTATTATAAACATGTAATCTAGTTTAGGCTATTTTTATTTCGTTTCCACTTCACAATTCTGTTTCATTAGTTTTTCAGTGTTTTAATTTTAATTTTAGCTTTTAGCGTAGGCCTTAGACCTATAGCCTACACTCTGCGGGGAAGACGACAAGAAAGAAAGTTATAAAATAAGACATTGTTCATATAGCCTAATAACGTCTTTCTGTTAGCATACTGTGCAACATCTACAGGACAAACAGGTAAAACTCTGATAATGAAATCAATAAATCTGCATGCATAACGGTTACCTATAGCCGGAATTAAGCAGCACTTAAATGTCAAGGCAGGACAGAGGCTTACGTTTATTTGTGTGTGTGCTCGCTGCTCGCGTGCATGTGTAGGCATATTCGCCTCAGTTTTATCTAGATCGATCACACGGTGCATATTATATTACAGTGTGTGTGTGTGTGTGCTCGCGTGAATGTGTAGTCATATTCGCCTCAGTTTTATCTTTAGATCGATCACACGGTGCATATTTATATTAGGCCTACTATAGACGGAGGTCACAGTGTGTGTGTGTGTGTGTGTGTGTGTGTGTGTGTGTTCACGTGTAAACTATGTCATTTAAATCCATCAATTAAAATGAAAATATAAACATTGGCCGGCTAATTCTGTTAACTGAATTGTCCTATTGTAATTGTTATTTTAATTTGACATGGGACAAATAAAAAAAGCCTACCTAAAAAGTTAAAGTAGGTTGTAGGCTATACGAAATAAAGAAAACTCTTGGACATGCATTTATGGATGGAGTAAGAACATGAGGTAGTTTAAAATATGCACAGTTCAAGTAAGTTAGCCCCCCTTGACCGTATAGGCTACGCACCAATGTCAAAATCATGACCCATTTTTAAAAACTTTATTTAGAGTTGATTTAATTCATTCATTTAGCCTAAATAAATCATTCAATTAAATAGCCTAATTAATTACATTTTTAGATTGAATTCAAAAGCAATTATTGCAAAATCAGAATTGCTTTATTCGAATCGTAGCCTATTGAAATTAAACCATTTTGGATTTTTATATAGGCTAGGCTGGCTGTAGCCTTCTTTTCTCGTGTCTTGAGGAAGTATAGCCTATATTGCGCCAAACATAATTTGAAAATGCTAATTTAAATTGCCTTCAAATCGTCAAATCGTTTATCCGTGCGTTACTAAAAAGCATGAGATTTATACGATGCTTTTAATAGAAAATAGAAAAAGAAAAAAGAAAAAAGAAAAAAGAAAACAATATTTTACAAGAAAGCGATAAGAAGGGATGAGCGGGAGATCTCTAGCTATTCGCGCATATTTATAAACCCATACTAAAAAATATATAGCCTAGGCTATATATTGTCTCAATATTTGCAGTGTTGAGCGTATGATGGGTGACAATAAGGACGACCACACAGTTGCCTGTCCAAACGGGGCCATGGCTGGATTTCCCGAAACCTTATTTACCTTAAGCTTTAGCTGTAATTACATAATAATTTAACTGTAATTAATTAATTTATCTGTTAAAAGGTTAACCTTGTGTTAATAGGCTACGTGCGTGCTTCCCAAAACGAAGTTATAGCCTACCTTTAGAGTCTTCGTAGCGCTAATAACGTTATCGGGAAATCCAGCCCATGAGTCTAGGCCTATACTGTAATAGGCTATTGCATATCACGGTTGTTTTTTTGTTTTGTTTTTAAAGAGTAGGCTAGGCTACTGATGCTACATTATGCATAAATAAAAATGAAAGGCAAATGAGAGAATTATGTCCCTCCATAACGATTCAACCTTAAACGTTTTATTCTTATAGGCCTACTCACGTCACGGGTTAGCCTATATCTATATTAGCAAGACTGAACGAGTGTTTTTAACGAGTGTTAATTAAGTTTGTATATACGTTCCTAGATATTCGTACTAGAAGTTCCAGAAGGAAGGAGAGTGGAATGAGATGTAGGCTTTCTCCGAAGGCTCAAACTAAATTTATATGGCCCTGAGGTTGTAGGCTTGTGCCTCTGTTATATGGTGGGTTGTTTGTCTGTTTGTTTGGGAGGCTCTTTCTGTCATTTGCATAAAATTGCAAAACGGATTCTCCAGAAGAAGGCTGGCAAATAGCCTATGGGACTCAGGATCTCTATAGTGGTAGACTGCACATCTGGACAGAGTCTAACCCTATCCTATCTTTAGAAAATGCAATCACAAATGTTATATATTGCCGGGGAAAATAAAATATCATTTTAATTAGGCTACTTGGGCTAAAATAGTTAATGATCATTAGACTTAAAATACATAAAATTATCATTTTGCTATTGCAGGGTGTTGTGATATAGGCCTATCTCATAGGCCTACTATAGTAAAAATTACAGCAGTGCTCAGTGCATTAAATGTGTGAACTGCAGCAGTGCTAAACTGCTCACAGCATCACATAATTAACAATACGAACTTGGTCTTTCGATGTATGAATCAAACTCACTAACTGTAGACAGTTTAGCTTTTAGTTGGGCTTGGGCGATCTAGAGGGGGACGGACCTTCCCATTCGTTTCCCCCCGTCCTGATTGGCTTACCTCCTGCCACGTGATTTAAGATGCTGTAAAACCGCGCACACCCAGTGTGGCCTTTGTCGCTATTTTTAGCGACTTTTCAGACCCCTTTAGCGACATTTTTTAAAAAAAGCGGCAAGCGACTAATCTAGAGACTTTTTGGTCAAACTTTAGTAAGCTTCAAATGTTGCCAGTACTGTCCTGCGAGCGCAAGGTCTTGCTTTCTCTTTGCCGTCACTCTCTCTAGCTGCGTCTACCCTGTTCAGTGAATGAGACGGAGCAGCAGCACATTCATCTAATGAGCGCACGGCTGCTGACAGACGTGAATGAGCAGTGTTTTTCCACAGATTATCACTTATCTGCTTCTCTTTTGTTTTATAAAGAATTTAGTTTGACCATTTTAATTTCTATTCTTTTCTTGTGCTTATCACTTGTAATACTCACTATCAGACTTTTAAATCATCCAGTGTCCAAACTCTCTCAATTCAGATAATTTTACTGATAAAAATGTAGTCATGCATGCACTCATACTCGTTATATTGTCTGACAATAATATATAGGAAATGAGAACAGCTTTATTGGAAATTCGGCTATATCATATTATATTAAAATGCAGTAGGCTATGTGAGCATGAATTTGGAGAGAAAACACATTAGGCAGGCAGAACGCAAGTGCGACGTGATGACTTCATGAATATGCTAATTGACATATGACGTCATCTAGTGACATTTAGCGACTTTCTGGGAAGGCGTTAGCTACTTTCCTTTGAAAATAGTTGGCATGCAACACTGCGCACACCTCCCCATCTTCACACAGACCCCTGCTTTTTTTGCTGCAGTGAGTTCCAGGAGGCGCGCGACCGGGTGGAACAGACAGACATTCGTAAAGTCAGCGGTTTGTCAAGACAATGCTACTTTTAGGCTTATTTGTTCTTTATGTTGCAGAGTTCGTGGGATCTAACAGTAAGAGTTTTTCCACTAACAAACATGTATTTGTTGTTGACATGCGTGGCAAACTCCGTGTATTGATCATCACGTAGTTTCAGCCTCACTAATGAATCATAGAAGAATTTTAAAGAATGATTTCGTGTAATTAAATGGAATCTTTTATTTCGGATCAGATTGCCCTGCAAATCAGGAAATATCATGCGAGAGCCTGCGTTCGTCCACTGGATTCACATACACCGTGCCATCGAACATCACATGCTTTGAAAATTGCAAAGACCAAGAACAAGGGTGGTACTTCGAGGTCGTTTGCTGCTCTAGATTCAATCGATACATTTTTCATTTTTAAAAAGTCAAATGTTTTTGTAACTCCTCAGTTTGCTGTTTTTTTTTGTATAGAATGGGACATTTATTGTCGATTCAACACCGAATGCAAGTGGAAAGAGATTACCATGTGTACAAGATGTGACATTTAAGAATCTCACACTCAGTGTCTGCGAGAACCTGCAATGGCAACTTGACTGTGACATGGTAGGAGCAAATCATGTATCATTTCATTTCATTTCATTTACAAACTAAATTAATACGCTGCACACTTTTTTTGTGGCTTCATTGTTATGCCATTAGAACAGGCAAGGTTTTAAAATAACATTTCTCTTCTGTTACAGTGTAAGTGTAGGCCTACCATCAGTTATACCGGTAAGCATGATTAATATTCACACCATACATGCTCTAGAAACTAATACTTATTGTAGTGTATATAAATTGTGCTTTTGATTGTATAAATCTAAAGTTACAGATAAGAAACCAGCACATGACCCCAAAGAAGAACAAGATGACAACAACCATAATTACAACGGTAAAAGCAGTGGTTTTAGTCTGTTAAGTTTTTATGTTAATTCGCCTTGCTATTTATTCACTCTAAACCCTTATCTTTTGCTATCTCTTTACATGTATATTCAGCAGGTTTACCTCCGTGGGGGATTGCTTTGATTGTTGGTGGATTGTTGGTGCCATTTATCATTTTGTTTTGCTATTTCGGAAATAAAAAAAGGTGAGTGCCTTAACAAAGCTTGATATATAGCCTAAAGGTGATGTAGTCGTTCTGTCTCATTGGAAGAAATAAAGACCATTACAGTTCAGTCATATAATGCATGTTTTATTTTCACAGAGAGACTTCTGCATTTTTTAGCTACTTGTGAAATTGCTTCAGTGACTCGAAACAAAATTATGTAGTGTAGATGGATGGGCGGTATGACCCATTAGTAACAATACATTTCCCGATATAGATATTTATATATGTAGTTATTCTGGAAAATCTACAAAAAGGGCTTTATATAATAAATAAACCCAAATAGAAGGAGAGCAGCAGTATTCAGTTACTGTTACTGCTGTTGCATTCTCAATATTTAGTCATTTTTCCTCAGATACAGGATTATGTTCATTAACTTTATCAATCAGGTGTTGTTCATTACCACGGTAACCACTTGTGCATCCACGATCAAGATGACGATAATTAAAAAAAAATTAAGGTTAGTTCTATTCGTTAAGATATTGATATTAACTTTTAAGTAAGCTTCATTCATAATGTTTTCCCCATTGCAAGCATGCGCTCTCCTCTAAACTGTCTTGGTGCTGAACTGCTCTCGCATTTTGCTGATGCCGCCTTTGTTCTGACAATAACACGTTAACAACCCTGAATTGTGGATCCTACTGATCTGCTCATTCGTCTAACTCCATGTTTCTTTGACAAATTGCAGTGTCTCAGTCTCCACGCCCACTTATGTACATGTAGCGGTATGTTACGGTTGACATTTTATACCGTGGTAATGATATATACCGTCATACCGCCCAGCCATAAGGTGTAGTGGTTAATACTTCAAGCAAAGCCTTCAAGCAAAGCACTGCAGCTTGCTCCAGAGAGACTGACCCTGTAGGCCTAATACATGTTCTGTAAGTCACAATGTAAAAAGTGCTAAATTACCAAAATATTCACTATGTACTCCAAGTTCTTTATTTCCACTAATTCATTTCTTGTATCATTTTCACAAATATAGCATTCCATTGTTTTAGTAGCTTTTAGCACCTTATCTTTATAGATTGTAGGACTTTGTGTTTGTCTTTTAATCCCAATGTAACCTTAAAAGGATAGTTCACTCTAGAATGAAAATTACAACTTTTTTACAAAAAGTTAACATTTACCCTGCTGTTGTCCTTTCTTTTTAGGACCACAGGAGGATTTTTATAAAAACTCGTTAAGTAACGTAAAGTAACACTCTTTTTTTTAAAAGACGCAACACTAACACAGAATGGTCTAAGAGCAGTGTTCGAATTGAGGGGGGGCTGGGGGGGGTCCGGGACCCCCCATAAGCATCAAGGGACCCCCCATAAGGCCCAAAAAAATTACCTCGGGGGGTCCCCTGGTTTTTCATTAAAACTAAAATAATAGAAACATAATTTATTAGGTAATGTGATGATCAGATGCAGATATCTAAATCAGAGAATATCATAGGTTCGGGAGGTTGGCGGGTGGATTATTTATTTTTAACAGCAGATTCGGGGGACTCAAAGTGCACCAGATTAATGAATTTATCTTTAAAATGTACAAAATTTTCTTCCGGGGGGGGCATGCCCCCGGACCCCCCTAGAGGTACCGAGCTCAATCCACAAAAATACTGTGGGAAACTCAGTAGGCTATATGATGGTCTAAGAAAAATACACATTTAATTATCTTATTAAAATACATGATCGGGATTTTAGCACCCAGGAAAAACCCGGATTATTACATAGATTTTGGGTGGAGAAAAGTCTTTGTTCATCAATTATGCACAGAGTTAATGCTCAACTGCAAAAACATGTTCTGAAACACTAAAAGTTAAGTAAATGAAATTATAGTATTATATGAAATAAATAAATGAAAATATGTATATTATTACTTTTTTGGGGGGGGGCACAATTCGAACACTGTCTAAGAGTATACAATATGCTTTGGTGAAAAAACCCCCCCCGAAAAGTAATGTATTATTTAATGATAATCCTGACTTTGGGTGTTGGTCTTCCGTGCTCGACTATACGTTCGCGAGTCTCTATAAGCACAGTTTACATCTACTCGCCCCATAAAAGTACACACAAGTTGTGAGAAATCAAGATTAATAAAAATGCGTCACAGAATACAATCCATGTACTTTCTCCTCTGAGGTTAATATAACTGTTGTGTTCGTCACAACAAGAAGTTATCGCGTTTACATCTGTAACTGTCATTGTGACTGTCATCAAACAGAGTTCCGGTCTAGAGATATTTAACTAATTGAAGAAAGTACATGGACACTTTTTTGGTATTTCTTGGTGTTATTTCATGTAGGTTTCTTTTTTTTTTTTAATCAATCATGATTTCTCACTTGTATTCTTTTTCTGGACGAGTCAGAGTGAACTGTTGCTTGTAGTCTCAAAAACACACAGTTGAGTATGGAAGACCAAGTGCAGGATTACCATTAAATAATAATGGTAATCCAAAAAAAAAGAAAGAAAAGCACAGCCTCCTGCATTAGAACAACAACAGGGTGAGTAATGATGAGTTAATTTGCATTATAGCGTGAACTATCCAGGACTGTAAAGAAATTGTATCAGGCTTATCTAAAACTAATTTTGATAATGTTAAAGTAACATTTATATAGATCTATCATATACACACTATACATACCAGGGGCGTGCAGTCCCTTATAAGCTGCAATTTGAGAGAATGAGTTTGTAGACTTGCTAATTAATATTAACACTATAAATGGCTATAAAATCCTTTATCAAAGAGGAGGAGGGGGGGGGGGTTACTATATCAAGTAAATGAATTTCCTATTCAGGTGATGATGATACATGAGTGATATTACTGAGAAATTCATCAAATTTGTATTACATTTCATTACATCATCAGATTGTGTATTTTTGAAAATGTGTTTCTTTTCTTTTTTTTGCAAATTAAGTTTTTAAAAAAAATCAAGCAAGTCATATATTTGTCAAGGGGGTATATACTTAGTATGTATGTTGTTAAAAACAAATGATCAGTTTTGTATCACTTTTTACAAAGCTCAAACTGCATGTAGCATGGCACACAGTCATAATCCAAATTGTCATACAATAATAATCCAAGTTCACACTGACCGTATTTAGGTCACTAAAGATATCCTCATTGGTGGTCTTACTTTACTGTTGTATCCATTTGTTTCAGGGGGCAGACAGCTTTCTGTGTCCCCGTTGGTAGCATTCACATCACACTGTTCATTTGCATAAACTTTTCCACCAGAAATCACAATCTCAATTAAATTGAATGATGTTTGTTTGTTTTGTCAGTGTAAACCCACTCTTTAGTCTAGGGTTTGTGGGAGCAAAGTAACAAGTATTTGAATTGCCGCTGTGGAAGCAAAATGCAATGAAATGCTGTGCCAGTGAGTACACACGTCTAATGCATTACTAATTTAATCTGGAGAAAATTGTTAATTAGAAGTTACCTAACCTTATAGCAAGCTAGTCACTGGGACATTACACTCATTGTCTGCCCCTAAACAGATATGAGTACCTTAAGGGCTATAGATATGGTATAAAGGTGTACTTTACCGGGTACTGCTGTTCGAGTTTTTTTCTGAAATCGAACTGTCATATAAAATAAAAATATACAGACAGTACTGGATGTATACCCAAAATTAATCAAAATGGTTGTGTTGCTGTGTGCCAAGCTATATCTAATCAAGTATACTCATATACTCAACATATTGGGTACTATTGTCGGTTGCACTTTATTTTACAGTACATGCACTTATGTGTACTTACAGTGTGCCTACCTACGAAAGTACTGAGAAATACATGGTGATTACATGTGTTAAGCTTAGATTTAGGGGTAGGTTCAGGCTAGTTATTACCCAGTTATTGCAATTACTATAATAAGTACATAGTATGTTCATGGGGAACAGGGCTGGGTTTCTCGATACCGTTGTCTCTTAGCGCGCTACGAAGACTCTTAAGGTATAACTTAACTAAAGGTATACCATTACTAGGCGTGTTCCCCGAACTATACCTTAGGAAGCTGCTTAAGATATACCTTCTTACGTGCGACGTTACCCGGTGCTGTCTGTGACAATGGTGCTGAATTGGTTGATATCGATGGCTCGAGAATCAATTATTCTCTTGTCCAGGGGCTGTTTCACCGCGTTATGCTAGAAAGTGGTGTTCTTTATAAAAGAAGCACTTCAGAAATAGTTGAAATTACATTTATTAGGACTATTGGATATTATAAAAACTATAATAGCCTATAATAGCCTAGCCTACGTATTTTGTAACATTGTAACATATAGCCTATTGCTGCCACAATAACCATTTAAAAAAATTTACGTGCTTTTTTCTCTTACCCATTTTTATTCTCTGAGGTGGAGCTGCGATGAAATATTGTTCTTGTAAATACTTTTCAGAATTTCAGTAATAAAAGTGTACATCTTACGTACGGTGCTCGGCAGTGATCAAAAAGGATTTAAACAGTGAATTTTGAATCTCTTCTTGTAAACTCAGAGATGCGGATTCAGACGGCAATTAAATTACCACACGACCTGTTTGTCAAAAAACAGTAGGTAGGCTACTAATTTGGACAGAGATTTTTACGCGGGTTGGGTGAGAAAAACACTGATATTATGGATTCGGACGGCACTAAAATCACCGACTTACCCCTGTAAATGTTTAAAATACCGGACGAGCCCATGAGAAACAATATTAGCGTCTGAATAGAACTTAACTGACAGTAGCCTATGCTTTCACTGGCCTTTATTAAATTAATAATATAATATATAATAATAATAATATAATAAAAATTCTAACAACAATTTTATTCTTTGCATGAAAACACTTGAATTAGCCTAAATGAACACTGTCTGTGTGTATTAAAACGTCAGAATTATTTTCATATAGACCTGCAACAGTGATAAGGTAAAGCTAACAGTGGTCCAGAACAACCTTCCGAACGTATGACTTACAGAAGGTATACTTAACTAAGAACGTTTCTGGAAACACGTATTAACGATAAGGTGCAGCTTAAGGTGTAACTTAAGAACGACGTAGCGTTAAGAAGGTTTCGGGAAATCCAGCCCAGGACTGTAAAATTAAGTGCTACCGATTTGTCTATACTGAATATCATAACTTAAAGAAAATGAAAGGATGATGTAACACTTTGTCGTATTATGTGTAATAATATGATATTAATTAATATAATATGATATCAATAATTGTAAAAGTTTACTGTCAGCTGCCATTGTGTTATGAGATGAAATTAGCACTTAGAGAATTATGCAATATTAGTCACATTTCTGTCATCAGTTGTAAACATTTTACTTATCTTGAATGCATTTTTACACCAAATTAAATTTTCTTTAAAATATTTTAGTATATTGTAGTATATCTTTCATATATCGTTTGCCCTTTACTATCTGTCTTGTTAAAGTGATTTTTGTCAATAAAATCTGATAAGACCTTCCATGCCTTGTAAAGTTACTTGCTTGGTTTTACATCTTAAAACTTTAATGTTTTCCTTTCTTTTGAAGTGCTGAGAAATGCAGAAATTCAAAAAGCCTTACACTACAATCTAACTATCTTTCTTCTAGCTGATTTAGTCATTTAAAATATATCTGTGAACATTAAAAAGTGTTTATCCTGTGGGGCTCATGTTCTGGCTTTCTAACAGAAACGGTTAGATACACTCTGTTATAGCAAATCACAAGCACAGGTGTAGTCAGAGGTGACTGGTCTAACACAATTATATTTCCTTGTACTTGGTAAATAAAACATCATATGGACAAAGCATATGCCCCTCTACCAACAGCTAGCTCTTCATAGCCTACAAATAAAGCTAAATTACAGCTTGGGTGTTTACACCATAAACGTCTGCCTTTCATAAAGAGCATCACCAGAATTGCTACAAATAATTGACAAGCTTTGTCAAAAACTAATTCACTGTTTACCAGATTTCAACTATTTAGACATGTCAGCTAAATGCTCTGTTTAATGTAACAGCACAAATAGGCTCATCCTTTGGTCTGAGAAGGTTTTTTTTTTTTCATCCATGACAATTCATTTTCACCCAAACCAAATACTGATATACTTTGCTCTTTCCTGGTTTTAACCAGACCAACATTTTTCAGAAATAAAACCCCAGTTTGTCCCTTTGCAACACCAGAGAATGTCTAATATGGCGAGAAGTTTCACTCTCACTACACTTCCGGCTTCTGAACTGGTTGCAGTTCCACTCTGATTCCATTTGAGGGCGCTCACAGGACGAGTGCAGAATGAATGGAGGTCAATGGCGGTATACCCCTCAAAATCCACTTTTCTCAGGATATAATTTTTTGTCTAGTAATTTGAATGTTGTATTCGAAAGGAGATGCAAAGAAATTACACATTGCTGGGTGTTAGATTTGGGTTGTTTAGATGTTATTTTGTGTAAGTAACGTTAACGTTAGCTCTGCAGACGATGCATAATCTCAGCCTTTCCGTGGAAGACAAAGGGACATTTTTGAATATGTAGCCTAATGGAGACTCTTTTTGTCGATGTAATGAAAGTGAATGAGTAGGCTAACATTAGCCTACTGGGGGCTGTCACGCAAAAAAAATAATATAAAAGACAAAAAAAACATCACAAAAGTATCATAAAAGTGATCTAATACGACTCGTCCGTTATATTAATATCGTTATTTATTCATATGATAGCTTTATGTGACGAACAAACTGCAATTTAAGTCGTTATATTATAATCACTGAGCTTACCTCGTCTTGATAGCTTTTAATCGCAGCCGAATCATTCAAAAAGATTCGACTCGAAAGATTCTTTCATTTCGATATTTGTGTGTATTAAACCTTCTCTCTGTAATTGAACATCTGTTCTTTCGGACAGATATGGCAGTCTTTTATGATATTCGGCTGATGTCTCTGGCTGTGCTGATGGACGGATTAGATAGATTCATTCATGCCGGCCGAACAGCTGCAGATTCAGATTCATTCATGACATCGCCTCGATTCTCATGAACGCGCGCCATGAAGCTCTATGACTTAAATGAAAGGCCAATTGGGGCAAGATAATAATGATAATAATAATAATAATAATAATGGGGTAGATAATAATGGACTAAAGAAAACTGGGGGTAAAAAATAAGGATCGGAGCCTAAATTATAAATTTTCTCCAGGTATCTCTGTCTCTCTCTCTCATTCAAATGGGCAGTTTGGGCGGCCATACCGGGCGAGTCGGTCGCAAATATGGCGGCGTTCTATTTGTAGTGACGTAGGTGGCATCTATGAATACCCCTCAAAATCCACTTTTCTCAGGATATAATTTTTTGTCTAGTAATTTGAATGTTGTATTCGAAAGGAGATGCAAAGTAATTACACATTGCTGGGTGTTAGATTTTTTAGAGTCACTTATTTTCTTTAAAAAGTCTTTCAAAATGTCAATGACGTCAGAATGCTGACGTCATTAGCAGAATGCTAGCGTGTTATGGGCAACAACTCAACCTGTAAGAAATCGAAAGGACATAAGTACTCTTTCATTCAACTTTCGACCTGAAACCCATGTTGAATTTGCAAAATCTACAATCAGATCTGAGATTTATCAATGGCAATCGGGTGAAAGAGACAAATTTAGCTGTCTAGCCCCATTGACTCCCATTCATTTTGCACTCATGGCGATCGCCCCCAGTGGAACTCTGGTGGTACTACAACCAAAATTCGGTACAATAGGGCTTAATAGGGAGTGGGCAGGCTCTCCGTAGACGGGCTCTGGCAACACTGAAAGACTTTTGTAAATGGGAATAATTTCAATTTTTTGCTAATAAATATCCAATTAACATTTACATTTCACATTTATTCATTTAGCTGACGCTTTTATCCAAAGCGACTTACAATTGCTATATATGTCAGAGGTCGCACGCCTCTGGAGCAACTAGGGGTTAAGTGTCTTGCTCAGGGACACATTGGTGTCTCACAGTGGATTCGAACCCGGGTCTCTCACACCAAAGGCATGTGTCTTATCCATTGCACCACACCACCCAAAATGCATTACAGTTTTTCTCGATTGCAGGCACACTATAACTGGTTCAGTTAGCCAATTTCCAAAACCATTCATTCATTTCTAGAAACAAAGACACGTTTCTCAAAACGTTTAACACATTTCACCTGTTTTCACACACATTCAAATTTTCTCAACGCTTTCTGCAAAACTCTACATAAAAAGGCCCTCATTTTGCACAGGTTTAACCATGCTCTCATTCAGAAATCACAAACACATAATATAATTACCTCAAGTGTCACACTGTGAACTCAAATAGCACACGTGTGAACATTAAGTAGCAAAATTGATGACACACCAATCAGAATCTCAGGACAATATAAATAGGGCCATGGGGGATTATGTGCTTTGGAAAATGAATCCTGGTGGGAGTCAAAAATAAAGATAAAGAGAGAAAAAGAAAAATAAAGGGGACGTGGTCAAAGGACATTTGTTCCTGATGAAATACAAAGCACTATAGTTGACCATGTTCTTGTGCAGGAATGATCATGAGGCAAGTTGGTCTGCAGGCTCATCTCCAGGGGGTTTTATACTTAACACATACAGTATAATTACAGTACACAGTAGCAATACTTTAGATGAGAGAACTTTCACTATTCTATATGGGGGTGGTGTGGCGCAATGGATAAGACACATGCCTTTGGTGTGAGAGACCCGGGTTCGAATCCACTGTGAGACACCAATGTGTCCCTGAGCAAGACACTTAACCCCTAGTTGCTCCAGAGGCGTGCGACCTCTGACATATATAGCAATTGTAAGTCGCTTTGGATAAAAGCGTCAGCTAAATGAATAAATGTAAATGTAAATATACAGTAAATACTGTAGCACATCTTGTATCCTTGTACATCTTACAACCCTTAAAGTTGTAATTGTCAAACTGATTTGTAGGTAAGTACTTAGTCTTGTCAGAAGATTACTAGTATGGCAAATAGTCATTATCAGTACTGAAATGCAATTTGGCAGAGGATGCTGATTTAATTATTAATATTTACCGTACTGTAATTGACACTATACTGTATTATATTGCAATTGCAAGTCCATGTTCAATTATTTCAACTTTTCTTTTCTAGTGCTTTTCATCTTCTGCAAGATCTCTTTACAGTAGTGTAATGAAAATAAACTTTTCTTTAAGCTTATTGTTGAATTTATGCTGTATATATACTGTAATAGAAGTAGTACGGAGCCCCTAAAGGGAGGGTGAAAAAAAAAAAAAAAATGTAGGATGGGAGAATTTTATTTTTTTCCAAATCTTTTGCGTTCCCCCGATAAACTTTGCGTTCCCTCGCAAAACCTGTTTTGAGCTCGGACAAACACTTCCTGTTTACAGTTTTTTATGATTGCTTACACACTAAAATTAAACTTTTCCCACAATTAGCAAAACCTTACACTCGAGGAGCAAAACACAAGGCTAGATTTGCACAACTGTAAGCACATTGTCAGCTTCACACTATTTGCAAAACATTACACACAGTGATTTGCAAAACACTAAACACACTTGTATACATCAGACACAGAAGTATATCATGATGTCACTTCCTTGCAATTCCAAAGCACTGACTGTCAAATTACCACACATATGAGCCAATCTGTTAAACACAGCCATCAGGTGCACAAACACATGACACATGACACATGACACATGACACATGGCAGAGGCAGAGGCAGAGGCAGAGGCAGAGGCAGAGGCATTATTTGGCCAATAATGCTATCAGGCTCAGAGAACTACAAGCAAACATTATCGGTGACCATGCCATTTTCAATAACGTCCATCAGGTCTCTCAGTCAACACTGACACGCATCCTGAAAAGACATCAGGTTCAAATGAAACAATTTTATCGTGTGCCTTTGGAGCGGAATTTGTATTGTTCACTTTAGCACTGTGATGTTACTGCACACATGACTTTTTTACATTGACTGTATACTAGACCTATCCTGAACTACACAATCTTGTCTTTCACTGTATTTCAGAGTGTTTTGAAGATGGATGCTGAGGAAATCCTGCATGAATTCATATATATTGATGAGGCAGGGTTCAAGGCAAGAAGGAGAGGCAGAAATATCATTGGCCACAGGGCTATAATCAATGTCCCAGGGCAACGTGGGGGTAACATCACCCTTTGCACTGCCATGGGGTTCTCCTCCGTCATGCCAAAATGGGCCCTTACAACACACCTCACATTCTCGCATTTTTGGACCAATTGCACCACATCGTCACAGCAGGTAATGAAATGCACCAGATGCAGTACACTGTCATCTGGGACAATGTGTCCCAATGTGGCACCGCTCTGCTTTGGTCCAGAACTGGTTTCAACACCATCCACAGTTGACAGTACTATACCTTCCACCATACTCTCCGTTTCTAAACCCTATCGAAGAGTTTTCTCTGCATGGCGATGGAAGGTTTTACGATCTCCAGCCCCAGGCTCAGGTATCCCTCATTCAGGCCATGGAGGACGCCTGGATGGATTCGACATTCAAGACGGTTCTTCCCGCGTTGTCTTTCTAATGAGGATATTGCTTGTGATGTTGATGAAATTCTCTGGCCAGATCCAGCTAGGCGAAGGGATAATGTATAGCATGTTTACTGTAGTATTTTCTGTACAATATTGTCAGTTTTTTTCAGATTATTTTTTATGGTTGTTTACTGTAATTGTTACCTGTACTGGATACAGTATTTTACGTTTGTTTGTTGTTTGCTGAGCTAACGGTGTTATGCACACTGCTGTAGCATGAAAACTGGGACATGTTTTGTTGTGATTCTCCATGTTGACTGATTTGGGTATATGGAGAGAAATAAGTGATATTTTCCTCAGTCTGCAGCATTGGTCTTGTGTAGTGTTTGGTGAACTATTGTATAGTTGCACTTTCTCTGTGTACTTCATTTACAGTACTCTAATCACTGAGAATTAGACTTGCTAAAAGTGTTTTAGGTTAGCAACAGCAGTGTGTAACTGGTTCAAAAAGATTGAGGTCATATGAAATGTGTGTGTTTCGTATGGTAACAAAATATTGTTTTTATGAAGTCGTGTATAGTTTTGACAAAAGTGTTCCATTTTTGCAAATGATGTGAAGTGTTGTGCTACTTTGGTGTAGGGTTGTGCTAATTGTGTGTAGTGTTTTGACAAACCGGGCCCTGTTTTCAAAATTGTGCTTAAACAATTGAAAAAAACTGTAATGACCCGCTGGCAGTGTTTCAGAGATCCGTACGTTAATGGAGCGTTTGTTTGAACTTGGACTCAAACATAAAGAAATGCGGTCAGTGCTTTAGGCTACTCAAGGAGTTCAGTTAAGTTGGCAATTCACATAGGCTATTCAAACTTCCCGGATCAATATTATTGAGCGTTGTTAAAACACAAACGACACCTATTTACAAATCACAGTAACCTAGACAACGAGCTACAACCCAATTCTCCTCAAAATGAGCTTTATAATATAAATTTGTCTCTAACCAGCAGAATGAGAGACAAGTCCAAATAAGGGCCATCTGCAAAGTACAAATCCCCAAACCCTTCTGCACATTTTATATTATATTATTAAATAATACTGTTATACAGTGTAATGCCATCAAATTCAGTAAGTAAATATAATGCAAAACCTATGGTGAACTTATGTTAGCTGCGTACAGTACCAATATAATTTGTGTAAAGAATATAGGCCTACTTATTTTTTATGTGCAATTACTTCCCAAACTAAGTGTTGTATCACCAACATTAGAGCAGTGATGTGTGAACGAAATTTGGTGTGTTACAGTGAAGTTATTGAATATTTTTCATAATATAAAATGTACAAAAGCAATGTAGTATGACCAGTGGGTTACCATTGATGTGTAAGCTGAATTGGGTGGCACTACAGTTTGTAACATTTAAGTTAATGACTATTTTTGTATTTTTTACTATGAGTTGATGCTGTAGTCGTTTTTTGGATTATATTGCACTTTGCAGATGGTCCCTTCGAACTTGTCTCTCAGCCGCCAGCTCATATTTAGCCTATATTATAAAAGCTCGTTTTGAGAAGAATTGGGTTGTAGCTCGTTGTCTAGGCTACTGTGATTGTAAAGGTGTCGTTTGTGTTTTAACAACGTTTATCACTTAAAGAATAGGGAAGTTCGAATAGCCTATGTGAATATTGCCAACTTAACTGAACTCCCTGAGTTAAGCACTGACCGCATAACTTTATATTTGAGTCCAATGTGGCATGAAGCAGTAAGGGCTCTCAATAAATAATCTATCTTATGGTGATAATTGTCGACTACGCCACCCTGAATCAATCAGGGAATATCTAAATAACCCAGTAACAATCACTAGGTCACAGGTTCGTGTGTGCCAGGGAGGTCAGAGACGTAAATGCAAATAATATAATAAGCAGTCTTTATTAATATACAAAAGTTAAAATGTTCTGCTTTAAAAAGGCGCCCAGCGCTACATTTAATGACACGTAACAAGAGAAATAACAGAGAGCAGTATGAAATGGCAGCACCAACACAGTCCTCTACCCACGAGGGTAGGAGGAGTCTCAAGAAAGGAAGGTTCAAACAAAACAATAAATGTACCAACCAACCAGGCTGAGTCGACCGGCGGAAGGACCACTTAATGGCTTTTCCAAAAGCGCAATCCTACTCAAACACACATCACCGTGCACTTGGATCACACATGCAGGCACTTCAAAAGTGTCACCCACTGCAACACCACCACTACAACACTGCAAGAGAAGGTCCTTCCGCCTGGCCACCTCAGTTCCTGGGAAGAATAAAATAAGCAAAATAAATAAACCACTAAACAATTGAGTTTAGTAAAACCCCAAAATAATAAACAAAGAAAATATCACAGCCAAATTAAATACACATACAATAATCAAGATTAACAACGACACACTCACTTAGATAACAAAATAAATCTAAACATAATACACAAGGCTGAACTAAAGAAACGAATGACAAAAGAATAGAGCTGGTGCAACACACATAGGCTACACTGATTTTCATACATTAACAGTCAGTCAGATTAACGTTATAACTTTGTCACTCTAGAAAGAAATTGTAACTTTTGCTGTCACTAAAAGGAAGGAAGTAGACAATACAAATCCTGTTGACGTGTTTGCTGGCCCACGGCGCGATCACAGCGCAAACCTGTGGTTCTTAAAATGGACTCAGGTTTATACGAAGTGCAATTACTGTGGTAACGAGAGGGAGATCGTGCTGAAGATCAGAGAAATGGTCCGAAGGACGAGCAAAAAGAACGGTCCGAAGGACGAGCAAAAAGAACGGTCCGAATGACGAGCAAAAAGAACGGTCCGAAGGACGAGAGAGGAGACCCACGCCTCACGAAAACCTTAAAGGAAGCGAGATGTTACTAATGCTCATTTTACTACAATTTTCCAGCCATCTTACATAACACTTACCACAAGATGATATCCCTCATATATAATTCTCACAGGCTAACGTTACTGTTTACAGCATTCATCAAAACCGCAGATTAGCTTAAGGGTACAGGAAGCAACACATTAAAAAAGCAACGTAGTTCAAACAAACGCTTCATTACCGTACGGAGCTCTGAAACACTGCCAGCGGGACATTAAACAGGACGTGTCTGACCGAGCTCATAAAAAGTTTTGCGTGGGAACCACTAAACCAATTTGTCGAAAAAAAAATCTGTCTTTCTGTAAACATAAAACAAGTTCACATGTTAAGACACTATTTGCAAATCTCATGCACTCTTTTTGCAAAACTCTAAACACATTCTCACTCACTAAAACACATATTGCACTGTGATGCATTTGTTTCTAAACGCTAAACACAGGCAGGCAAATGTGATGTGAACAAAGTCCTCAGGCCAGACAAAACATGATGATGCTGAGTCAGAATGAATCTCTCACTGACTTGATTTTGCAGTAGCACACTTTTCTGAGTGTATTGTAACATGCTTTTCATTTAGAGTTTTTTAACCTTTTTGGCTTTTGCAGTTGGGTTACTGTATTTTTACAATATGCAAGTGCTGAACATACAGACAGGCCTACTATATTCATTACAGTGGCAGTGCATACAGTATAATTTATTCACCTTATTACTGTAAGTTGCGATTACTATACTTTTTTTTTACATTATTTACAATTATTTACTGTTACAATATACTTTTTTTCTGTAACTGCATGCTTTGGATTATGTGTTCTCCATTTTATTTATGTAGTGTCTAATGAATGATCTGTGTTTAATATTAACCCGCTGTGTGTATGATCTGAAAGGATTATTTGACTTAGAGCACAGATAAAATGGTTTTGAGGCAAATGTTTGATTTTGCCAGAAGAGTCAGATGTTCTCTGAATGTAGTTTGAAGATATGGCTTTGTATTTAAGGTTTTGAGAAAGTGGGGATGGTTTCGAGAAATGTGTTTTAGCAATTCAGAAAAACTGTAACAAAACAAGAGAAAGTGTTCATCTAAATAAGGCAAAAGATATAGCTCAAAAATAATAATAATAATAATGGTCAGAAAGTATTGTTATATTTTGAAGACAAACACAATTTTAGAGGATTTTCCCCTTTATATTCTGATATATAAAAGCCAATAAAACCTCCTGGTTTGGTCATAAGTGGATAATTTGTTTCTTATCAATTTGGTGGTGAATTTGCCTGAACAATGGCTCAAATAAAGTCTGTATGATTTTCCTTTCCCTCTTATGAAAAGCATCAAAGCAAAAAGGAGAATTTGCTTGCAATGACTATTTAAGAAAAGAGATCTCTGGACAAGACATCTTCACTCCCATTTTGTTTTAGATGCTGATCTACAGTGTGGTATGCTAGATATCTATACTTCTTAACCAGATCATGCTGGTTTACTATATTTTTTTACTTTTATACTAGATCAGTACCATGAACCAGCTTAGACCAAATTCATGCTGGGCTAACCGTTCAGCAGGATAATCTCTGTTCATTTTACTACATTTCTACAAAATGTACTAGCTAACAGGAGTTATTCAACCCTACCATGTCTTCATAGTTGTCATGATCAGATAACGTCTGCACGAGTAAAAAAGAATTCTCCCAGCATGCAGGATCAAAGATGAGACTGTAACCATGGTAACAGAATCACACACATGTAAACAAATTAGTATAGTAAACCATTGCCAGACCCAGTCACACCCATTTATAAGAAAGAGGATGAATGAAAAGAAGCGGCAGGGGAATCACCTCTCCAAAAGTTGCTTATCACCGTTACAGTAGAGTTAAATGAATGAGGAAATATCTGACAGGGCGAATTCTTGGTTATTTAGGCATGTGCACTGACAAAAAAAAATCCATATCAGATATATTAGTGTTGGGTCTTAGTGTAGGTTGGGCCAGTGGTGAACAACATATCTGAGGAGGGATGTTCAACTGGCTGGCTATGTAAGCTTCTGTATGCTGGAAGTAATGCCAACTTTGAACGGGAGGGGGACAGGGGGGGGGGAGGGAGGGGGTGTGGTAATATTTAAATGAGTAAGCTGTTTAAAGGTGCATTGCGCAACTTTTCATGTTAAAAATACCCGTTTTCTAACCCATACATGCTTAAACAATTGCCTGATGGGCTGACTGAGCCCTTCTCTGATCACTGCGATTGCCTCTATAATCCTGTACAGTAAAATAAATAAGAGGGATTCGGGTCGGAATCTGAGACTGGGCGTGACGTCATGCGCGTTCACGGCACGCTCATATGTCTGGCAGGTTTGTGATTGTGTATGCGCCGACGCCGCTGTCGTGCCGAATTTTGACCCCCGCCGAATTATTACCCCCTAGTATTGGTAGGTTAAGGATTAGTTGTGGGGGAGGGGTTAGGATTAGGGGTGGGGTTAGGATTAGGCAATCAGGTACTGACTTCAACGAGGGGGGTAATAATTTGGCAGGGGGTCGAAATTCGGCACAACACCGCCATTCTCCGTAGAAAATGGATTCTAAGAGACCGGCTTGTAGTTCATTTCAAACACCAACGCAAACTCCACGTAAGATAAAAAAAAAGAGAACTTTTGTCTAGTGCAACCAAAAGGTCCAAATTGGAGTCAGACAGGCGTCGGGGTAAGACGAGAGTAAACATAGGGAAGGCTTTCAACAAATGGAGAGATCTCCGGTCTGCTCTAGGGCTCAAACGGGATCCTCAGTTGGCTTTTTTCTTGATAAAAAGGTAAGATATATCCCATTCTCTAATGTCTGATACGGCCAATAATGACAATAAATGACGATCCATAAAATGTGTAATGCTTTAGCGTAAGCTAGATAAATGTACAATCGGAATAGGTTTTACTAACTTACCATTGTCAGTGATCAGGTTCAGAATGATTGTGATATAAAATGCTGATATATAAGTTAGATACTTAGACACAAATTTTGAGCAAATTACTGCTTAATTACGATGTATTGCTATTGGAATATGCTACTTAGCTGATCAATAAAACAGGCTAAACCCCCGCAAATCTTCGGCGGATTAGCCTGTTTGGCTTTTATGGTAACGTCATAGTGCCACTTGATTGTTTATTACCTTGAGACATTTGGGTGTACTTTGTTGACCGACTGTGTATGGTATGGTATCATGATTACAATTTTGAGCTTTTACAAAGTTATAACTTATATTGTTCATGAACGTGTTTCCATAATAATAGTCATAAGTGGATACAGTAAACACATAACACAGTTCAACATGGAGATAGATGGGAATAAAAAACGAAGTTTTCTACTACCCCCATTTTTTCCCTCACACATAAGTGTGTTATTTACTCAATTGCCTTTCCTTTCACATATTTTAAATTACTTGCAGATTTAAAACTTTATTACCTCTGAAGACATTATGATTGTAAACAAAAGATTTGTGCGGCTGATGCTCCTTGGGTTATGACCAGCTCGAGCTCGTGCAAGCGTGCGTGTGCGTGTGGTCCGTGAGCGTGCACACCTCTGGTTGCAGTTTCGCTTGCCGCCAGAGGGGGCGTAGTTCTGCGAAAACTCAGACTCTCGCGCAATGCACCTTTAAATAAGACCACAATCAATTTCAGGCATTCTTACATGATGCTCTCTATATAAGAACACATCTGTAGTTTCAGGGTTCTCCTCTGACAATTATGCCAGTCTTGTCTTTGTTTAATGTATCTTTGTTTGTGTTGTGCTTGAACAAATGGCTCTGTCTTTCTTTGTATTGGCCACGTGCTCCTCTGTTCATGCCTTCTTGTTTCCAATTGCCACGCCCTCGTTTAGTCATTGATTAGTCTTCCTTTGTCTGAGTGTGCTCACCTGTTTCTTGTCTAAGTTTGCTCACCCTTTCCTCATGTTCTCAGCTCCTCGTTTGTGTGAGTGTGTTCACCTGTTCCTTGTCACCCATCATGTTTTGCCAGTTTGTTGTGCTACCTGTTACTTCTTGCTCATGGTTCCAGTTGTGGATACCTTGTCTTGTGTCTGCTGTGTTCCCTGTTTGTTCCAGCCCTGCAAGCTGAGCTTCTCTGGCTGCTTCCTCTCGCTCTACCAAGCAGCGAGACCGGTGCAGTGACTGATCGTGCCCTGTGAGTCCAGCTATGTGTGCTGTGTGATCCTGTCTGACTCTTGCTGCATCCATTGGCCTTGTGTTGCACATCTACCACAGAACACCAGTCTGTTCACCTTGGGCTGGTCTCAGTACCCACTCTCTCAGCTTGCCTGCCATTGTGCTTTGTCCCCTGCCTACTGTTTGGACCGTTATCACCTCTTCACCCACCATCTCTAGTCTTGTCAATAAAACCTGGTAACGCTCATTCTGCGCTTGAGTTCTCTCTCATAGATCCGTGACATGTAGTCTACGTCTTCACTGACTTTTTTTTTCTAAATCTCGTTGACTTTAAATATTCACATGCACTACACTCATGTTTATACTAATGGAGCTGTACATTTACAGTGATTACATTTATTTTCAAGTTATTTCTATCTATTTGCATGTTTGTACTTCTATTTCTTATGTGATGTCTAACATCACAACTGCTACACCTAAAAGAAATTTGAGAAAACAAATAAAAAGTTCTGATTCTGACTTTGAAATTTAAATCTACAAGTGTAATCAAAAGCTTGTTGTCTCATTGCAAACATGACATTATCCTTAAGAGACTCTGTGAGATAGATACTGTGATCAAAGAACGACATCAGACACCTTCTGTAATACAAGCCATATATCTATCATGGTTCAGTACGCAAAGATAGCTTACATTTCTGGATTTTCTTCAGTGACATGGCCTGTTACATACGTATGAATGAAATTTGGACATACTACATCCAGTTGTTAGTTGTTTTTGTCACGTGACCCACCTAGGAGCGTCAGCTGCATCACTTCAATTCCATTCATAAATCCCCTCCTGTGGCCTCACGGGATAGTAAATTGATCGAATGCGCACTTAATCTCGTCAGATGTGGTCATTGGCCTTCGATTTCATAAAACACTTTTTGCAAACCGTAACACAAAAATCTAACAGGAAGTATCTTGATTTCCTTTTTCAAACACAACCTATCAAAATGCCACACTAATTCATCAGTGCCTCACACTAACTCCTCACATGTGCAAACACTAATTGCTTTACTTAACACCAACCAATCATGGCTTTAGAATAGGCCTATAAATCGGCCAAAGGTCGAGTTAGGTTTTTCGTACTGTGTAATACTGTAATTCACAACCACAAATGCTTACAGTAAAAAAAAAAATAGTTTGGTTTCAATCTTGCTTTCGTGTTTACTGTGAATTTTTCAACATCTCTCAGCCAAATACTTTTAGTCTTGTACAGAAATGTACATAGAAGCTCATGAAAGAAGAGCTTTAGGTTTTGAATAACTGTGTATGATATATCCAAAATATAATATTATGGCAAAGGTGTTTGCAAATCAAGACAAATGTTTGCTTTTGAGATGTGTTTGTGATATTTTGAATGCAGTGCTTCATTTTGCAAGAGATGCGAGGCATTTAGCATTTTGTGTGTGCAATTCTTGGATTTGTGTGTAAAGTTTTGGAAAAAAAAAGGCAAAGTTTTGAAAATGTGTGTAAGCAGTTGAAAAAAAATTACATTAAAAGTGAACCTCAAGGAACATACAAAAATCATTTACAAATCTGTCATGATCCCTTTAAGGCAGCAGTCCTTAGTCTCCTTTGAGAGGTTAATGTGTATCATTAATCCTTAAATACTGTTAAATCGAGAAGACTGTAGTACTCTCAGAGGGATTAAGGCTAATGGATTTGGATAAGTGACTTGACTTATCTGCTGCAGTAGAGCTGTCAAACACACACACCCACGTGCGCACACACACACAGAACCACACCCACACGCATGCACATACACACACACGCACACATGGTTTTCATATTTTATGCTGATTTTTCATAGACATAATTATTTTTATACTGTACAAACTGTAGATTCTGTCCCTTAACCCTAAACCTACCCATCACAGAAAACTATCCGCATTTTTACCTTTTCAAAAAACATTGAGTATGTTACATTAAGTATCACACTTAGTATGATTAAAGTGTTTTCCTAATGGGGACCAAAAAAATGTCCCCACAAAGGACAAGGATTTCAGATATTGCCATCTTGAGGAGACATTTTGAGCCCATAACAGGGTATAGCCTATACCTAAACCACAGACACACGTTTGTATGACTATTTCTGTGAGAGGACATTAACGATAAAATGCAATCCCTAGCCTCTACTAAGTGCCTAACCCTTACCCTAACCTTAACCTTAAAAACAAGTCTTAACCACTGGCCAAAAGATCCTCACTTTGTCCTCACTCCGATGGTGTAAAACGTTAACTGTAGACACATACAACACACGCACACACGTTGTGTTTCCATGTTTATGAGGTCTTTTCATCGACATAATGATTTTTATAATGTGTAAACTGTAAATTATATTCCCTAACCCTACCCCTATACCCTTAAACACAACCCTCACAGAAAACCATCTACATTTTTACATAAAAAAACACAGTTTAGTGATAAGCGGATTTCCTAATGGGGACCAAAAAAATTCATATTACAAGCTACATTTAGCATGTCAGGGCTTTATACCTGGGAGGATTCTGTGTTTGTCTTTTTAATTAAATGATAATTATGACTTGTACACTAACCTATTTAGTTATAAATTATAGAACCATATTAATATATACAACGTGTCTATTATTTGCACAGAAGGCTAAAATAATGTGTACTGAAAATGTTTAATCATAAGTTAAAACAATTTAAATTTGTATTTTTTTTTTTTTTTAAATCTTTAACTTAAGTTTTTTGTATTATTATATAGTGGTCCAGTCAGTTTGTGGGACAGAAATAGGTGAGTAGCATGGCACTTGTGAGCATAAACTCATCTGTGGGATGTGTTGGGCTAACCAGCACTGTGGCTTTGGAGTGCGGGAGCAAACTGTACAACCCGGGTACGTTTTTTTTAACTGCTGCTGTCAAAGCAAAATGAAATGAAATGCTGTGCCAGTGAATACACATTACATCTAATACAGTAGTTAAATTCACTCAGCATTGACACTGCTTCAAACATGGACTCAATAAATATGTGTTAAAAAATAAACAAACAATAAACTAATGTTGGAAAAATACATTAACTTAATTTGATTAAAGTTGGAGGGGTTGAATTGAAATGGTCCCTGTCATCTGCTGATAAAGCACTTGTTTACAGGGTACTTCCCGCTAGTCTACTTTAGCAAATGATTTATATCAATGTTGAAGTGAAACTGGTACTGCTACAGATGTATTGAGGTTTGCATCTTAGGTGAAAGCATTATGCACTGCATCAATATACTCTTTATAATGGGTTCTGTCTTGAAAGCACTCAAAACCCCTGCTGTCTATGTTTAGAATCTTGATGGGGGATTTCTAGTAATAAAATTCTAAAAACAATTTCATAAGTAGCTGCTTGATTTATCTATACAGCAGAGATAATTTTACAAAGTTCAGCAGCTTAGAAGACAAGAGCCGAACTGTGATGGTGTATTGACTGGTGATGGCCCATTTTAGATGTAAGTGAGTCAAGTCTGTAACTCATTATGTCATCTGACAGACAGCTGAGCTCACAAGTATGCACACGGTGGGTTTGTCTGACATTGAAGTGGTCTTTGAGGTCTCCAGCTCATTTAGCACCCTGTCAACATAAAATACCCTGTGTCAATCAGTTCTCCATATCTGAACACTGAATTTGATCTCAAATGCAAACTTTCAAGCTCATTTAGCAATTTGACAAGGTCACATTTTACATTAAAGTTTGAGTTTACCAGCCGTTGTTAAATGTTACCAAAATTTGATCTTTTAGTGACATAGTACTACTTCCATGACCCCACATGTATTCTTTAGCATGTATGAAAGCGATTTCAAAGACCTTTACTCAGCACAGTAATAGAGACAGACAAACATTACTGCATTGTAGAGAAGGGCTCATGAAGTTTTCCCAGGGCACATGGAGTTCAAGCTCTTCTCAGAGGTTACAGATTACAGATGTAGTAGCCAATGGCATACCAGTAAGATCACATCATGTGTCACCTCAGCTGTATAACAAAATACTGTATCATGCAGGAAAGAGCATTGTTTTGAGCATTGAATTACTTTAGCCACTCATGTGCCAGAGAAAAAAAAAAACAAAAAAAAAAAACACCGCTTTTATTTTCTCCTAGCTCTTTTCTCAACAAGTAAGGCGTTAAGAAGTTGTTGAGGCGATTAACCGCTGTCCTATGATGCGCTCAACGAAGGACCATATAGCATCGAACACATCGCTAGTCCTAATCGGCTGTTCATAAAGGATGCGTCTGTGGCAGTGGAATGGGAAATTATTTTAACTTGAGCGCAGCGTTTTTAGAATGCCGTTTCATTTGCGAGACGCGGTTGCAACAGCAAAACAAGTGAGAGAGGGCAAGCGCAAATGCTGGCAGTGGCAGGTCGTAGCGCCACTTCCGGTGGCATCGCCAGATGCCGTGGCAGCTGCCAGCTGCCAGATTTCTCCCGGCAGCTGCCATGGTTTTTCTCGCTGTTTTTGCTGTTTGCTCGGTAAAAGCAACACTGTTCTCAGTGGCGTGCGGTGGTGTTTTTTGTTGTAGTTGTTGTATTATTATTATACATTTTTATGGATCAGCTGTCAGAGTTAGTACAAAATTACAAAATATGACATTAAAAGCGTAAAAGTCACTAGTATGTATAAAGTAATTGTCCAACAGCGACACCCGCTGGTAAAGTTAAAAAGAACAGCTGAACATCAGTTGACAAAAAAAAAAAAAAATGTTTGTATTGTTGCTGCCTTTTGTTATTATTTTGGAATAAATGTAAAAATACGTAAAAACACTAACTTGATGACATTTATTGGTTTTGATAAACAGAATATTACACAGTGTAAAAATACAAAATATAATTGTATTTGGCCTTTTTAGTGTATTGTTTATTTAAGGGAAATGTATACACATACACGAAGCCGGAGGGCTTAGAAAGTGCAAGACAGACTCATATTGAGTACCAGGAAACCCCTAATATGGACAAAGCATCCAGCTATCACTGTATGATCTGAATAAAAAGCAGAAACCTTTGGAAACATGAAGGCATTAAACACACGATTGTGACCATATGGTTTATTTGTACTTTTTTTCAATCATCTCCAGGTCATTTTATGGTAAATTACCAGGTAAGTTTATGAACAATTCAGTGCTACCTGACATGACATTTATTACAGTACAAAAACTATTGTCTTATATTTGATAAAAATGAATAAAAAAAGTGTTTGTAGTACATTAACAAATCATTTATTGGTTATTGTCCAACAGTGTATCTGATTTCTAAGCCAATTATATATATATATATATATATATATATATTAACATTTTTGTCCCACTCACTTCTGAAATGTTGGCTATGCACCTGAGTATAGTATACACGTGCATATATACTGTCTACAGCTAAGCACTCCTTATGTGTTCTTCATGGGAAAATGCTGTTTAGCTTATTTGGGTTCATATTCTGATCGCATCTGCTTGCTGGTATGTAATATGCATCATCAAATCTTTCATTTAAAAATAAAACTGTAGTTTACAGCAGAAACGGCGATAAACGATTGTGACTCCTGATACGAACTCTGGCAGCTGATACATAGAAATGTATTATAATAATTTAAAAAATCATAATAAATAACACACCTGTGAGAACTTTGCATTATTAAAACAAAATCGATCGCCACTATGAACAGTGTAGTTTTAAACAGCTCCAAAAATGGTGAGAAAAAAACGTGGCATCTGTCACGAAATCTGGCAGCTGCCAGGAGAGACCTGGCAGCTGCCACGGCATCTGGCGATGCCACCGAAAGTGGCGCTATGACCTGCCACTGCCAGGGAGAGCGCCAGGCCCTGCAGGAGAACAAGTCCGCCAAGCACAAAAAAAACTTTAATGTACTACTACTGTATATGTTTGAGATGTCATGTTTTCATTAAGGTTGACAGGCTGAAATGCACTTACAGTGCTGTTATTTTCTTTGTTTTTACAAAAGATTTTCTGCTAATAATATTATTAAACCCATGTGGAGACATGTCCCCACAATGTAGGGAATACCAGGATACTACACACACACACACACACACACACACACACACACACACACACACACACACACACACACACACACGTGTACACAACAGACAGACACACACACTGAACACACCTCGTTTTCAGACCAGCACGCCCAAATGGGACCATTTTTATCCATTTACTCCAATGTATATGGGTAGGACGCTCTTTTAACTTCAGATATTCCAAATTGCTATACTAAAGCCTGGAATGGGCACTTTTTGTGAACGCAACCTCATAATTTTGATCAAAGTCAGATGTGGCTTGACTTCAGAATTTGAAATAAAATCAGTATTGTTATGATTGCTCTGAACATTTCAGACTGAGTCCAACAAACATTAAATTACTTTTTCATTAACTTTAAAAAAAAAAGAATTAATAAAAATGTGTGACGGGGTTGAGACTATGGCAACAGGGTTGAAGATGGTAACGGGATAAATAGTTGTTTTTTACTCAAAACCTCACTGTAAGATTTTCTATAAGCACTGTATTTCATTATAAATGAAAGACAACCGTCTTTTATTAACCCGACTGCAGGACAAACAACAATAACATAGGCCTATATACATTATAAACTGACTGAATAGGTCATCAAAATAAAACGTAATTTGTGTGCTTTTATTATATATATATATGTGTGTGTATATATGTATATTTTTTCATGAGCTTGACAACCACAGTTTAAATAGCTTTAAAAGAACTATATAGAACACACAATGTTGTCCAGATGACTTCTATGATGTTACTTCCTGTTTTTGATGTCAAGGATCAGTTAATTATTTTTATGAGGGGAGAATGATGTGTGTAAAAGGGTTGAGGGATTACTGAGGTATGGAACAAAATGTGATTTTAATGAATTATCATGAATTTTGAAAACATGAAAGCACAGATATACATTTATGGGAATCGGTTAAACAGTGAGAGAAGTTAACAGACCATTGAAGACTGCACTACGCAAACGCCCAGCAGGGAGGGAGGGAGAGAGAGAGAGAGAGAGAGAGAGAGAGAGAGAGAGAAGAGAGAGAGAGAGAGAGAGAGAGAGAGAGAGAGAGAGAGAGAGAGAGAGAGAGAGAGAGAGAGAGAGAGAGAGAGAGAGAGAGAGAGAGAGAGAGAGAGAGAGAGAGAGAGAGAGAGAGAGAGAGAGAGGGAGGGAGAGAGAGAGGGAGGGAGGGGAGAGAGAGAGGGGAGGGAGGGAGGGAGGGGAGAGAGAGAGGGGAGGGGAGGGAGAGAGGGAGGGAGGGAGGGAGTAGCAGCCTACTTATAGCACTTGTAGTAGGCTAGTCGTTTGAAGCAGTCCGTCTCTGACAACAATTATGAGGGACGTGATTTTTATAATGATGTTACTATGTGCGGGACATCTGGCTTTCAAAAAACTGAACGGTAAGACATTGCAAAAGAAACTTGCAGATGTAGTGACATGCCAACATCATTTATAGCCTAATACCTTTTTTTTTTAAAGCCGTAAACTCTTCAAGTATTTCAAGTATTTGTCCAGTATCAATATAGTTTAATTCGGAAATGTATTGACTCTCTTCTTGTTCGTGCAACAGAGGCTCGGGCATCTAACTTGCGGTTTATAATAGGGACTTTTTACACTATTCTTGAAAGCTGTGTGTAGCAGAACTTTAATCCTTGACCACTGTAAAGCGACAGCAAAGATGGAGATGCCTAGATTGGCGTTTACCCCAGATTTAAACTTTCTATAGGCCTACGTGATTTTAAAAATGTGCATATAGCCTACAGACCTTTTACAGTTTGTAACCTATGGCATTGTGTTTTGCGTTTTTCAGAATGTCCCACAACGCAGAAAATACTTCACTGTGAGAACATGGTTACCTCCAAAGGATTTACATACCAGGTGCCTCAGAACATGACAGTTTACCTGAGAGATCGCCATTGCGAACATGGATGGTATGATATGGTAAGGACGTCTTTTTGTTTTGTTTCATTTAAAAGACAAATTAATTACAAATATAGGCTATTTAAGTTTTTTTTTTTTTTTGGTAATCATTCCGTTTGTATTTTGTGCATAGAATGGAACGTTCATTGTTGACTCAACTATTGATGGGGAGAAGTTAGGGTCTGTTGTGGCTGTGACTCCTCAGAACCTGACACTGAGCACTTGTGCAAGCCTTCAATGGCAAATCCACTGTGACAACATTCAGGTAATAGCAACAAATCTGTCTGAATGTATTATAATAAGATTATAAGAATACTATTATATTATAAGAATAAGATACGTGCTGAGTAAATAAATGCAGTGCATAGACTCCAATATCATACAGGTTGTAATTATTTTTGTTCTGTTAACAGTTTCACTGTTTTATCAATTATACAGGTAAGCACCACAAGGCATCACACCATAAATGCTCTAGTAGTCTATTAAACATCTTAGGCCTGTTTATTAGAGGATTAGTTCACCGAAAACTGATAGCTGATAAATCGTTTACTTACCCTTATGATGTTTTGGAGCAGTATGATTTTATTTCTTTAGTTGAACATGAAAGGAGATGTTAGGCAGAATGACAGTCTTTAACCATTCACTTTCACTATATGGAAAAAGATGCATTGTGCAGTGATAATACAGTTTTTCAGTATAAATAAGGTGTGCATTTGTGTGTGTTTGTTTAAAGTAAAACATCAAGCTACACATGACTCCATCCCAGGAAATCACACTTTTTCAGAAGACAAAGACGGTAACCAATATAAACTTTTTTAATTACTTATAAAATCCACCATTTGAGTTTGTCTTTATCATGTGCTATGCACACCTCTCGCTTGTCATGTTTGTTTTAGCAATTTCTCCCAACTGGCTAATTGGTGTAATTGTGGGGAGTGTGGTTGTGTCTGCTACCATCCTGTCTGTTACCATTTGGTTTATATGGGGGAAAAAACATGAAAGTAAGTGCCTGTTATAAATGTTTGTGTTCAGTATTGCTGTTGTGGTAGTGGGATACATACTAATGATATTACTATCAAGATAAGAATATTGATGTACCTCCTAAGTTATTACACAACAAGCTATAAAAATCATATTACCAGTATAATATTTTGTTTTTCAGAATGTGTAATATTTGCCTTATATTATTTCTATAATATTTGGAGCTGTTTTTCTGATTTTTTTTCCCTAGGTCCGAGGACACTCCTTCAGGTGCATGAAGGTGGATCTGAGATAGTATTCTGAAATCTGAAAGTCACAGTCGTAGGTCATCCATATTTATAGTTAGTTCTGTGAAAAGCTCTATGGCATTATTTGTTTGCAGATGATGGTACTCATATTTTCTGATTTTCTGTGCTTTGCAATACAACAAATTAAAAAGAAAATCAAAAACGTATTGTTGTACCAAGGACAAATCGCCATCAAAAAGGTGATCGCGCTTTTGCAGTTATGGGGCCGAGATTTTGGAATGAGCTGCCTCTATCTATTAGATCTGCTAAATCCTTATAGTATTCAGGAACTTGCTGAAAGCTCATTTAGCATAGTAGCTTATAACAAGTTAACTCTATTTGGTATTTGGTGTCTGTGTTGTTTGATTTGTTAATATGTTTTGTCTTTTTATGTTATTTTTTTTTCCTTTTAACAACCTCTGTTGTTTTTAGCAGTGATAGGCTATATAAATAACCAAGACCACATGAATAAAATAGGTATATTGTAGGCCTACATATCAATTTGTGTGTGTTAAGTACATTAATGCAAGGACATCTATAACGTGGGATCGATAAATACAAAAATGTAACAACACGTCAACTCTATGCGGGCTAGGACCGCTCCCTCGGGTTTCACATGCTCCCTCTTTAAGTGTAATTGCGCGTCAACGCAGACAACGACGCAGAAGTATAAATAAGCCTTGAGTGAGCACAGTGCAGGACCAGAGACAGAGAGGGTCGAAGAAAGCAGCGGAGCTTAACCCCGGATTTTCACCAACCGCAGAACGACTGCGGATCGGCTCCGTGCTCCGCCGTCCTTCAATACCCACCAGGTCCGGATTTGTTGCGGAACGGCTGCGGCCATGACTGACAGCTGAAGTCAGGAGGGCCCACGAGATCTCATGAATTCACGTATGATCACGTGATATAACTGCTGAATTGCTGCGGAGCTCTCTGGCATCCATCAAAAAAAGAAGCTCTGCGTATCTGCTCCGGAGGGCTGTGTATCAGTATTTGCTTTCTACCATGCACAAATTAAAAATGTCACTAAACTTTTGCTGGGTAATTGTAACAATGAGCACTCAAACACACCGAATCAACAATTACTAAAAACACACTCAAAAACTGATTTTGCAGGGGCACTTTGCACTAGTAACTTTTAAATCCCAAAACATTTGTGTCCACAAATCACCTTATTAACAAATAGACACAAAAACTTATTCAACAACAAATCACTATTTTCCAGAGACACACAATTAGATCAATTAACCTCAAAACTGTTTCGGCTGAAAGCTTGTTTGAGATGAGCAAAATCTACGCAGAACCGATCACCAGTGATCAGCGCGAGATGCATGGTGGTTAGAAATGTGTCCGAGTGCGGTCCGCCTTGCTCTGATGTCATGCTGACGTATGTCAAAAATCTCTCGCGAGCGCAAGGCGGACGTGTCGGATTCTGCAGTCAGGCGCAGTTGCTCTCCACTGACTGCGCTAATCAAAGGCACGATGGGAAACGACTTGCTGACAACACAGCTTAATGATCATTGGCTTAAACAACCGTACATTAAACCAATGTATTGTTCTTTAAAAAAAAAAAAAAATTAAAACTCTATCATGTTTTATGTGTAGGCTATATGTTGTGTGAATATTTCCAAACTATCTGACAGTGCGATCTCTATGGTTATGCATTGTAATTTTTATTTAAAAAGAAAACGCATAGGCTATATGTCTGTATTAAATAAATAAAAAAGATTGATAAACATGTATTTGGAATGGAATTAAATAAGTAGCCTACTTTGGGTGTCTTGTTCATTATATTTATTTTCATATAAAAGCAACAGAACTTAAATTAGGCTACATCCAGTTTTTTTAGCAACACTGTGCACGAGCGTGAATCCCGCGATATCCGCGATACTGTCCGGCTTGCCTACACTTTTTTCACTCCTCCTCTCACTGTCTGCAGCCGTAGGCTATACTCTCGCATACGTTTCAAGCGAGGCAAGGCTCAGTAGCAGTTTTAACATTAAGTGACATGGCATCTGACGCACAGAAGCCAATGGCACATGTCACTATGCGTATTGGCACATCCGGTGGCACATCCGGTATTCACTGGCATATGCCAGTGGATAGTGGCATGTGTCACTGACATTATTGGCATGTGCCAGTGGCGTATTGGCACATCCGGTGGCACATCCGGTCTTCACTGGCATATGCCAGTGGATAGTGGCATGTGTCACTGACATTATTGGCATGTGCCAGTGGTGGATAGTGGCATATGTCACTGACATCGCGACACACTGACACTGACATGACACCTGACTGACACCGAGTCGCGCAACATCCGTGTTGCGAGACACCTCCAGTAGTGATTGACAGATTAATCGTAAACGTAATTGTGGCACAAAATCCTAAATAAATAGCCTAATTTTGTGATATTTAAAATATCGATTAAACGAATTAAAGTGCATTAATATTTTTTTCAAACATGTTATTTGTGTCACGTCTGTATTTGATTGGTATGTGCGTGCCACTGAATGTTTTAATACCAGTGCGACTTTATGTTGTTTATCTCGCAAAGTCACAAACTGCCCATTCTATCAGATTCCCATCTGTTTCAAGTTCTTCCAAAAAGTGTAAAAAAAAATAATTATTAAAAATAATTTGTTTGTTAGGCTATGTATCTGAAAAGGAGTAGGCCTATACCGAGCTACTAGCAATATTCTTTATTTATACAAGTGCAAAAAAGTGCAAACAAACGTTCGGTCGCGCAGGACCTTTCTCAGTAGGCTACCTTTAATATTTCAAAAATAATTTTATGGAATTATTCAATAAATAAAATAATTTTTTGTTGTATAAATTAACTATGTGCATATGTTACATAATCTACATTATACTCCGGCAGACAGCTGCAGGTGTCACTACTGGAGGTGCCACAACATAAAGAGACATGTCAGTTTTAGTGACACAGGCCAACTGGCATACCAGTGGATATTGGCATGTGTCACTAAAACGTGAGATGTGCCAATGGATTGCGTCATGCCACTTGCATAACAATTTGCTTTATGCTGTAAAAAAATATGATTTTTAAGTTAAGTTAATGTGTAGCCTACAACGTACATAATTCGATACAATTATTTTTGAAATATTAAAGCCACAGATGAGAATCTTGCGCTGGCTTGTGTTACACTCGCTTATTCTGACACCTACTGGCGTGCGACTGTGCAGCATCACGCAAAAATAAAGGTTTACACAGTAACGGACGCGACTGTTAATACGTTATTCGTAGTGACCCAAGATAGATTTATTTCGTGTCTTTCCTAGAATGGGCAGTTTGTGACTTTGCGAGATAAACAACATAAAGTCGCACTGGTATTACAAAACATTCAGTGGCACGCACATACCAATCAAATACAGACGTGACAGACACAAATAACACGTTTGAAAAAATATTAATGCACTTTAATTCGTTTAATTGATATTTTAAATATCACAAAATTAGGCTATTTATTTAGGATTTTGTTCCACAATTACGTTTACGATTAATCTGTTAATCACTACTGGAGGTGTCGCAACACGGATGTTCCGCGACTCGGTGTCAGTCAGGTGTCATGTCAGTGTCAGTGTGTCGCGATGTCAGTGACACATGCCACTATCCACTGGCATATGCCAATGAAGACCGGATGTGCCAATACGCATAGTGACATGTGCCATTGGCTTCTACGCGTCAGATGCCATGTCACTTAATGTTAATACCGCCTCTCGCAAGGCTTCAAATGAGCAATGGAGCCCGGGACATGACTTCACTAGGCCTACAGCATTGGGCTTGTGGCCAAACAAGCCCAATGCTGTAGGCCGAGAGTGAAGTCATGTCCCGGGCTCCATTGCTCATTGGTTACACGGTGTTGAAGAAACTTCACTCTCTGGTGCTGTGCTTATAGTCTTCTTATTATGCCTATACGGCCTTCTACTAAAGACAGAGGGCTTTTGTGTGTGTGCTCACTTGTAATATAGGCTATGTCATTTAAATCCGTCAATTACGAAATGAAAATACGCCTGACTAATTCTGTGAACGAAAAAAGGTTTGTAGGCCTAATAACAGTAGGCCTGACTAATTCTGTGAACGAAAAAAGGTTTGTAATAAACAGTAGGCCTATGTTTTTGTTTTGTTTTTTATACGACAATAGCCTACCATATTTTGATTATGGAAGCTTGTGTCTGACACGGAATAAATAAATAAATAAATAAATAATTGTTAATTTTTTTATCTCGAAATTCTTACTTCTCAGATTTGTGAGATTTGCCAAACTCCCAATTGCGAGTTATAAAGCCCAATTCTAAGGGGGAAAATTACTTTCTTTCTTTTTTCAGAATCGCAATTGCAATGTATGCAGAATTGTGAGATAAAAGTTTTTATTTTATTTTGTTTTGTTATTTTTATTTTGCAATGACCTTTTTCATTTTTCATTCATGGCGGAAACAAGCTTCTGACTGACGATGCATTTGATTAGAATGATTATAGGCCAATTCAGGATTCATGGATTGCTGACCCGATTTTACATCTTAATGTAAAGCCTATCGAAGTTTTGGTCGTCGTACCCACACTCATTTAGGCCTATACCTTAATTTCGCCAACGACATCATTCATCGTTAATATTTCAATCACGCACGGTTATGATTTTTGCACAAAATTTAGTACGGACGATACGGACGAAATTGTCCCTATTGTAGCCTAATTGTTATTTTAATTTAGGTTGCATATGACATGTATGGGTCACATTTACAATAGCCTACCTGAGTAAAGTAAATACAATAGAAAACTGCGCTCTTGGACGTGCATTTATGGATGGAGTGAGGTAAGTTTAAAACATAGCCTAGTTAAATTGAATGAAAAAGTTTGCACTCTTTCACTTAATGTTGTTAAAATGTATGTCCGTAATGAATGTCCTCACCAATGTCAAAATCATGCCCCACTTTAAACACTTTGGTTTAGACTTGATTTAATTCCTGATTACATTTTTAGATTTAATTCAAAAGCAATTGTTGCAAATTCAGAATGAATTCATTCGAATTGTAATGCAATTATATTAGATTTTAATAAAATTAAATGATTTTTTAATACTTTGTCTTCTTAAGCAAGAAAATCAAACTAGCCTAAAAAAATGCTGCATTATTTTTTTTACTTGGATGTTGAAGTAATTTCAACTTACATAGGCTATATATAATGTTTAATCTTTATAAAAAACGTTGACAATTGTTTAACTTATGCAATGTAAGCAATGTAAAAACATATCAACATTAATCATGTAAGCCTAAATTATTGACAGTGTATGGGACTCAGGATCTCTATTGGTAGACTGCACGTCTGGTCTGGACATATCTTTAGAAAATGCAATCTCAAATAATAAGCTACAATATATATTGGCTGGAAAATAAGATACCGTTCTAATTTGACTTAATTTTAACAGCAGAAGGCTATTTAATTATTTTATGATGGTATAAACCACAGCAGTGCTCAGTGCATTAAATCAATAACCAGAGCAACGTTTAATCAATCAACGAATTAAACTCACCCATACGTCATACAATCAGAAATTAATAAAACATCATTCGAATTTGACAAATAGCCTAATCAATTGCTTGTTGTCAATAACCAACATAATGCAAGAGAAACTGTAATAACTACAACAGTGCTAAACAGCTCACTGCATCATATAATTAACAACACGAACTATCAATGTATGAAACAAACTCACTGTTACTACCGACAGTTTCTTTTGATTTTAGTTGCGAAATCTTTTTCCGCCTTTCCCATAATCTCCCTCCCGTTATGAGGCTGGCCAAGCGAAGGGTGCTGATTGCCAGTGGCTCAAGTTACAGGAAAAACCGCCCACGTCCTTCATACATACAAATACTGCTCGCTGCATCTCCCTTTGCATAGTTGGGGTGCGTGTCGACAGAACAGGTGGAACAGACTTCGTGACAGCAACGATCCATTCGATGGCCGGTGTCAAGATAGACCTACAATTTGTAGGTCTATTTGTTCTTTTACTTCCAAAGTCTGTGGGATCTAACGGTAAGAGTTTTTCCACCTTTTTGTTCTATAACATGCGCGGTGCACTCCGTAGTTCGTACATTGATCATTACGTAGTTTCATCACATCACTGATGAATCATTAAATTAATTTTAAATTAGAAGAATTATGTCGTGTAATTAAATGGAATTTTCTATTTCGGGTCAGATTGCCCTGCAAATCAGGAAATAGCATGCGAGAGTCTGCGCTCGTCCAAGGGATTCACATACACCGTGCCATCGAACATCACATGCTTTACAAATTGCAAAGAACAAGAACAAGGATGGTACTTTCAGGTTGTCTGCTGTTCTGGATTTAATCGATACATTTTTCGTTTTAAAACAATCAAATGTTTTGTAATTCCTCAGTTTACTGTTGTTGTTGTTTAGAATGGGACGTTTATTGTCGATTCAACCCCGAAAGCCGGTGGACAGGGGTTATCAATTGTAGTGAATGTGACATCTGAGAACCTGACAGTCCGTGTCTGCGAGAACCTGCAATGGCAACTTAACTGTGGCATGGTAGGCGCAATGAATGTGTTTTAATTTACACACTAATAATAAATATGCTGCACACTTGTTTGTGTGGCTCTAAATGCAGTGTGCTTCATTGCTATGCCATTAAAATATATTTCTTCTTCTTTTACAGTGCATCTGTAATATCAATTATACCGGTAAGCATAATGCATCCTCACCATACATGCTTTAGAAACTAATACTTTTTTAGTTTAGCCTGTATAAATTATGCTTTTGATTGTATTTATCTAAAGTTACAGATAAGAAGCATTCACCAGCACATGACCCCCAAGAAGAAGATGGCAACCACGGTAAAAGCAGGTTTAGTCTGTAATGTTTTGATGTTAATTCACCTTGCTGATTACTGTAAATTAATTACCCTTATCTTTTGCTATCTTTTTATTTGTATATTTGGCAGGTTTACCCCTGTGGGGGATTGCTTTATTGGGATTAATTGGGATTGTTGGTGCAGGTGCATTTTTCGCCATTTTGTGTCGCTTTTTCAGAAATAAAAAAAGGTGAGTTGGGTATGATATGTAGCCTAAGGGTTATGTTGTAGGCTACTTATGTCTGATTATAAGAAATAAAGACCATTACAGTTCAGTCAATGTATGTAGATTTTTGTCTAGGTTATGTTTCGCGGAAAGACTTCTGCCTTCCTTTTTTTTCCTACAGGGCAATGTTCAGTGATGGTGTGGTGTGAGATTAATGCCATGTGCCTTCAGGCAAAGCACCCCACCTTGCTCCATAGAGACTGGCCCTGTAAGACATGTTCTGTTACATTGTAAAAAGCGCTAAATGACCGAAATTATTGCTACGTGCTGTATTTTCTTTATTTCATTTACAATAGCATTCCATTATTTTAGTAGCTTTTAGCATCTCATCTTTAGAGATTGTAGGGGTTTGTGTTTGTCTTTTAATCCAAATGTAGCCTACTGTACCTTAAAAGAATAGTTCACCCTATAATGAAAATTAAGTAATCATTTACTCACCTTGCTGTTGTTCTAATGCCATATGCCCTTCTTTCTTTTTAGGACCTCAAAAGGATCATTTTTATAAAAATGTTGCGCTCGCGCTTGTCCATGTTATGGCAGTGAATAGCGACCAGTATCAAGTTTTAAAAAAAAGACGATATCACAGAATGATCCCATGCGACACGTCATATTAAAGTGTTCTTGGAGTAGGCTATGCCTATTGGAGTTCACGCAGATTGTGATGACGTGTTTTAACTGTCATCAGCATTGTAAATTCTGCTAAGAATTACATTTAATTACATTATAACACAATCCTTTGTAGGCTATTATACCTTTGCATGAAATTACAAGAAACTAACGCTGCTGTGAGGTTAATAGCCTACAGCGTCTATGGGAGTGATGGTAAAATAGACATCTTGAGTGCCGTTATCAATCTCTTTCTATTTTTTCCCTCTTTTTGAAAACACAATTGTTCAGTTTTTCTTTTTTTATTTGAGAAAATGGAGAAAAATAATGTAGTCTCTCATTCACTGCTCTAGATGTTTACCCAACTATTATGACTTCCCAACCGCTTCTGAGAAACCCGGAAATGTAAAAAAAGGGTTCATATTTAATGAAAATCCTGACTTTGGCTGTTGGTCTTTTGTACTCGACTGCACGTTCACAAGACTTTATCAGCGCAACAGTTTACATCTACTCGCCCCCAACGGCCAAGGTCAGGATTTTCTAATAATGCATTAAATTTCATATCGTAGGCCTACATGTCGCATGGGACCATTCTGTGATACTTTTGGGTCTTTTAAAAAAAGCTTGATGATGGTCCCTATTCATTGCCATTATATGGACAAGCGCGAGTGGGACATTTTTTTTTCTTTTTTTTTTATTCTACTTTTGTGGTCCGAAAAAGAAAGAACAGCATACTGGAGTAAAACATCATCAGGGTGATTAACAATGAGTTAATTTTAATGGTGAACTATCCTTTTAACTCTGACCTGTGCTAAGGCAGAACCATTGAGGCACTGATACTAAAATGAAGGAAAAATTGCATTATCTAAAACTAATTTTGATAATAATGTTGAAGTAACTTTATAAGCTCTATATCATATACATACTATATATACCAGGGGCGTGCAGTGCATAAGATGTGAATGCTCTGCATACACAAACAATTTGAGAAAATGAGTTTGTGGACTCGCTAATTCATATTACCTCTATAAAATCCCTTATCATTTGAGGTGTAATGTTGGTAATACGTATGGCGGAGGGGGGTACTCAGCATACCTGTTTAAAGAAGTCACCATCGCTCACCACTGAGGCTAGCCTATATTAAGTAAATTAATTTTCTATTCAGATGGTGATGACATTGCTATTAGTGAAAAAATATCAAATTTGTATTACGTTTTATTACATTACCAGAGTGTGTGTTTTTGAAAATGTATTTATTATAAAAGTACATTTTCGGGATTAAATTTAGCAAATTAAGATAAAAAAAAAAATTATCATAAATCCAAGTTCTGGTTATCAAGCACTCATACAGATGTCAAGGGGGCATGTGTGTTTAGTATGAATGTTTACAATTTTTATTATTATTATTATTATTTTATAGAATTAGAAGACCGGTAGGGTTAGAATAAGTTGACAAGTTACTTACAGTCAGTAGAATGTCTGTTGGGCAGAATCAAAACAAACTGTTAGCAGATATTGAGCATAAACAAACTTTTTCACCAGAAATCACAATCTTGAATGATGTCTGTTTGTTTTGTCATTGTAAACCCCCTCTTAAAGGATTATTTCACTTTCAAAAACATTTTTGCTGATACTCACCTCGATGTCATCAAAGATATCCATGTCTTTCTTTCTTCAGTCGAAAAGAAATTAAGGTTTTTGAGGAAAACATTCCGGATTTTTCTACACAGAATGGACTTCAATGAGGGTAATAAGAAAACTGGAAATTTTCTTAATGAGAAATAAGGGTCTTATCTAGCGAAACGGTCATTTTCACACAAAAAAATAAAAAATAATAATAATAATAATATATATACACCACAAATGCTTGTCGTGTACCATCTCTGAGATGTGTCACGCATTGCATCATCACGCTGGAAAGGTCACGCATCAAGGCATCTAAGTTATTTGTCAGTGTAGCCTACTCCGGTTCAAAAAGGTAGGGAAGGGCGAAAAATGTCATCTCATTTTCTCCTCCAACTTCAAAATCGTCAGACATCTTTGTTTTAATTTAGTATTATTTTTTATTATTTTTCGTGAACTTTCCAACGTGATATATGGCGCATCTCAGAGATGTTTTTTTTTTTTTTAAATGACCGATCGTTTCGCTAGATAAGACCCTTATTTCTCGACTGGGATCGTGTAGAGACTTTGAAGCTGCATTGAGACAGACATTTGAACCTTCTTTGAACATTGGAATAGTTGGTTGCCATTGAAGTCCATTCTGTGTAGAAAAATCCTAATGTTTTCCTCAAAAACCTTAATTTCTTTTCGACTGAAGAAAGAAAGACATGGATATCTTGGATGACATCGGGGTGAGTAAATTATCAGCAAAAAATTTTTTGAAAGTGAACTAATCCTTTAAGTCTAGACTTTGTGGGAGCAAAGTAACTGTACAACCAGGGCCCGTATTTGAATTGCCGCTGTGGAAGCAAAATGCAATGAAATGCTGTGCCAGTGAGTACACACGTCTAATGCATTACTAATTTAATCCAGAGAAAATTGTTATCTAAGGCATCTAAACCTTATAGCAAGCTTGTCACTGGAACAGTAAACTCATTATCTGCCCCTAAACAGTGAATTTTAGTACCTTAAGGGCTAGATAAGGTATAAAGGTGTACTTTACAAGGTATTGCTGTTGATTTTTTTTTTTTTTTCTGAAAGTGAACTGTCATACATTAAAATGCTCACAGTAGTCTATGTATACCCAAAATTAATCGAAATGGTTGTGTTGCTGTGTGCCAAGCTATATCTGATAAAGTATATACTCAATATATTGGGTACTATTGATTTGTCTATAATGTATATCGTAACTTAAAGAAAATGAAAGGAAGATATTTGTCATATTATGTGTAATAATATGATATTGATCAATAATGATAAAAGTTTAGTATCAGCTGCTATCAGTGTTTTGAGATGCATACTTATACTTATCTTGAATGTCTATTTTTACATTAAATCACAATGTTTTTCAAATATATTAGTAGGCTATATTGTACAATCTTTTGCCACTGTTATCTAGTTGTCTTGTTAAAGGGATTTCTGTTAATAAAATCTGATAAGACCTTCCATGCCGTGTGAAGTTACTTCCTTGGTTTTACACTTTAAAACTGTTTTCCTTTCTTTTGAAGTGCTGAGAAATGCAGAAATTCAAAATGCCTTGCACTACAATCTAACTATCTTTCTTATAGCTGATTTGTTTATTAAAATTATATCTGCGAGTGTGAACATTAAACATAACTGCTGGTGGTAAAAAAATCTAAATGTGCTTATCCTGTGGGGCTCATGTTCTGAGAAACAGTGCCAAGGACTAGAATTATGATAGAGGCACACTTTTGCTGCGGTATTGTAAAGAGGGTGCTTTAACCATAAAGCCACATGATTACAGTTTTAAAGTGAATCACAAGAGGAGTTAAGTGAAGCTTAAATGTAAATTACTCACTGTGTGTATAACGCTTAGGTTCAATGAAGATGAGGAATATAGCACACATGGTTTATTAGAATGATCCAAGCAGACCGCCACAGTGCTAAACAGCGTGCTAACACGAGACACAAACAATACTGGACAACTGAAAAGTGCACAAGGAGGAACTAAAAGATTAACTAAAAGACAAATAGCTGTGATGATTGGTGTTAGTGTCCATGGTGACTGATGAGTGGCGGGAAACTAAAACAAAGAACACAAAACAGAAAGTCCAAGAACCTAAAACAGACTTAACATGACTGTGATACTGTGGTTCCTGGGCAGATCTGCTATGAACAGGAACTGGTCTGAAACCACAGCTCTATTTGTCATGCCTAAAGTGCATAAAGCTGGTTTCAATATACTGCCCCGATACACTGCCCCAAGTGAAACAAACTATCTGTACGTTTTAATGTTCTAGTACTGAAAAATGCCTGTGGCTCCTAGAGTCACAAATTACCCCCAGGACACTATCTCGAGATTTTGTGTCAAGATATGGCTGAGTCATGTTGCTATATGGTTGCTTATTTAGGCCTACATAAAGAACTGTTAGATTCTACATGGACTGCTAGAGTATACAAAACACAAATACAGGGATAGTTCACCCAAAAATAAATATTAGCCCATGATTTACTCACCCTGAAGCCATCCTAGGTATATATGACATTCTTCTTTCAGACGAAGGCTACAATGGGAGTTATATTTAAAATAAATCTGGCTCTTCCAAGCTTTATAATGGGAGTGAATGTTTTATTTTTATTTTTTATTTTTTTGGAAGTACATCTACGGAGCCCATGAGGGGACCTGTGAAAAAAAAAAAAAAAAAAAAGGACTTTCGCGTGCGCACGAGAAACTATCGCGTGGGCACGAGAAACTATCGCGTGCGCACGAGAAACTATCGCGTGGGCACGAGAAACTTTCGGTTTGCTTTATAGCGTCATTAATACAAATGTGGAAATATGGATGATGTATATATCATTTATGTTGTTGTTTGACATGTTTTGAAGTGTATATTTTAGCAAAAATCTTAAGCAAGGTGCTATTAAAGACAAGACTTAGAGGCATATTTTAGTCACAATTCAAATAATTGTATTAACTTTGAATATACTTTGAATAAACTTTGTATTTGTATGTGTAATGATAAAAAATAAACAATAGGCTAATCTTCTGCTACTGAGATGAAGGAAACATTTTTTTAAAGAAGTAAAGTTCACAAGATTGCTATTTATCTTGATCAAACTGTTCCGTCATCAGCTCTTCCTCAGTTCCGCAGAATCCGCACTGCAGAATAAAATAGTCATCCTCTGCTGCAGTTGTATGGATTCTTAACGCATTTATTGCAACTACATTTCATCTTTTTCTCATCAAACAACCAGATTAACGAATGGTTCGACACAACCCGTACCGAAGAGCCTACAGGTCTTTCTTCTGTATAGATATATACAGGGTAAATGACGACTGTTGGCCTACCATGGTCGCCCTCGTCCAGTAAGTTTTAAATAATAATAATAATAATAATAATAAATTAAGATATAAATCAATATAATTCGTTGTAAATTAAATATTTTAAACAATAGCTACAGGTAATAATTGACTGTAGGTTCATGCATGAACTGTCATTCAGACTTACTGTCTAACAACCAGAGAACAGAGAACATCAGAGATATTAAAATACATACTCTTCTGAGTTTTATGATGTAGGCCTTTTTTATTAAAATTTATCGGCCTATATAATTTATATCTCAAGGATGCGAGCTTGTGCGTGGCGCACTCAGTCATGTTGAGAGGGAAACACGCATTATATTATTAGTCTATTCAGAAATAGTGTAAAAGACCTGTAAATAAAATACAACATTAACATTATAAACACTATTAATAACATATAGGCTATGCGTATTTTACTTCCCCATAGCCAAATCCTTAAATGAATGGAATCAGAAAACAACAAGAAATGAAAAATAAGTAACCACTTATAATAATAATAATAATAATAATAATAATAAATACATAGTAGGCCTAGTCTATAAAAATAGCCCATTGTGCCCTTTATTACAAACAACTTTTAGCCTATTTTAAACGCCAAGCCTAAACGAATTTATTTGAATCGAAACTGAAACTATACCGCAAAGTTGGGTTCGCGCATCTTTCGTTCGGTCCAAAGTTTAATACTGAACAGGAATTAATAATCATTTAATAATGAACCGGCTGTGATGTCAAGTTAATGCCAGAAGTGAACCGATGTTGTTAATAGCGCGATTCGCCGGCGCCATCACTCAGTTGGGGAAATAACTTAATACTTTATCGTTTCAAACTCTGTCATTCGAAACAGTAAAATGTATATTTTTATTTGTGTACATTCAAAATGACTACAAAATGTCATGCCTTTGAAAAAGAAAGAAAACAACATGATGCGGACGTGTAGAACGTTATCCAAGAGCTGTTGTAAAGCCTAGCCTATAAACAATCTGTTACAGTAATTTTCTATTATATCCAAAAGCTGCAACCATATTGTTAAAAGCGCTATATAAATGAAGGCGACTTCACTTGACCTGACTAGAAATCGGTCAGTATAAATAAACATATGAATAAACATTTTTGTGTTCACATAAGAAAGTTTGAAAAAGACAATGTTTTAAATTTACATAAAATATAAAAATATTAATTTTAGATAAAGGTTTGAATTTTTTTATTCAAACTGCAATTAGTGTAATTAGGCTAGTTTATCCCATGGAAAACGTTGTGAGGACGTCGTGGTAAAGTTCCATTTTTTAGTATCTTGACTAACGTTCCAGAAACGTCGTGGGCACGTCCTCAAAAGATGTCGCTAGTTTATCCCATGGAAAACGTTGTGAGGACGTCGTGGTAAAGTTATTTTTTTTATAATCTTGGCTAACGTTCCAGAAACGTTGTGGGTACGTCCTCAAAAGACGTTGCTAGTTTATCCCATCGAGAACGTTGTAGAGACGTGGTCCACTGGTCACCAGATAACTTAATAAAATCTTTGATGAATTAAGTAAATGTTCCATATAATATCCAAATGGCATATTATCACTAGGATAATATTTGTAATGCATTTATTTATATAATTGAAATTATCTTGAAAGTTATCTGGAGACCAGTGGACCACGTCTCTACAACGTTCTCCATGGGATAAACTAGCGACGTCTTTTGAGGACGTGCCCACTATCTCACGACCAATTCGTACGAATTCGTACGAATGATAAAAAGTTGGCTAATTCGTACGACCTCACTCGTACGAATTTGTACGATTTGTCTAAACCCACGTGATGGGTAGGTTTAGGGGCGGGGTCAGGGGTAGGTCATTCGTATGAATTCATACGAATTGGCCAATTCGTAAAATATGTACGATTTTGCAAAAATCGTACAAATTCGTACGAGTCAGGTCGTATGAATTCGTACGAATAAGCCACCTCGTAGAATTTGTACGTTTTCCCGTGAGATCGGGCTGGCCCACAACGTTTCTGGAACGTTAGCCAAGATTCTAAAAAATGGAACTTTACCACGACGTCCTCACAACCTTGTCATAAATATAAACGTTGTATATAATTGTTATTATTGTTATTATTATTAAGGAGGTTGGGTGTTCGTAAAAACAACATAATAATTACAATATGAGGACTGATGGTAGGCTATACAAATCAGCGTTTCTGTGTAGGTGATGACAACCATCTTGACAGCAGCAATCAAAGCATCGCTAATTACGGTAGACCTTAATTTGAGATAGTAGGCCTAAATTTGTTCCTAATCAAAGGGAACATTCAACCACAGAACAGCTGGGTGAGTTTTGTATTGGCTTATTGGATACAGTAAATGAAGACTGTCAACTTTTTTCCAATAGGCTATTTCATCACCCAAAACACTCCCACTCTCTGCGTATATTCATAACCAATTATTTCAAAACCAACAACCAATAGCCACATAAACAATGCCATTGGCACTAGTCTACATTGCAGACATCTTAATGCACATAACTTTTCACCTTTTTGCACAATCTTGAAAAAAGTACTATTGTTGAAATTCTCAGATCAAACAAACTTCAACGCACCCTTATCCACTACCTGCTCACGTTAGTGAACCGCACCCGAGCAAGAACACTTTGCAGTTCCTCCGGAAATGCATTTTTCTAGTTATGTATTGGTATATAAAGACAGTTTAAACAAATTTGGAATGTTTTTTTTTTTTTTGAAAAATCCTACCTACCCTGCCTTTAAAATGAGAGGGTGTCTCTTACCATCAGAGAAAGCGTTCTACTTACGTGGATCACACGAGGCACCTCAGCCTATATGTAATGGCAGTGACGTCAGTGCACGCAGTTCAAAGTTTTATGACAGTCAGTTTCTTGCGGAATATTACCGCGTTGGTCTTGTGAATAAATTTGGTGTTACATCGCTAGTAAAGGTACAGTAGGACTGCATTGTTTGTTTGTGGACTGTGCTTTACTGTAGGGGGGAAAAAAGCATGGATATCTCTAGTAGCCTACTAGCCTAGTCATTGCAGGCCGCAAAAAACTACATTTAAGATTACACTAAAAACGTAATTGTAATTTAATAGCCTACATATTTAATTCATTAACAATATTTTTATACCATCATTCATGACAAAGCGTTATATCATCTTCATTAAGCACACAGCAGTTGACAACACAATGTTTTATTTTAATTAAACAACATACAAATATTTGTAATTAAATTAATGTTGTCTTTATTCATAAATGCATAATATCAGCGTCATATGCATGGTCTGGGTTCAAACATTCAGACACGCAAAGTGAAGCATTGACGTGACTGGAAAGAAAGTGAGGCTTCGTTTTTCGTTGATCACGTGTTTCTCTGAAAACAATACGCGCTCCGGCACGGAGCTTCATGAGAAATTGTGCATTCTCTTTCAGATAAATGAGTCACATGTATCAGAGGGAAATTCCCTGAGTGAAATGATTTTGCACTGCATTTTGAATGCAGGTAGGCTAGATGGTAGGTCTGCAAATAGATGTAACAAACCTCCACAGAGCTGACTGGAAATCTCCCTGTTGTGTTGCATCAGAATTGGAAGTCATGTGAAATATTGTTAAAAAAATTCATTGCAGTCATGTGTTTCCTTTCTCTCCTCAAGATGGTTGTGGAAGTCCTAATATAGGCCAAAACATACAGTTCTGTCATAATTACTCACCCTATTGATCCAAACCAGCTAGACTTGTTTCCCCAAAGAACACAAAAGGAGATGTGGAATCATGAGAAAAAGAAGAAAAAAAAGAGGAATGATTTATATTATAGTGCATGGCATGCCTACATGCACTATAATAGAAATCATTCTTCTTTTTCCCCCTCGTGATTGTAATTCCTGTGTAAATACATTTAGGCTATTGCTTCTGCATTAAATATTCTGTGAAACCTTTTATTTTATTTTTGTACCAAATTTGATAGCCTATGTCAGAAGCTCCATTTCTCTGAGCAGAGAAAAATTTGTTTTAAGTATAAACACTTAATGGCATGCTCACTCTATGGGGCTGTTTCACTCCTGGCCACTTCATGCGTTCTGTGATCGGATAGCTATCCGATCGTGAAAAGACCGTGTAAATGCCCTCCGAAACGCATTCGAGACGGATTTGAATCCGACCACTCAAACCACTACAGGAGGTGGTCTGGGCCACATTCCAGATGAAATTGGACAAGTGTAAATGCATGTGGTTGTTGAAACCACATAAGTTAATTTTACTCCTCCCAAAAGTGCTAAAATAAAATAAAATAAAACGTGTGAGAGCGTGTTATAGGCTAATGTTATAGCAAAATACGACGACGCTACTGCAACGCATCACTGCAGACGAGAAGCTGAGCTTCTTCATTAAGCCAACGTGCAAACTATCGCAAATCAAAGTGAAAGTAAGGTCGCAGACGCTTAACACACAATCATCATCACTAGAAGTAAAGAAACGAAATGATCTTACAAGGGCTGTTGCCGCTCTCTTATTCCGGTCTTTGAAATTTTAGCGGATGATTAATAAAATGCAGCTCATATCTGTTGCTTTCGGTAACGTACACGCAAATCTGCAATAGCGCGGAAATTGAAGATCGATTTAAATCCGTTTAGCAAAAACACATTTATGTGACTAGATGTAGGCCATAAATGGAATCGTTTTGATAAATCACCAGATAGCTATCCGATCTGAGAAAACGTGTGAAGTGACCACGTGTAAACCATGTGTTTGGTTCAGTCCCTGTGACCTTGACCTAGTTTTCCCCAGTCAGTGTAATTAATCATTTCATTCACCTGTGTCCAGTTAATTACCTGATTAAGTTCCTTTGTTTGCCCTTGCATTTATACCCTGTGTTCTCCCTCATTCTCACTCTCCCTTCTTGTCTATGTTATAGCGTGTTATGTTTACTTAGTTTTTGTTATTAAAAGATCCTGTTCCTTCTCTTCTTAGTGTGCTTATGTTACGTGACACTATGGATGTAACCATTATAGAGCGAATGGGAAATGATCATTCTTAATTCTTTAAAAAAAAAAAATTGTATCCACCTTCTTCCAAACGAGCCTACTGTGTTTTAAAATAGGGGTGGCACTTCGGTTTTGGAGAACTTCTACTCAGAATGACTGAAACAAATCGTTTAAAATAACAAGTCTTACATTTTATTTTTTATCTCTCAGTAAAATAATGTAATATTTGGTATTTTAAGGTGACATTATATCAAGAATAATACGTGACAGTTCTTTTTCAGTCTTATATTCCTTCTGATTATTATCTTCTGTGTGTGTGTTCTGCTCTCCTGCTTTTCTTCTTCAAAATGTAATGAGAAACAGCAGTCATAGATAGTCTCTTATTACTACACAGGAGTAGTGTGATGCTGATGCACGTTCATGTAGTGGAAACAATTCTTAAATAATAGCAGTGGCAATTGGGAGAGTCGGGACTTTTCCTGGTGGGCCGGTAGTGTTTCGAGGCCGCGAGGGCCGGTCTGATAATAGTTATACATTGCAAGTTCTTAGCAACACCATCCGGCGGCCTGTGGATGGTGGACTCAAACCGTGCAGCCTCTCTGCTCAACCCGTACAGCGGGCCGCAACAGCCTCTTATTTCAATAGAAACACAGGCTAATAGTTAATCAGAAAGCACTAACGAAGTGCAGGTCCAACCATATCTAGGATTTTCAAAAATATAAGGGGATCAGTGAGCGGCCCCTCCCCAAATGGCATAGCCTGTCGGCCTATGACATAAAGCCATCGAACACCTTTTTTCCTTGTCACGTTTTGTAAGTCTAACTTTAAAGGTGCTCTAAGCCAGTGGGGTTCCCAATTCCAGTCCTCGTGACCCGCTGCTCTGCACATTTTGTATGTCTCCCTTATTTAACACACCTGAACCAGATCATCAGCTCATTAGGAGAGACTCCATGAACTGAACTGAGTGTGTCAGATGAGAGACCTACAAAATGTGCAGAGCAATGGGTCACGAGGACTGGAATTGGGAACCACTGCTCTAAGCGATGTTGGGTGACGTCACTTCTTGTTGACATTCGAAGTATTGTCAAACAAAATGGAGGCTAGCTCGACCCTCCCTCCTCCTCATTCCGTCCTCTCCCCCTCCCTTTTGTGGTTCCTGAAACAGTCATGAACCCTTTAGAAAAAACAAACTGGATTTAACCACCTGTCCAGCAAAAACAGAGTTCTCGCCACCTTTTGAACGCTTTTCCGATGTAAATTTGGGACTTCACGTTCCTTCTCCCTATTCTTTGTTATTTGTTCACCGGAACGTCATCTCTTTGGTCGTGTGTCGGCCATATCAAAATTCTGAAGAATATACTTTTTTAACGCAAGCCGTTGTTAGGACATCTCTCCTCTAGCTAACTTCCCTCTTCATGCTTCTCTCTCCTCCACTCCACACTTCCCCCTTCATGTGCACGCGCATTAACCCCTCACCCCCCACCCCCAAATCATTCTTGTCGGTTATTGGCTGGAACACTGTTATGTTTCGTGGCCAAGGCTGGGCCAGTTTTTTTTTTTTTTTGCCGTTTGTGGAGCCTGGGCTGTCTACAGAGACCGCATTTTTTTTACATTGTGTTCAGGGGACAGGCAGCTAGCGGATAGTGAGGAGATGTTTGCTGGATGTGACAAAAAATGTTTTGGCCTAAAAAACGTGTGACATCGCTTAGAGCACCTTTAACAGTGTGAGTGAGTCTAAATGATGGAAAGGCCAAAAAGAAAAGGGAAAGGTGGCGCTAAGAAGGTCAGACTCAAAAATAACAGGCATCAACGAGCAAAGATACTACAGGTGAAATCAGCTAAAGCACCTAATGTCACAGCTAGGCACAGATGGGAATTAGCACCAGCCAAAAGCTTGTGAAATTTGAAAGTAGCTCGGTGGTAAATATGAGACAAATTAATGGTTTACTATTGAGTGGCTCTTGAATTTGTCCTTCAGTGGTTGGCAGATGTTCCTAGTTTTAAAATGAGCAACTTCCCTTGGCTGCTGCTATGTTAAGTGTATAAGGATTATGACGCAACCACTGGTGGTGATGCTCTTTATGAAATGCAGATATAATGTAAACACCCAAGCTGTAATTTAGCTTTTTAGCCTGTGTCATCTGCTGATAGTACACAAATGTGTCTATGTGTTTGTCCTGTACATGTCAAAATTGAGAATCTGGCTCTCTTTAGACCAGTGGGTTTCAAATGGATCTGGGGACCCCCAGGGAGGCCGCTTGAGGGTCTGAGGAAAATTTCAGAATTAAAATTATTTTCGGGAATCAAACTGACATTGGGTGCATCTGTTGTCTTGCAATGAACAGGAAAGAGACTGAATGATGGACAATTTCTCTTTAATATTTTGTATGACTTTAAAGAGAACGCCACTGACTGTGAGAAACAATGGCTTGTCAACGTAAGTGTTTTATGTCTAAAGAAAAACACATTTGTTAGCCATCTAAAGTCATGAGGAAACCAACTTTTTTGGCTTTTTAATAATTTATATACTTACTATGTCATTTTTAGTCATCTAATACGACATGTGTCTGCCTGTAATGTGCACAGATGGCTAAAATAATGTGTACTGAATGTTTTTATCATAAGTGAATTTCTTTCTTTTTTTTCATCTTTAACTTATGTATTTAATTAAAATTATTAATTATATTATTTGTATTATTAATATATTTATTTTTTAGTGGTCCAGTCGGTTTGTGGGATAGAACTAGGTAAGTAGCATGGCACTTATTGAGCATGTGGGATGTGCTGGACTAACCAGCACTGTGGCTTTGGAGTGCTAGAGCAAAAAACTGTACAACCCTGTTTGTTTGTTTTTTAAACTGCTGCTGTGCCAGTGAGTACACACATCTAATGCAGTAGTTAAATCCACTCTGCATTGACACTGCTCCAAACATGGACTCAATTATAAACGTGTTAAAAAAAATAAACAAACAACTAATGTTGTAAATCTACATGAACTTATTTTGAGTAAAGTTGGAGGGGTTGAATTGAAATGGTCCCTATCTTGTTGACATGGGTACACTTCCCACTAGACTGTATTGTAGCAATTGATTTTGTGCTATCCATTTGTTGAAGTGAAACTAGCACTGTGTCACATCTTTGGTTGAAGCAGAGGAGGAAGCAGGATCCACGTGCAGTAGTCTTTTATTAAATAAACTCAAAACTTCACATATACAAGCACAAACTCAGGACTGAGACTCGGGGAACAGAACAACCGCAATGGTGCAACAATAAACAAGAACTGACCAAGACTAAACTAAACACAGGGCTTAAACACACAGACAGACAAGCTAAACAAGATAACAAGGGGGCGTGGCTAATCAGAAACACCTGGGGAGACTAATCAACATAACGGGGAACTGCTGAACATGGGACAGGACAGAGGAACACAGATATAAATCATTACACACTGCTATAGATTTTATGATGTTTGTATCTTAGGTGAAAGCATTATGCACTGCATCATATGCTCTTTGTAATGACTTATGCCTTGAAAGCACTGAAAACCCCTGCTGTCTATGTTTAGAATCAAGTAACTTTGATTTCTCTATACAGCAGAGATAATTTTACAAAGTAATTCAGCAGCTTAGAAGACAAGAGCAGAACTGTGATGGTGTATTGACTTGTGATGGCCCATTTTAGATGTAAGTGAGTCAAGTCTGTAACTCATTATGTCATCTGACAGACAGCTGAGCTCACAAGTATGCACACGGTGGGTTTATCTGACATTGAAGTGGTCTTTGAGGTCTCCAGCTCATTTAACACCCTGTCAATACAATATTGGCTAGTTTTACCAGCTGAGTTCTCACAGATGTGTCTGCTGGGAAAGTGTTGATCAGATGATTGGTCTGTTTACATGTTACCAGCAGCAACAAAAGATCAACTTATTTTAAATTTGATCTTTTAGTGACTTAGTACTATTTCCATGACCCCACATGTATTCTTCATCATGATTTCAAAGGGTTTTTTAAGGACCTTTAGTCCTGAAACAGCTATTCTCCTTCAGCATATTAATAGAGACAAACATTACTGCATTGTAGAGGAGGGCACATGAAGTTCAAGCTCTTCTCAGAGGTCACAGCTGTACTGTAGCTACCAAGAATCAAAAACTGTCTAGAAAGGAAGGATGCCTTTACTGCTGCTGGAGCCAATCGCATTCCATCAAGATCACCTCATGTGTCACCTCAGCTATCGTATAACAAAATATCATGCAGGAAAGAGTGAATTGCATAACTTAGTTAGGCTACTTCAGCCACACATGTGCCAGAGAGAAAAAAAATCACACCAATTTCTATTTTCTCCTAGCTCTTTTCTCAACAAGTAAGGCGTTAAGAAAGCTCCACTGTTAGAACCGCTTCTGACTGACATTTGTTTTCTCTGTTTGGCATGCTGAAGTGCATGAAAAATACCCTCTGTCCATTTTGCTGAGTCATCCATCCTTTTCATATACTCCACTTCCCCCTTCACCACAAATTGGCCTGTGCATGCTCTATCAATCAAGACATCCGATTCCTTTGCCTTGGGTGTGGGGGTGTACTATTCCTTTTACCCTGAGAACATTTGTCTAGGTTCTATAGCCCAATCGTGTGAAAAGTGAAAAGTCCCAGTGCTGTTTTCATGTACAGATGTAGAAATATTATGACTATCAAACACATTTAAATGTACATTCAAAGCAAGAATTACAACCGCTCACTGATTCTATAATAATATATTATTATTTGGTCTTATGACCAGCTACTAGCACATGAGTCAGAGAGGAAGTCTGACAGAAAGTGGCATTAGAACATCACTCTCACACCTCTTTTCCCTCTTCTCTGCCTCAGGGAGAGAATGCAATTTTAATTGTATAGCCCCCTTCCCACCAACATCTGTTGTCCATGCCAATGTTGAGAATGTGTGTTACGAAAGTACAGCAGGAAGAGTTAGTCATATTTGACCTTTTACTACAGCTTTGTAAAAGCCAAAGTTCCTCCTGAAATGAATTGTAAAATATGCCATCTACTCTTTAATGGACACCATTTAAAGTCATTGACTAATTCCTTCCACACCGATCAAATCATAGTAATATCAAGCAGCTCAAAAAAGAGAAAATTCTTTGTTGTCCTATACAACAAATCAATGTGCAAAGAGAGTTTTCTATTTGCAAATGTGTGACTATAAGATCCTCTATCCTGTCATTGAAGGCAAAGAGAAAAAAAAAGGTTTTGCACATTAACCTAATGCATATTTGCCAGTTACATTTTGGTACATTTCTGGAAAATGTGGATAAAATATTGTAAGATCTGATTTCACCATAAACCAAATTACTGTGTAATGAACATTTTACAATATTTTTTTGTAATAGCCTTTTATGGACCTAATAGATATACCTTGACATAAACTGAGCATAAAAAGTGCAATGCAGTTCTGTGTGCATTATGAAAACATCCTGCAAGTTCTTCATAGACATTGCAGAGGTTGTTGTTTTCTATAGTCAAAGAGTAATGTCATGCATTTAGTTTGCATTTGAAGTAAGCTGTATAACTTAAAAAAGACAGATATATAATTAACCTGTTAAGAGTACACAGACGTGGCATTAGTTGCTAAATCCGAGTAGTTGAATACACTATTGTCAAGTGAAATGTTCAATAAAATACACACTGTCTTACCATGATGTAGTATCCATGTTCAGATAATGTTCAGATAAGTGCAATCCACAGAACTCTTTATCTGAAATGTATAGTAATCCACTGTTCAGAAAAAAAAAAAGTTGTTTTTCTTCCCTTTGCTTGTTTGCAGTGTTGTTATGCAATAGAGTTGCATCATCGGACTGGAATGCAATCCACACTTAAACTCCACCCCTGCCCTGGGGAAAAAGGAAAAAGGAAATCAGTGAATACCACTAACCTACATTAACTGTTTTTTACAAGCTATTAATAAAGCTTTGCTAAGATAATGGAAAACCATTTGTGGATCCCTAAAGAACCTGAGGTTCTTATCTGTTAGTCTGCAGTACCTTTTAATAGTCCAAAGAACCTTTTTACACTACAAAGAACAATTTGTGCAATGGAAAAGTTATGTGAATGTTAATGGTCCTTCATGGAACCATACATGCCAAAAAAGCACCTGTATTTTTAATTGTATTTCTGGAATGGTTGTCTGGAATAAGGTTGGCCAGTCGCCCTCAGCGGATTTATTACATGCATCATCAATTTTTCCATGCCATGTGATAAAAGGCAATAGATATGCTAAATGGTTATACACTTCATTCAGGTAAGCAGATTGTTGTTAAACAGCATATGTCATTGTGTTTGTTGAGGTATGTTATATAGAAGGATTCCAAGATATTTGTTTTGTTACCTCCCCCCTCCCCGGGTACTTTCCAAGATTTCTTTGAAGACACACGCACACACACGTGACCAATATGAAAAAAAAAGAAGGAAAAAGATCACCGGGGCAAATGTGTTTACCAACTCAGAATTTCACTCTAAATAATGTTAACATAAGGGGTCCGTTCTTCGTACGTCGCTAACTCACTTAGCTGGATTTGATTGTTGGCGATTTAGCATGATCTTGGATTGTTTGGTTCTTCAACGCTCATCCTGGACTTGCTGTCATAGCAACAGGTGCGCAAGCTTAAACCTGCTCGGGAGCAGGCTTATTTCATGTAAACAGGATTAGATCCCGGCTTCATAAGCGGAGCTGATACGGGATGTCCAGCGCAGCGCGATAGTGCACTTTCTTTCTGAGATATATATTTTTTCTCGTGATTCGTGAGATTGTCGTTTTTTGTCGCTTTTATGTTTAAAAAATAGTTTTTGTTTTTTTTTTGTTTGTTTTTTTTGTGGCATTTCCAAGCCACTTAAGACCCAATGTTGTAGGCTAAAGCAGTTTTTTTTTTTTTTTTTAGGCTATCATAATTTTTTATGAAGATCATACAATCATGACCATGCCGATTACAGATATGTCACTCAGGCTTCACTAACGTGATTGGTACCATAGACTATAGGCTACCATAGACTGCCATCAAGGCCTCAATGAAGGGGATTATGTGAACAGAAAGGGGATTCACAATGTAAATGTGCAGCCCAGTTACTATTGTGATTCTTAATATTCCAGATTAGTAATATTATATAAAATAAAAAAAGGCAGTTGACTAAAATCTTCCATATGACAAATGTGAAAGCAAAATGGCCAGGATCTGTGCATGACTTAAGAATTTTCAGAGATTCACATTTATGCACATTATTTGAAAGTGGTAAGAAAAGTTCCACAATTTAATATCAAGCTTACTGTATTACATACACTTATGCTGATCCTAACAGAACTGCATTTTTTCATAGGTGATTATGACATGTTCCTGCCTGCAGACAGGTGTTTTATGACCCCATTCCAGTTACAATACAGCTCCAGGACAAGGGCACACAATGAAATTAACTTTGGCTAACTAAAGGGAAGATTTCAGTGTCTGAAAAGTCTGAGGGGTTGCAGACCTGACAGGGCCTGTAACATTGTTGCATGTGCCATATTACACAACATTGCAAAAAAAAAAAGAAAAAAAAACACTTTTCATTAAGTTTTATATATATATATATATATATATATATATATATATATATATATATATATATATATATATATATATATATATTTATTTATTAAACAACTCAAACACACCTATATACATATAGAATGCTGCATTAAACAATTTCGTAAGGGAAAAAAAAGTTCCAATTTAGCCCACTGCAAAGGTTCTGCCAGTAGTGGGCACTCATGCAACGTAAGGAATGACGTGCATCCGAGTGAACAAGACCTCCGTTAGCGAAGTGAAGGGCATTACCTGTAGCTCAAACAGTAGAGCGTTGGCGCTAGCAACGCCAAGGTCATGGGTTCGATTCCCAGGGAAAGCAAGAATTGATAAAATGTCAAATGAGTACCTTGAATGCAATGTAAGTCGCTTTGGATAAAAGCGTCTGCCAAATATGTAAATGTAAATTACAATTTTGGACTGGAACGCAGCCCTCGTCTCAGGCTCTTGAGCGTTACACGTCTGTTTGTTTTTGGACTTCCTTCCGTATTCATGTTGTTCAGGCTACGTCTACATTAATCCCGATACATTTAAAAACGCTCTCCATCCACGCTAGCGTTTTCCGACGTTTCAGTGTGGATGAGAAACTTTTTGCGTAAAACATCACAAAAGATCACTGAGATGATACAGATGGAAAAATAAATAATGAAGTTATCGCGCAATCCTTCTAACAATTTTATTTAGCAAAATATCTCACCATTCACTGATGCGGTCCAGGTCGCACGCAGTCACCATATGTTTGGTCTAAAACGCAACTGCTCTCATGTATTGCCGCAGGACAGGAAATGTGAGTAAATTCTGTCAACTTTGCAGTACTGTGATATGAAGAGTGTGCAATGTAGAATAGTTTTAGCAACAGTGTGAAAGTGAATAGCACATAACAGGCACAATACTGGTATAAACATGAATATCTATTGGTACAATATGTCACATGACTAAATTTACATCATCGTTTTTAAATACCACCGGTTCCACAGTCCACGACGCGAAGACGGCGTTTTCAAGCGCTTTGGAGAGCATTTTCCAAAAGCTAAGTTTTCGTTGACTTAAAACGCCGTCTCAGTGTGGACGGAAGGCCAAAACGGAAAGAAAAATATATACGTTTTCAAACTAGAGGACATGCCTCAGTTTCCCGCCACTCCTTGTTTCCATGTTCACCATCTTCCTTAGTTAATTTGGTTCAGCTGTGTTGTGTTAGTCAGATCTCCTCCTCTCCCTGTTTGTCACTATGGTTGCAAATTAATTTGAGTACTTTGTTCAGGTGTGTCTCTTGACCATTATCTCGTTTGCCCGTGCATTTACGTCCTCTGTTTCAATCAGTCCCTTGTCTTGCATTATTTCAGTTCTCAGTGTTATGTGGTTGTATGTTTCCTTGTTAAAGTATTGAATTAAATTCTCCTATAGCATCTCCTTCGTTGTGCACTTGATTACAGCCACTTAATCTGTAACAGAATGTAAGACCAAAATAAAAACCCAACAACAAAGATGGCTGACGACAGACACCTCACGATCCAGCAGAACGGATGGCCTTTGGAGCGGTGTGGAGGATTTCCTGAATGTTTCCCATCTGATGAGCTGGGGTGATACTATGATTAATGCCTGCTTCCGGATGGGACTGGATGATAATTTATTTCGATTCCTTTCCCCTGGTGATTGTTATAGGTCCGTAATGGACTTTATTAACTATGTCCTCGATTTAGTTCGGATTTCTTTGTTGATATAGCTAATGAGGACAATCAAAATTCTCATTCAGTCCCTATCCGGAAGCATGTAGGCACCCCAGATCACCCTAAGCCAGCACCCTCCACGTGTCCTGGGGCATTTGCCCGAGCCGCCAGCTCTGCTCTCCAGGGTGCCTGCCCCCCCCTCCCTGGTTGGAACCCTTGTGGCATGAGGTCGCGCCTTATAATGTTACATGTCTGTTTGTTTTTGGACTTCCTTCCATGTTCATGTTCAGTTTCCCACCACTTCTTATTTCCATGTTCACCGTCTTCATTAGTTAACAATGAAAAGCTAAAAAAAAAAGCTGCTTGATGCGTGTTCTGAGTAGAAGGAATAGAGTGCAACTGTCCCTGCCCCCTTTTTCTGCTGCGGAACCGGAAGTATTTTTTTTCTATTACTTTTTCCAATAGGGATAAAAAAAATAATAATAATAATGTTTTCAAAAATGTCTTTGTTAAAGAGTTATAAACCATGAAGCAAGCCAATCAGCTACGAGGTGAATCACAACACTACAAACTTTGATTTGAAGCAAAAAAAAGTTTTTGAAAACCGGACAAAAAGACAAAGGTACAAGGCTGTGTACTTAACGGCCTTAGTGAGGGAAAGAACTACAATCCCATGAAGCACTGCAAACAGCATGATCGAATTACTAATTAAGGATAAATATAAAACTACTCATTTACAAATGTAGATTTTTATATATATAGTTTATTGCAAAATATGCATTTATACAAACATTTAAGAATTTTAAGAAGTTATAGAGACCAACTCGATGTCATTCCAGTGCTTAATGGGAGAGGGTGGAGCTAAAGAGCTATTTTGCTTTTGCGACTCTCTGATTGGTGTAATTTAGTTTTGTAATGTAGTTTTTCACCAGAAATGCCACCATTTAAAAAAAATAATGCACCTGATGGCTTCAACAGAAGCAAATACCATTGATTAACAACCCTGTAGCTCACAGTAGGTTTGTGCTTTAAGTTTTATAAGTTATCATTCAAAATCCATTTTCCAGTGGTGAAAATGAATGGAATTATTACTTAGATTTTATTGACAGAAATCAAAAAGTTGATATGAGCCTTAAGCAATAGAAGCTTTGCAAATATCAATATATAATATAATATAAATTCATAAGTGGCTATAATGCTTTCAGCTTTTTCAAAATCTAAAAAATGTGTACTATCAGACAAACTTTTACCATTATTTATCGTATTACTCCACACAATATGACATACCGGTATTAAAATGCAACCGTATTATAACAAAATAAGCTATAATATTCACTATAACAGGGTAAATGCAGGTTTTATAAAGTTAGATTTAAGACTTTTTTAAAACCAAAAACCAAGTAAAGAAAATGTAAGGAATGAAGTGAAGGGAACACATGTCAATATGTTCTCTATAAATGTTACTGTCTAGACAGAATGAGTTGTATTAGTAACACTTCAAGGTTTCAAAATACAACTTGCACTGATCTCAATTACTAATTGTAACCCGTGTGGTGGCAGGCAGATGAAGACAAAGACGAATAAAGTGCCAATACAAGGTTTAATATAATAATCCAAACAGGTAGAGATTCAAAGGTACTGGTAGCGGTATTCACACACATAACTGAAACGAGACTGGACAGACTCAAAGGAACACGTGAACTTAAATATTAAAGATACACACACCTGTTGTGGAAAAAAATTATCTTTTCTTTGTATTTTATTTTCAATGATTTAGCAAATGAATGCCATGCGTTCTTTGGATGTATTTTGAGTTTCTTTTATGATGCTGATACAGCTGGAAGGTGTGTGTGAGACTTCAGAGGTGAGAAGACCCCCGGGCTGGGGAGGGTTCAAGGGGGGGTCCCTTTTGTTATTTTGTTTAGTGGGGGCTGTAAGAGATAGCCTTTGAATAGAACACTATAAAGTAGCTGGTCAACCTCTGCTCTGGGTCTCACTCTGCCTGCAGCTGGACTGTGGGTAGACTGGGAACATTTCTTGCAAGAAATAAATATCTTTTAAGGACAATTTGAATCCTGATGTCTCTTATGCCTGATGCTGTTTTGTTAGTTATTGTTTTTGCCACAACAATTGGTGTCAGAAGTGCGATCCATGAGGTTTCTTTTGGCCCTGAGAAAGCGTATTGACGGACTGATCACCCTAAAGCACAAAAGGCTTTAGTCTTACCTCGCCGAATTGAGAGAGAAGAGCCAAAACTGCTATCAGGGCCAGGAGGAACCCACTGGAATCAGAAAGAACTCGGTGGCAGTAAAAGCATCTCGGGTAAGAGACAGTAAAATTATTTTAATTTGTGTGGTGTAATTTGATACAACTGTGGGTGAACCATAGTGGCTGGAACTATCTCTTTGGTACGGGCAGAGAAGGTTTTCGAGGGGGAGATTGTCAAATCAAGTCAAGTCAAGTATATTTGTATAGCGCTTTTCACAATACAGATTGTATCAAAGCAGCTTCACAAACACAAAAGTCAAGTCAAATTTTATGCCGAAAACTAGCTCGTAAGTGGACGGAAGAGCCACACGTGGACGGAAGAGCCACACGGACGGAAGAGCCACACCTGATTAATTAGTTTTACTCAAAATCTCTGTAACCTGAGGAAGTCTTGTAAAAGTGGACGGAAGAGCCACACCTGATTAATTAGGTGAACCAGAATTAATCGAGCGCTAGAAAGTGCTCACGGAAAGATTGAGTAGACCGTAATTACAGGAAGCATATTTGCTAAACCTTGCCGATTTGAGGTGACAAAATCGGATCTGTTGAAGACGTTTAACAGATTATTAGACGCGCGTCGAAGGAAAATCCAGGAGAGATAGAAATCAGCCAATATGGGGTCATCTCAAAGCAAGCTTGAACAAAATTTTATAGGCTACACCAGTTTTTCTGTAAAATGGGGAAAAAATTACAGCCAGAAATGCATGCAAGAAATTGGGAAACGGAAAATTGTTAAACAAAGGGTTGTTGTAGTTTTTGTTCATGAGTGTAAAACTGTGAACAGACAGTAGTTTGTTGAACTGAAGAAGATAGAAGAAAACGAAAATAAATGCAGAAAGGATTAGCATTTAGGGAAAAGATAGAATGTTTTTAGAACGTTTTTCTTGATAGAATTTACAAACAGTGAATTGTTGAATGGAAAAAGAAGCAGATAAAAAGAGAACAGAGTCGATGCAGAAAGAACTGGCATGTACTGTAAGAGATAGAATTCATGGAACTATTTATGAACGCCTGTTAAGGTAAATTAAGTTGAAATGGTATGAAAAGTGAGTTTTAGATAAAAATAAGGCATTGAGTATGATTAACAGGGATTAACATGATATAAAGATAAGGAATGTTTCATTAAGTAAAACGATTGTCTTTTGAACCTAAAGGGTCCAGCTATGCTGGGAGTACAGCAACAGCGCTTGCTTGTTCAAACCAGCTTCTGAATGTTAAATGTATACTTGTTTTGTAATCAGTGTTGTTGATGATAATATCAAATTAGAAAATGTCCAAAGATTGGATATTTTGTTGATATTAAGCCATTTAAGGAAATATATTGTTTTATAAAGGAAATTATGGGTTGGAGATAATTTCCCTAGACACGTGTGACTAAAGTTAATCAGAAACTTTGTGAAACCCATTTAGAATATTTAGATTTTCCGTGTCGCTTATGAAAATTAATGTTCTGCCAATAATGACGATGTGAATGCTTTATTGTATTAATGTTATGAAAACAAGAGTATTGAAGAATAGACTGCCATATTTTTGTAACAAGAGTTGAAGGTGCAAGCGGCTAGGATAGCTGTCTGTGTAATTTAGAGACTGAGAAGATTTAGAGAATCTTGTGGTTTCTGTGAAACAGTAGAGATAAGTGGGACTGAATAATTGTAATACAATCTTGTGATTTAAGTTGAATCTGCAAACTAACCATTTGATAGAAGAATAAGCTTTTAAACAGTGTTGATGAAATTAATGACACGTTGAAGTTTTAATACTGTATTGTTGGATTACAAATTTATTAAATGTTTAATTTAGTTTGCAACAGTAAAAGTTGAGTACATTGAAGTTAGCATTTTAAGGTTAGGTTAGGATAATGGTATCAACAGTTTCTGCCAGGCTGTTTTCTCTATTATAATTCACCCTATTGTCGTTAATGGCTCGAGCCAGTAGCCCCAAGACACACCTTTTGTCTTTAATGGCTCTTCGAGTCCCAGTATCACTCAGACTGATGGGATTAGCACACGAATGATTCGTCTATGCAATTTGCAATGCAATAGACTGTTATGCTGACTGAATTAGGATAGGCCAGACATTCAGTCTAGGGTGGTAACTGAACAGTCCTGATAAATAGTGAGATAAAAGAGAGCAAATGCTGTAAGCAGCTGCAGAGATTTGCAGATGATGTTTTGTAAAAGTTTGATTGTGATTGGAAAGATAAACAATAACTTGACTGGCTCCAAACAAAGAAAGTGCCAAAATGACACAAATTTAGAGAAAAGTCTGTGTTAATATGGGTTAGAAAGTAGATCAATGTTAATATGATGAAGATTGTTTCAGCTATTGAAATTGAATTTGCAACTGGGACTGTAAAAGAAAAGACAGAGAACTGCTTATCAATGGGTCTGTTTGCATTTCCTGAATACAACACAATGTTTCAGAAGTGCAAAATAGGGTGAAGCTGTTAGAAAGATAAAAGGCAGAACAACAGAGAGTGTTTTATTGCGGTCAGCTGGGTCATTCAGTGACTGTATGCGCACTGTATGACTGTAAAAGTAAATGAGGGAGAAATAAAGTTGATAGTTGGAACTTTTGAAAGTTGTAAGAAGATTGAAAGATTTAAGTGTAAGGAATTCCTTTTGAAAGGAAAGAACTATAAAAAGTACCGGTTGACATAAAATTACGGATAAGACTAAATGAGTTGCAAAATATTTTAAAAGTACCGGTCACTAAAAGGATGATTGTGTTTTGAATGAAACGCTTTGATAAGGTTTTAGATGGTATGGAGAGACAAATCTAATGAATGATTTATAATGATAATCAAAAAAAAAATGTATCACAAGCAGGGAGCGCAGCCTCAAAAGTTGAATCATAGAAGCAGATTGATAAACTCCTAGAGAAAACATTGAAGTCAGGTATTAAATTATGGCAATTGAAAACCTGACAACTAAAATTGAAATGAAATTTTAAACGTTATTAAGAACTAGAATAATTCTTATTATTTTCTTTAAGATAAAATAAACAGAAGCAGTGTTACAGGATTAACAGTTGCTAAATGTAAAATGTGTAAAAGGCATTTGATTAAACAAAGGCTTGTTAATGTTGATTTTAAAAGATAAGAATGTGATTTGGCCAAATCAGGTTTGCTTATCTGAATCTGGCATGTGCTGTGACTGAAACTGCCACAGTTTCAGTGCAACAGAGACTCATTCTGAGTGGATATTTGTAATGTCTAAATTACAATACATGTAATTTATGGAAAAGATGCCTTAAGATGGGCTACAGTTGAAAAAGATGGTAGATAAAGTCTGAAGTTAAAGGTTTATGAGAATGCAGTGTACCAGTCCTGAATGCCTCAAGAGTCTCTCTCTCATTCAATATCAGCTGAAAGCTGTTGTCTGAGCCTGTGTAAAGCACAGTGTTTCAGTTGAAAATCATAGACACAGAGATGTTAAAGGAAATCGTTGCCATTCAAAGGGCAATTTGTACTAAATGTTCTAGAAGTAAAACTGAATGACTTTAAAGAAGTCTTTAAAATAATACTGTTTAGGACTTGTTTATTTTAGGACCAGAGACTTTTAGCTCTCATTTTAGCTTCCACCATAAAACAGGGCCGATGGCTCCGGCTACAGAAGTAACAGTACACTGAATGTACGATTGTGATCTAAATTCACTGACTATAATCTAAGCAGCTAGGTTGCTACCTTTAAGATGATTAATGAATTTTAAGTGATTAAATACTGTTGTTATTAATCTGTCTCCCTATGTTTAACACTAGTAGGTAGTCCGAATGGCTCTGATGACTCTTGAATGCACCTTTTCCTAAGCTCCAGAAAACAACAGGTTATGTTGAAGAAAACGGTCACAGATTCTGTGATGGGAAAGAGCGGTAACCAAGTGTGTACGAAGTGATTACCCCAGAGACGGGTAAGACTTTTTTGGCCAAAAGGGCAACCTAAGACAGGGGAATTCACGCCACAAACACTGGGCATCTCCTGATGGAGGTGTTTTTATGTGAGATGGGTATGAGAGTGGCGCTGAATGACTGGCAGAGGCCACCAGCATCAGCAGATCATTGAGAGGGGAGATGAGCTGTGAGAAGTTCAGTCTGCCCCAGAAAATGTGAGTCCCTCTATGCACTCACGAGAAAACCGCGTTGATTATATGGCTTGTTTTTCATCGTGACAAGTGTCTACAACTATGCCAGGGGACAACACCCTGAAGAAAAGACAATTATAGCTTAAGAGCTGATCTGAATGGGCATTCAAGAGCCAGCAGAGACCATTGAACTAATAATTATCTGTTGTGGAGACCGTAACAAAAAACTTCTGTAATGTTAGTTGCCTGATGGGCAAGGGAAAAAAAAAAATGCAGAGATTGTGTTGATGTTGAACTAATGTGTCAATTCTGACTCCTGCAGATCATTAGACATGACAAAGGACCATTATAAGATATGGTGGTGGCTAAAGATGAGAACAGCTTGTGATGAGTCAAGAGAATTTTCTGGAAAACAAAGGTTAGGTAAATTGGGTATTTAAACTAAAGATAACCTTAGAAAAGATCATAGCATAATGTATTTTAGATTGTTGTAATGGTTCTAATTTGAGTCAAACATTTGTATTTTGACATGTGTGAACTATTAAGGATTGACTATGACTATGATTATTTTAGTTACAGTCCTAGGAGGCTGTTGAAAAGATTATTCGCTTATAGTGAGAGAGAGAAAGAGACTGCATGAGTGGAGGAAGGGATGGTACCCTGTCTGTCTTTCTGTTATCAGTCAGCCAAAGAAAGCTGAAGCAAAGTAATAATTATGTACCAAAACAATCCAGCTGACTTTTCTAAAATCAAATGAATAATGAACAGACATGCTTTGAAACTGGTTAATAGGCCATAAAACATTAGATAAAAGATACAGGAAAAGGTTAGAATGTCACTTAGAATTTAAATCTTTTTAGAGAAAAGATATGAATAAGAAATATGAGCAGTTCATAGTCAGGGATGAGTGTGAGTGTTAATTCATGTTTGTACAGTATGTGTTAGTTTAGGACAACTATTCTGTCTGAATAGTGTGTATAAATTTGTCATTAACCTCTGGAAAGAGTGTTTTAGCATTATAGATGGGTTAAGGCAAATGACAAATTTGAAAATAAGCTGAGGATTGTGAGTCAATCTGATGAGAAGGCAACACAGAACATGAGCTTTAAGTTGATTGATCATCGAGCTCTGTCTATTAATTATTATTTTGGTCATTTATGATGTGCAGTAGATTTGAATTACTTTCTGGACAGGTTTAAGTATTGATGTGTAAATTAGAATTGTGAAGTCGTAGATAGCCGTCAGTCATGTGTTGAGAAAAAGTTATAGATTTGACAGCAACAAACACGTAGGCTAAATAAATATCAGATTATCCAGAGAGCCCTTAACAGTTATGTATTGTAAAAAGGGGAGATTGTTATTCGACTGACGTTGACGAAGTGTACACGACCTGACCTGACCAATTGATGACCTGGAGAATGTTCGTAGATGACAGTTGATTAAGAGACCAAACAATAGGCCTGAAAATCAAGAAACGCTGTGAGACTAGGGGCCGTTGCCTTAAAAAACAATTTGATAAGAAGATGAAATTGTGGCTTTAAGTAATATTTTTATTTCAGAGGCAGAGAAAGATGGGAAATTTGGCTGAAGGACAACGTTTGGGTTAGCAAACTTTATCCAAACAAATGTTACCAAATAAATATGAACAAATATTGCAGTTTTCCTTTAGCTCAAACATTAGAGTTTGGCACCTGTAACGCCAAGATCATGGGTTTGATTTCCGAGGGAAAGCAAGAACTAATAAGAATGTAAATGTGTACCTTGAAATGTGGGTCGCTTTGGATAAAAGTGTCTGATAAAAGCAAGAGAATTGTATTATGATGCACGAGATGGGTCGTGCATCAAGAGGAGGATGATAACAGTTGCCAAATATGGTTTACTAAGGGGTTCAGATTTGCTAAAAGCAACCGCACAGGTGGGATCTGTCTGTAAGTGTGCAAATAACAAAGATTGTTTCAACAGGAAACGCCAGGGCAGATGTGGCAACAAAGGCCACAGCATGACAGCCGACAAAATCAGGGCAGAATGTGCCCAATAAAATAATGGCTACGGCTAAACATCCTAGCCTGGGCTATTGTTGTGTCAGAAAGAAAGGTGCAACACCTGCGCAGCGCATAACTTAAAAGTTTTATTTTTCAGGATGTCAGGATGGATTGCATCAAACAGAACTGATTCTGTTCCAAATGTATACATATTGTCTGGTTAACATGAGCAAAGTGAAGAAACAGTGCCTAACCCTGTGCAATGCCTAACTTAAAATTTTCATTTTGCAGGATGTCAGGATGGATTGAACCAAACAGAACTGATTCTGTATTGTTTTGTTAACATGAGCAACGTGGGTTGAGTGTTTTTCAGGGGAAAGGGACCCTGAGTGCTATTCAATGAGCAAGAAATTATCCGATGATATGTTTCAGGTTGAAAATTCCACAGATCACACCAAAAGGGATGACAAGACAAGCGGTCACTGACAAAATCACTTAAGGTCTGCTTTCACAGGTGACAGCAGACAGTAAATGACTCATTCCAGTGGGGGTGCGATCGTGATCTAAGGGAAAATCTTGTAAGGATTTGAAAATGATTGAAGAGTGTTAGACCTGAGTCCAAGCATCTCACCTTAAACTACAAAACCAACGTCAGCAACCCCACACGCCAACGCAAAGAATAAAGTGGGGGGGATCAATGATATGTGCTAGAAACATATCTCCCCTGCCTACGGTGGAAAATCCTCTCTACGGCATGCAAAGTGTCATATTGGTGAAAACGGAACATCCATGGGGCAACGAGATGATCAACATATCTGGAGAAAATGTTGACCAATTAATGGTTGAAGAAAAGTTTTGTGATTTTATTTGATTGAATCAAATTAGGGCTTAGTATTGATATAAATCTAATAATTTGACTTGTGCAAAGAAAAATGTGTTTTCAGGTAGAAGATCTATTAATTAATGTGAAGTATGGTGATAAGAAAAAAGACGGTATGTAATGGAAAAGTCAGGGATAATTTCAAACAACGAATGATCAAATTATAAAACTTTTCTGGTTAGATTTTATTAAATAGATTTTAATTAAATATAGCTTTAGAAGTAAAACCATTTCCTGACAAAATATTGTGATTAATTGAAAAAGGCTGAATACATAGTGTTATGATTGTATGTGTTATTCTGATAATTTTGTTATCAATGGGTACGGTCTATCCTAAGGGTGAACAAAATTATGCAGATCGTACGAGTAACAGAAGTTGAAATTATAATCATTTATGTTTTTTTCGGTATTATAATATCCTTTATTCTTATTATGCTTTAAGTTATACTGGAGTGACTGAGGGTCCGATTTATCGGGAATGCGGTAGCAGTGCTTATCCATTTAGCCCGGCTTCAGATAAAATGTTTACTTTCTTGCTGCTAAATTTTATTTTTTTTATTTTTATTATTTCTTTCAAGGTTCAAGTAGAGTGATCAGGTATATGAAAATCAGATATGAAAGGTAACTGATGTAAAGACTTGAAACAACCCTTATCATTTATGGGTTTGATGCAGAATTAGAAACAATCGTTTTTTTCATTTTGAAAAAAAAAAAGAAAAAAAAAAAAAAAAAAATTTTAAGTTGTTATGACCAAACCTAATGTTAATGAAACCAAATTGTTTATCAGAGAATGATAAAGAGGAGGAATTGTTGTGGAAAAAAATTATCTTTTCTTTGTATTTTATTTTCAATGATTTAGCAAATGAATGCCATGCGTTCTTTGGATGTATTTTGAGTTTCTTTTATGATGCTGATACAGCTGGAAGGTGTGTGTGAGACTTCAGAGGTGAGAAGACCCCCGGGCTGGGGAGGGTTCAAGGGGGGGTCCCTTTTGTTATTTTGTTTAGTGGGGGCTGTAAGAGATAGCCTTTGAATAGAACACTATAAAGTAGCTGGTCAACCTCTGCTCTGGGTCTCACTCTGCCTGCAGCTGGACTGTGGGTAGACTGGGAACATTTCTTGCAAGAAATAAATATCTTTTAAGGACAATTTGAATCCTGATGTCTCTTATGCCTGATGCTGTTTTGTTAGTTATTGTTTTTGCCACAACACACCTGAACAGAATGACAAATCATAGGCAACCATGACAACCAAGGGTTAGTGGGAGCTGATATGAAGGAAACCAGGAACTACTGAAAACAAACTAAAACTCCATGAAAACTGCACTACAGCAAGACGACACTAAACAAGAAAACTGAATGTCTGTTACATTAATTCATCCCCCAAAAAATTAAGGTTTGAATATTATTGATGTTCTCAGTATTTTTGTCTTGTTTTCAAGTGCAAAATGTCAAGATATATTTACTTGTTTTGCAATTGTCTTGTTTTCTGTGAAATTGATAAAAAATGAAGTTTATGATTAAAACATCCCACATTATCCCACATATAACACACCCATTATCTACCAATGGGCTCAGAAAAATCAACTTAATTCAAAGGGAAAACAAGTTTCCATACCCCATTGACAGTTATTTGTTTTTGTTTTAAGTGTAAACTTAATTTTGTTTAAACTTCATTTCTATATTTTGCATCTCAAGCAAATGTATCTTGATTTAAGGATGTTTAAATATTTGTTTTAGAAAACAAGACAAAAATGCTTAGATACTGTGAAATAGAAAAATACAGGCCTTATACAGGCTAATATAGGCCTATTAATGTTTTGCTGTGCATGCAACATGTAATAGAAGTCAAGGACTTTATGAATTTAAGATTTCTGCTCTGATTTAAGACCTTAATTTGTAGATGGGTGAATTAAAGGGGTAGTTGATTATGATTTCACTTTTTTACTTTAGTTAGTGTGTAATGTTTCTGTTTGAGCATAAACAACATCTGCAAAGTTACAACCCTCAAAGTTCAAAGGGAGATATTTGCTTTTAAAGAAATCGCTTTTTAGGACTAGCCTACAACAAATGGCTGGAAGGGACTACACGACATTCCTCCAGGTTAGTGACGTCACTAACCCTAAATTTAACATAAACCCCGCCCCCGGAACACGATTTATAGATTATCAAGACAGAATATGCTAATCAATGACTAAAAGATAACTACACATGAGCTACATATTCATCAACTAACCATTAAGAAACGTCCTGTTGCATTATGTTGTCACTTCTTGAGTCTCTCCATCTTCTGTGTGAGGTAAAAGGACACAAGCTGTTGAAGCTCCGCCCTCTGTGCTGGGAGCAGCAGCTCATTTGCATTTGAAGGAACAGACACAAAACGGTGTATTTTTGCTCACCCTCAAAAATGGACAATTTTAGGCTACGTTTACACGGAAACGATCTGAAGAGAAAACGCAAAAGTGATCACTTTTTATTCTGCGTTTAGACGAGCGTTATGGGGGGGAAATCTGCGTGCATATGGTGACGCAAAAGTGTGTGAAATTCAATGTAGTATGCACTCCAGGCGGCTAGGTGGCAATGTGAAGCACTGATCGGTGCCTTCACTGTCTAGCAGACTTTTGCGTTTTTACCGTTTAGACAGAAACGTGACGGTGGAGCGTTTTTAAGATTTCCACTCTGGAGGGTGGTTTCACTTTTTTGCATTTTTAAGCCCCAAAAACGCCGTCGCCGTCTAAACGAAAGGCACATCTGATAAAATATTTTTACGTTTTCACCCGCGAGCATTCTCGTGTAAACAGGGCCTTAACCTGATGTATAAAAATATCTGTGTGGTATTTTTAGCTAAAACTTCACATACACATCCTGGGGACATCAAAGACTTATTTTACATCTTGTGAAAAGGGCATTATAACCACCCCTTTAAGACTTATAAAGACCTTTTTAAACCTGCAAAAACCTTAATAAAAATACCATCCTTCTTTGTGTAGTGAGAATGCTACTTTAGATAGCATGGCACACAGCAACAACAAATTCAATTCTTTCTGGCAATGCCTAAAACGGAGTGTTTTTATTCACATAAGAGTAGTTTGCTGGTTATGCCTTCATGATAACATCACTTTCTCTGTTAACTAAAACTGTGTTAATTAATGTAGATTAAATGATAGTAATGCATTAAATGTATTTTTAGAACCTCACATGTCCTTGTGACAATGCATTTAGCACAGGGGTGGGCAACTCTTTCCCTCGAGAATCACTTTCCCGCAGAGTTTAGCTCCAACCCTAAACAATCACACCTGAACAAGCTAATCAACGTCTTCTGGATTACTACGGATGAAAACTGAAAAATGCTGCCTTCAGAGGATGCATTCCAAGGTAGGAAGGCATCAAGGCACGTCCAAATCCAATGTTAGCTTCACTTCCTGTCTCCTAAGATACCTTCATCTGATCGATTTTTAAAGGCGGCATAGATGTATCCTTCGCTGCCTTTGATATCACACAATCCAGTGCTTTCCATTCTGTGACAGCTAAAAAATAAAGATGGCATCTGAAAGTTGCGGTTGGTGGTCAGATTGTGTAAATGTACGTTTTTGACTAATGTTTTTCTGCTTTTGATGTCATTTCTAGCCAGAAATGACTATTGTGGTAATTAAATATTCATAGTCATCACCAAAGCTCACTCTATTTTGCTGTAGATCATTAAACGCTGCCTCAGAAGTCTCTCCGAAATCAGTTTCGTGAGTTTCACTGCCAGTGTTTTTGCCTGATAGGGCAGTGAGGAAAGTCTTGAAAGCTACAGTCAGTTAAGTTTGATGGAGGGTTGATACCAAACTCTTCAGGAAAGTGCATCTTTTGCTGCCAATCATATTCAGATCTGAATCCATTCTGGTATACAACATTCAGTTTATTTAACAACCATTGAGCCATTTCACAAGTACATTTACATTTGTACAATGCATTGCCAAAGTCAGTTACAACTGACTTTCATGCCAACTTTGTCTGTAAACCCAAAGGTGTCCTTAGACGCATTCACAAACAGCCCAACATCGATTTCCCCATCAATGATCCTTCAACTGCCAATAGTGATTCACTCACTGTCTGACAGTTAAATACAGTGAAAGAGTTGGTGTGTGCAGCACCAAAACAGAAGTGCCTTGTAGCTGAATTTGGATTCAAATACACTTACTATTTCAACCATATTTATTCGTATGGCATAATTAGTAAGAGCAGTATACTAGAATATCTCACTGTGAACGAGATGCATTAATTTTCAGAGTCACAGAGACATGTGGCATAATTTCCAACCAGCAGCACCAGGCCAGAAGTCTCCAACGGATGCCGGCATTTCTTTACCCCTGAATGCTGTTAATCATTTTTCTACAGATTGTTTAAAGACTCCCATGCCCCAGGCAACGCAACACAAAAACACAATTCAGGACTAATAAGCAGGGCCAATGGAAAAGAAAAAAAGCCCTAAGGCATAGCCCACACCCACAATGGATTCCTTTAGGTCTGGAAATGGAAAGAAAAGAGAGCTGGGTGGAAGGAAACTCAGCCACAGACAGCCTAGACAGGCCAAGATTGCTTTTCACATGAAAATTACATACTTGTGTTGAAATTTTAGGTATTGTGTTTAGGGTAAAATGTTCCGTGTCATTCTGTGTGAGATTCAATGTTATTAGCAAAGTAATTAAAGGCTGTAAAACTGCTAATAAACATTGGTTTGATTTCAACCACAAATTCTTCCAAAAATGAATGATAAAAAATAAATAAATTATCATTAAATATAGCACATAGCAACTTAAATTATTGCCCACTCTGTAAACCCTATCGCTCAAAATAATTAATTGGTTTGAGTAGGACAAACTTAAATTAAACTAATTAGTTCAGTCAAATTAACTTTTATGAGTATTTAGCACTTTCTTTTTCTTTCAAGTTCACAGAACTTATATATTTTAAGTAAACTGAACTGTTTCATTGTTTTGAGTTTTATGCAATTCTTTTTTAATTTACAAAATAAACTTCTTTATTTCTAACTAAATAACTTCCTAAATTTCTTAACTTAAATATTTTAAGGCAACTGATTGCCTTAAATGTATTCTTCTTATTATTATTACTGTTATACCCAACAACCGCATACAATACACTTGCAAAATAAAAATAACACGCAAGGCATAGGTGCTGATGTTTCAAACAGACAATTTAGCAGTGCTGGAGTGTGTTACGTTAGCCTGACGTCGTCATACTCAGATTCTAGTCAGAATGTGAGTCTGATACTTCTCCATAGAGATTTGATTATGGGGCGTGTCTCAACCAAACCAGAAAAAAAAAAAAAAAACTCTGCACTCAATTGGATAGACCTACAACCAATCAGAGCAACGGAGTAAATGAAGCATGTTCTTCATTCATATTTTCAACCAACAAAATGTCGCGGCTCTCTGTTCCTCTTTTAAAATGAATGCGCTGTCGATATAACAGACGCGATGGCGGAATCTACACATGATGTTTCATAAACAAAGTTCGGGAGGAGCACGTACAAATAATCAATCCAATATCAACTTGTCATCAAACAATACCATGTCTAACGTTACCCTTTCTATCAGCATGAGGAAGCATATTCACTCTGTAAACTTACCTAACACTCCTTGACAGTTTTTCAGCATCCCTCCACCACCCCGAATCCTCACTCTTGTCTTGTTCTCTCACAACCAGGAATACGGGGGAGTATGGCTACCGAGCCCACATCCCTCTCCTCGGACAGCACGTCATATACGCATTTATTCTATCGACTTATTTGTGTGAAATCTTATATACGCATTTATTCTATCTGACTTATTTGTAAATGTGAACTCGTGAAATCTCAATTCTCCAGCAGCAGTCGTCTTTGTTGTAAACTAATTCAAATCAAGCGCTCTTTGGTGACGTGGATGATTATGTTGCGTTGCTCATCTGTCCATCATCGTATAAAGCCCGCCCTGACAATTTGATTGGTCCGAACAATTTTTGTTCGGGCATAATAGCTCCTCAACGGAGCGAGTCCAGACCGAACTTCCCGACCAAAAAAATTTGTACGGTGTAATTTTATTTTATATTTTTGTATGTTATGTGTATCAGGCCACTAGGTGACAGTGGTCGTTTCTCTAACTTCTTATGTGCAGATAAAAGCAGGTGAGGGTGCTCACCTCTGCTGATGACTGCTCGGTTGGGATTGGTCTTCAAGGAAAAGAAGAGTATAAAGCCTCACTGATCTCCACTGAGGAGGCAGGAGGCTTGGTTTTCTGCTGGTTGGATTTGTTTGTTGTTTCTGTACATGCAGAGCCATAGAGAGAGAGCTGCGACAACGGAAGTTCAAAATGCTTAGTTGTCACGTGATTCGCGTAGACCTCAGATAGTTCCAGGAAGTGCTTCGGAATCAACTAGCATGCTTTAAAACACAAGTTTATTTGATTCAGATAATCTGATAATATACAATCTTATTCTTTAAACGTCTTATCTTTTAAAACTGCATCACAAACGGTCTGTTCTACCGCGCTGCTGTTACTTCCGGGAACTATTGAAAGGCTCTACGAGCCGCCATTGCTGTAAAAAAAAGCGTTCCATTGTAGTCAATGTCGCAACTCTCTCTCTATATGGCTCTGTGTACATGCTGCTGCTGTTCGGTTGTGATTTATTTCAAAACGTACCCATTTTATTTATTTTTGTTGTTAAAAGCTTGTATAAATAGTCTTACGTTGATGTAGACAATTTTTGTTGCTGAACCAAACTGTTGAACCAAATGTTTCTCTTGTAAATATTGTATATAGAACAAACTTGTAAAGTTCTAGGGAGAGGGTCCCATTTTTATTTTTGTAATGCTATGCTTTTCTCCTGTTTAAAGTAGAGAGGGAGTCAGGGAACTATTTTATTGTTTCTTTCCTTTTTCTTTCCTTAAGGTATAAGTGTAGGGTCCCAATAGTTAGAGGTATTTTGTTTATTATTATTTTTTTGGCTTTTCCCACTCCTGAAGTTATTTAACATTTCCTTTTGTGTTACACCAATAAACCTTGTTGTACCACATTTCTGTTTGTTTTGGTATATGTAACTTTTGGAGCCAAACATTTCTTTTGTTAATATTTTAGTTAACATTAATTGCTTCCCCTATCCTAGACTGGGTGGAACGTAAAAAGTGATAACAGAAAATTTTCAGAAGGGGGGTGAATGTCAGTTCTACTCTACTCTACTCTACTCTACTCTACATCAGTACAGCTAAGGAAATCAAGATATCTTTTCTTTATCCTTACTATAACCAAAAGTGTTTCTGCGACACTCCTTATTATCCTACGGTGACGCATTTCTGCCACATACATATTATTTTTCCCCCTCAATTATGTCGTAATAACGAGATCTTATGTCGTTAAAACGACATCTTTTCTCGTAATAACGAGATCTTATGTCGTTAAAACAACATCTTTTCTCGTAATAACGAGATCTTGTGTCGTTTTAACGACATCTTTTCTCGTAATAACGAGATCTTATATTGTTAAAATGACATCTTTTTCTCGTAATAACGAGATGCTATGTCATTAAAACGACATATTTTCTTGGCCTTATAAGGACATGTGTAGTCATGTACAAAATATGCCTTTATCCACATAAAATTGATAGCCTATCATGTCTTTATCACACTTCTACATTCAAAAAGCTGAAGAAATAGCAGCCCCCAATGGACATTAATGTTAAAAGATCAAATTCTGTACACACCTTATTAATAAAGCATTTAAAATAAAATAAAGCACCTTTATAGAAACCCTTGCCTTTATTATAAAGAAAATAAAGATTGCTCTTAACGTGGCTTTCTATAGGGAGGATGGCATTGTGGCGCACATCAAATCCTTTAAATGGTATTCAATGTTCATTTTGAATTTTAAAATAGTAAAACATTAGTAAAGTAAAACAAATTAGTAAACCTTGTATGTTCACTAGGGGAAATGTGCACCACATTAGTACACAAAGTTATAGTTCACACAAAACAAAACAAATTACATTATGTCGTGCTCTCTCTCAAGTCATTTCAAAACTGTACGACTGACTGTCTTCTGCAGGGAAGAAATATTTATTTATTATTATATCTTTTTTTAATTAAAAAGAAATTCAGTGTAAGTCAGTGGGCATTAAATAATAAATTAACTTAATTCTCAAAATATCATCTTTTGTGTAAGATGATATTTAGACAAAACATTATAGGTTTGGAACAACATGGGCATGGGAATTTTATCATCATGGTGAAATTATATACTTTGGTATGATTTTGCCATTATGAAATATGTTGGGGTGTGATGTAGACATTATTTAGACATATTTGAGCATGTAACCCAACCCAACACCTAAATCTAACCATATGTGTATTATATAATATGAAACAAAGGATAAAACAGGCAGATAAATCTACAGTCACAATTAATTACAAAAGTACAAATATTCCAAGTGTTCCAAGGCCAAATTATTGATTTGTGTGAGGAACAGACCCAAAAGCAATCACCGTCAATCGCCGTAAAGCTCAGATCCCGTGTACACATTCAAACATTGCATCACAGCGTGATGTCTGATTTTACTGTGAAATGGCAGTGTCTCTTGTGTGTCTTGTGATCGGATTGCATCACAAATTTTTATTTCCCCTTTGCTGTATACAACAATGGGCCTCAATACACTACCCAAGTGAAACAAACCTATCCCTATGTTTTGATGTTCTGGCACTGAAAATGGCTGGGGCTCTCCAGGGGACAACAAATTATGTTTTATTAACAAGGTTCGGGAGGAGCACGTTCAGATAATTAACACAAGTGGAGAGCACTCAGCAATCAATGGTAAGAGGTGTGTATATATACTCAGCAGTCTCACCTCATTCTATTGACAGTTTTTGCAGCATCCCTCCACCACCCCTTCTCCACGCTTCTAGTCCTATACGGGGGGAGTACTCTGGGTTCGGGCCGAACTCCGAGCTCGGAGCCCTCCCTCCGGACAGCACGCCAAATACGCATTAAACTTTACCCCTTCAAATTATATGTAAGTGTGAACTCGTGAAACTACCTCAGTACACTCTTAAGTCAAAAGAGCCAACCCCAATGTTGCTATGATGCTTTTGTGTTTAGAAATGGCTGGGTCATGTTGCTATATAGTGCTTTGAATGGTTGCTAGGTTGTGGCTAGGTAGTTTCTTGGGTGAATCTGGCTCAAGTGAATAAAACCAACCAATGTCCAAATAAAACCAACCAAAGTCCATAAAAGTCTCTATGACACTGGAATTCAAAAATCCCTCTACTCCATTTTCAATGTGAGTGTATGACAAAATATAAAAAGAAATAGACGGCAGCAACTGCAGTTCTGTTCTTAATACTGATTTGCTGATGTGTGTTTACTGGCAATGGATTATGGTAAGCTTCCTGAAGAGGGAAGATAAACTGTCTGCAACATATTTTGAAATTGTCTGAACACTGCCTGTGAATTAGTAACATTGAAAAAGACAGTACTTTGATACGGGGCTCACCACATGTGACATTTAGTCATGCTTCTTTTACAGAAAATGCACTAACCACAAAGCTGGGAAACCATCCAATTATATGGTTTCCAAACCACCTGATTATATCTCTTGAGAACAATTACAGCCTCTGCTGACATGCAAGAGAGTTCAGTGCAAAGACATATTCATTAGCCACATATTACCATTATAGCACATCACCAATAACCATTGTTAAAACACTGTTATTCTTGTCAATAAAAAATGGCCATGGCTTGCTCAGATGTTTTCATTCACAGTACACCACTATAAGAGGCTAAAAGGAATTATAAGACCAAATTATAAGTAAAAAGCATAATATTAATAAATAATATATTAAAGTCAGCATGAAAAGGAGGTTGTGATAGTCTTTTCTTACCTATTGTGAAATATTTCCAAATTAAAGAGAAGGGTATAACTGCTGCCTGGAGATCTCCAAATGGGGGTGGGAAAAAGGGTGTGGCTTCCTCTCATTGGCAGAAAGGCACATGACACGCACGCACGATTTTTTCCACCTAATGTTGCTCAGATAGATTCAACTTTTGAATCTGGACGGCAAAACTACGAACACATCTTCCTTTTTTAAGAATGACTTAAGTGCCGTTCTTTGCTCTTTTCTCAAAGAAAAACCTAACTCCAAGTCCTCGCAAGCGCGGCAAAAGCCGATTAGAAAGACTGTTCTCCAGCAGCAGCCGCCATTCTTTGTTTTCAAGTAGGGAACCGTCGCAACTCTTTCGTCATTATGTTAAGCCCGCCCCGCCTACTCTATACACAATGTGATTGGCCTGATCTAATATAGGTTTTTCCAGCTCGAAAGTCAACGGGGAGTTGCTAGACTACCCTGGCTGCAAAATAAATTTGCGTCTAGATTTCTAGGCTACCTATACCCTTTAATGAAGTCTTGATTTTGTTTTTGGGTTGCACTACAATATGCTTTCATGCCTGATTGTTAAAAATAAAACATAATTTTTGACATATTTTACATTATTACAGCACCTCTCTCCCCAGTCTGTTTCGAATGCACCGTTTCGATGAAACCCTTCCTTCCGAAAAACGAAATGTGCTGTGATTGGTTAGCTGGCCCATATGTGTTGTGATTGGCATCGCTTAGCGCGTGTTTGGGAAATGTCACACCCTTTACCATAACAGCGAGCTCTACTCAGATGTAAGGATGGCGTCGATTTCTAACCAATTTAAGCCTGATTCAGATCGTCCCGGAACGGATTTCATGCACTGACTTTGCAAGCACGGATTTCACCTGACGTTTATGAGTGTTATGTTTTTTTAATGTAATTTTCTTATACATTTTAGATACGGTGTGTTAAACACCATTTATTCATATTTGTCTGAAAACTATGGTAATACAAACAGTAATCGATCACAAAAACATGGTTAATTTAATAGAAAAAACACCTGCAAATTATGAAAACATCATCATCAGTTTTACAACACGTGTGCTCAAAATACTCACAACAAAACCAAATACAGAAACGCGCTGCAAATAGCACAGATAACAACGGAAATGTTTCCAGGGGACTCCAATAAGGGACGAACTCGGCTGGGACATGCTTATTGCTCATAAGCATCCCATACCCTACTCCCTTCGAAGGGCAGGGCCCTTGAAGTGGGGACTTTGGAGTGAGCAGGGCACTTACGTAATTTCCCATGACAACGCAGCACGGTGTCCATCAGCTGAATAGCTGTTCTTACGACAATTAGAAATTTATATTATAGCTGTTAACATAACTGTTGTAAATAAATATAGGCTACATTTTATTTAAAAAATTATATATGTGTGTGAGTGTCTCAACTTTAAAAATTGCCTTCTCATCTTTGGACCCTGCATTACCTAACATTTCTTATTAAACTTTTTTTAAAAGCATGATACAATTTGTACAATCAAACTGATGTATAGAATCATAGCTTACCCTCTTGGTTCTTTTTCTTTAACTTTTTTTTTTTTTTTAGCTCATTGTTAACTCTTTTCTCATTTGTATTCTGATGACATTGAACATTGTATATAATATAATAATAAAAAATAAAATATGAATGTAATCCTATATATATTTATGTTATATCATAATAGGCTTGTTTGAGATGAGCAAAATCTGCGCAGAACCGATCACCGGTGATCAGCGCGAGATGCATGCCGGTTAGAAATGTGTCCGAGTACGGTCCGCCTTGCTCTGATGTCATGCTGACATATGTCAAAAATCTCTCGCGATCGCAAGGCGCAAGTGTCGGATTCTGCAGTCGAGCGCAGTTGCTCTCCACCGACTGCGCTGATCAAAGCACGATGGGAAACAACTTGCTGACGAAACAGCTTAATGCTCATTGGTTTAAACAACTGTGATGTATTGTTCTCTTTTAAAATGTTTGATTTTAAAACTCTAATATCAGGTTTTATGTGTATATGTTATGTGTGAATATTCCCAAACTATCTGACAGTGCGATATCTTTGGGTTATGCAATTTAATTTTTATAAAAAAATAAAATAAATAAAAACACATAGGCCTATGTCTGTATTAAAGAAAAAATTATTGATAAACATGTATTTGGAATGGAATTAAATAAGTACTTTGGGTGTCTTTGTTCATTTTATTTATTTTCATATAAAAGCAACAGAACTTGAATTACATCCAGTTTATTAGCAACACTGTGCACGAGCGTGAATCCCGCGATATCCATCTTTGATCTCGCAGGTGTCAGATCCACTACAAGAAGAGAGATCTGTCCGGCTTGCCTGCGCTTTTTTCACTCCTCCTCTCACTGCAGCTGCCTACTCTCGCATGCATTTCAGGCGAGGCAAGGCGCATCTCAAACAAGCCTAACTTGCGCGACCCCGTCGTTGACTTTCTTTGATGACGTTTGCAGTCAGTGAAGTCCACTTCACTGCTCATGGAGTAGAGGAGCAGAGAACACTGCGTATGGACCCTGTCCCTGTCGAATGGAACGCACCTTATGGTTCACTCTCGCTGAATGATTCAGGAAGTAAAAGTCATAAACGCGCAGCCTTCAATATGCTCGGTAAGTTCTTTGATTAATTTGTTTTACATTTCTATGTACACAATTTTATCTGCAAGTCTGAAGTAGCCACCAAATAACATGTAGGAGGAATGGGTTGACATGCGGTTTTATTCAAACTGATTTTAAAAAGGTAGCGGCTTCTTTTTGTTTTGTTTGTTATACTCCGAGGTGGAAACAGTCCAGTTTCATTGATTTGGCTTCGCTAATTCATACAAACAAACATCTTTTTATTTTATTTAAAAAATGTATGCTACGCCGAAGTCCACCAAACTATTTCTTATTTGTTTGATCTTAATCCTCAGACATCGACATATCACTTTCATTTCATTTTTCATTTATTTCGATCTCCATTAGCTGCACACAAGCAGCTACTCTTCCTGGAGTCGATACAATCCAACATGCCGCTTACAAGACAAGTAGCCTATGTCTTGAGAAACACTTAGGATGTCACGAGAAAATTTCACTTGTAATGAAAGTCTTACCGTGCGTTGAAAGGAATTATTGGAAACCCCCCTGGTGCAGTGACGTTTTCAGAGGAAAACTATGGGTAGTAGCCTACTATGGTAGTACAACAGATTCCCCAAAGTTTTGAGTTTGTAATTCTCCATCAGAGAAAGCTGCAATTGTTCTGAGTAGCCTATGGCTATGTGTATCCAGCAAGAAGTGTCAATATATCTTTCATGTTTCAGAAAATGCTGTTTATTAAATATTAATTTGAAATGTTATTAAATATGAATATAAACGGTTATTCAGTTAATACAGAATGAGTTCAGTTAATCCAGAAATGAGTTTCTGATGTGCTGCACAATTCTGATATTAAATCAAATAAGCTGTACAAAGCTGAAATTGCGGCATCTCCAACAGCCATATATTGTTATAATTGTAATAGTTACAAATAAATCTTTAATAGTTTTAATTGTATTTGTTATTCCTCAAATTAAATCGTCTTTACAAACATAGGAATGAGCCAGATTCAACTAATCAATTACTATTATTATTAATATTATATAAAATATTAGTACTAGTAGTAGTACTAGTAGACACATATTTATTAAAAACATGTTGTTCAGTAGTAGGCTACTGTAGGCCTACTACTGAACAATGTATGTTTTTAATAAATATGTGTCTTTTCATATTTTAATTAATAATGAATATGCTATTAATAATTTTCCTTGGCGTATTAAATCTGCCACATACATACATTTCATGTTGGCCTATTATGAATAATCAGAATACATGCAACCTCAGATTTTTTAAAAATTTTTTTAGCATGTTAAAATCATAACATGATTGTTTTTTCTCCGTTCCCTTATGTAAATATCAACACTGATTGTTGGAAATTGTAACTAGGCTACATAGTTATCAGATCCGTTTGTCAGAAGATAACAAGCGGAACCACTTTTATTGGCACATTTTGCGTTTTGATCATGAAACCTATAGCCTACCTGCCACCAAATTCCAACCCTAGGGCACCAACTATATTGTAAAAGTTCGTTAACGTTAACAGTTCGCTTACTAAACTCGGGTTTGATCCAGGAAAATTATTTTATACCTTCTGTACAGCACTTTGGTTCCACTTGTGGCGTTGAAAGTGCTCTTTAAATAAAGTTGAGTTAAGTTGAATAAGTCATTTATAAGTGGTTAATGATGAACTAATCATTTACAAAACATTCATAAATGATTAGCAAGTGATATCCTAACATTTTATGTGTGTTTTGTGGATTGAGTTATAAGTAATTTACAAGTGATTAGTAAATGATTAATGTGTTACACATCATTCGTAGATTACCACTTCAAAATGGCGGCAGGGATTCCCCCGAGGGGAAGTGCTTAGGGAAGTTCGCAAGTGCATGTCTAAAAGTGGACTGGAACGCAGCATTGGCTGGCTTCCCTAAGCACTTCCCCTCGGGGGAATCCCTGCCGCCATTTTGAAGTGCGTTCCACTTTGTGAAGTTTATATGGACAGACCCTCGTTCCCTCGATTTTGACAGAGGGAGCGAGTCTACTTCATATGTACACTTCAGGTACCTATATGTCCCACAATGCAGTACGACTGAGACGTCACCACATATCTCGTCTAATCACCACCACAACAAACAACTCTATGATATATTAATTCTATATTTTTAAATTTAAAACAACCCAAACACGCCTATAGGCCGCCATTTGGATGCTGCATTAAACAAATTCTTAAAGGGGAAAAAATTTAAATAATAAATTAACTCCATAGCTGATTCCAAGTGATCAAGGGCTTAGGACGTTCCAGTTCAGCCCGCCGCAATTTCCGCCAGTAGTGGGCACTCGTGCAACTTAAGCAATGACGTACATCCGAGTGAACAAGACGGAGGGAAGTTAGCGAGTGAAGGGCATGACAATTTTGGACTGGAACAGCACCTGATGCCCGCAAATGAGTTAAAATCACCCGGAATCTAGAGCGAGCGAGCAAGAGCGCGCATGCGTAGTGCGCGCACAGCAGAGAGATATGATATCTATGTAGCGAGAGACCTTGCGTGTGTGTGCTAGTGTGCGCGTGTGTCTCACGAAGCGCATGTAAGGAACCAACCAATCAATTGTCAGTGCGGGCGGGCTTTTATCTATACTCCCGAACCGAATTAATATAATAATAATCAGAACCGAACCCGATAATAATAATAATAATAATAATAATAATAATAATAATAATACAAATAAATACTTTTTTGTAAATTATTACATTAATGCACAGAATAATAGCCTAATTACAATGATTTCACTCAGAATGGCTGTAAAAAAAAACTGTTTTAAAGGTCACCAAATTCTGAAAAATAACATTTAAATGATCCTTTTGCTACAGTTTTTGCTTGAACTTGTTAAAGGGGTCATATGATTGTTCTAAAAAGAACATTATTTTGTGTATTTACTTTAATGCAATGTGTTTACATGGTTTTAGGTTAAAAGAACACTATGTAAACATAAAACCATGTCTGCATTGGTGATAGCAGAACAAGAACACCCATGGTCTCTACGATCAGCTCACGATGCTTTTGAGAAACACAGCCCTGGACCTTCTGACAAACACACAAAGACAGAAAGTTCTGTAGCCTTGCAAACACTAAAAAGACTAATACCGTAAGCTCGAGGAATTAAAGGGTTAGTTCACCCAAAAATGAAAATTCTGTCAGTAATTACTCACCCTCATGTTGTTCCAACCCCGTAAGACCTTCGTTCATCTTCGGAACACAAATGAAGATATTTTTGATTAAATCTGAGAGCTGGATCACCATAGGACCTCCATAGGCTTCTAAGGCATTATAACTTGCTGGCCCAGAAAATGTATTAAAGACATTGTTAATATAGTCCAAGTGACTACAGTGGCTCAATCTTAAGTTTATAAAGCGACGAGAATACTCGACGAGAAAAAGACTCGAGGCCCAGAGAGAAGGAAATGAATAGTGGAATAAAGTCGTTATTTTAGGGGTTTTTGCACACAAAAAGTATTCTCGTCGCTTTATAAACTTAAGATTGAGCCACTGTAGTCACATGGACTACTTTGATGATGTCTTTATTACCTTTCTGGATATGGACAGTATACCGTACAAACATTTTCAATGGAGGGACAGAAAGCTCTCGAACTAAATCTAAAATATCTTAAACTGTGTTCCGAAGATGAACGAAGGTCTTACGGGCTTGGAACGACATGAGGGTTTTTGGGTGAACTAACCCTTTAAAGCTAGATTTGATTAAGCTAAATTGATCCTTGCAGTTGGCCTGTCCTGACATAGCTTACCCTGACTTGAATGAAGCAACTTTTTTTTTTTGTTATTTTTGCCCATAATTGATTTTTTTTTTATGATAATGTTAGATAAGATCACATTTTAATTGCTTTGTGGAAATCAAACAACTGACTAGTTTGTTGTTTGTGAACAAGGAGAACATTGTCATTTCTTGTTGATAAAAAAAAAAAACATGGGGTGATATTTTTGCCTTGACATAATTAGCTGCAATAATAGTTTGTGTGGTGTTGATGGGTTATAAGTTAATGTGATTTCTGAGATTTTAGAAATCGTAGCACTATACTGTTTTGGGAAAATATTTTTGTGTGCCAAAGGCCCACTCAAAACCAATACGTCAAAACCCATATGTCAGAGAAAGAGATAGAGGGTTTTTTCTCATTTAGGGTGGCTGATAATACATGTTACTATCATCAGAACTTGAATATAATATGTAGGGGAAGTTGGGGTATCATTTTCCTCTTTTTTTTTGGTCTAATCTGTCAAATCTAAGAAAAGTTTGAAATACTTGGTTATTACTCCATTAAAATTGTAAGCAGTGTCATACAAGCCCTGCATATTTGCACTTTTGAATTAGGAACCGGACGGTAAAGCATTTGCTATTTCAGAACATAAAATCATGTGTGATCTTGTTGAACACTAAAACTCTTTGCAAGGCTTTTTCTCCTGCTGGCCTGTGGTTCACATTTTTTTACTTGTGCTACCAAAATTTTTTCACTGGCCCCACCACAAAAGATTAAAATCGATGATTAAAATGCTTTTCGAATGCAGGTGCAAGCGAAGGTTAATGTTACTACAGAAGTGAGGCTTTCTCAATTCTCAAGATATACATTTTTCAGTAATCATTATAACCAGTTTATCTTGGTTACTATTGTGTGACAATCAGAAGCAGTTCAACATGTGAGTGTTTTTCAGTTGTAGAAAGAGGGGAGATCTTTTTTTGCTGTAAGAGTAGTTGTGGTTGTATGAAGTATGAAACAACGTGATAACACTTACTTACTTTATGTTTCCTTTGCCTTTATTGATTTCCCTTTTTTTAACAGAAACAAGGTCCCTACTATATTAAGTTTATAGCACAGATCTATAATTTAATATATAATAATATTATGTATTTTCCCCCTCCTTTATGAGTGGTTGAATTTGCAAGCAGAATACTTCAATTTAAAAATTCGCCTCTTGTGTTGCATCAGATGTCATGTGAAGTATTGATTCAAAAAAAGGTAGTTTCCTTTCTCTCCCTAAGATGTCTGTAGAAGTCCTAATATGGACATCCTTTACCCCTGTGTTGCATCATACAAGGTGGTTTGCCTTTGTTTTGCAGTCACGAGTTTTGAGTGGGTAGGCTGGGGTGTGGCAATGTTTGTTAGCTTTAAATACTGAAGGACATCAGATAAAGGAATGCAGGATGGGGAAAGTTATTAGGAAAGCATATAATCTCAGTTGATCTGGGAAAATATCTTCTTCTAAAACTATATTTTACAATTTGAGTGGCATTTAAAAACCTAAGCTGTGTCCAGAATATCTGGTTAAATAAACATTAAAAGGCAGAGGGTTTTCCAGTAGCCATGCTAGACTTCCTTTTTAAATGACTGGTGATCATTTTTGATAAGTCATGAAATGAAGTATTAGTTATCATGCTTTTGCATGTAAAGGATAGTCCAGCCACCCCCCATAGAACAGAAAAGGAGATGTTTGACAGAATGACAGTCGCAGTATGCATTCAGTGGCACATCCTCCAGGAAATAAGTCAAAATTCTAGGTTGGCATACTAAAATGTACACTTAAAGTAAAAGTGGAAACATGTATTGTGTCAAAATATATTGCAATACAAAAATACACATCGTGTATAGTTATAATTCTGTATTTTTAACTGAGAAGGATCAAGAATGATTCTATTCTGGTGTCACCATTTCCCTGCATGAAGAAGGACTTCATGTCCATTCCTGATGTAATACCAAATTTAGCATTTTAATGAACCCCACTTTTTGCTAACTGTTTATCAAATGTTTTAAAATACAATTTTAATTCTATTTGGCTTTAAAATATTGTGAAATCATGAGAAGAGGTGACATTCTAGTGACAGGAGTGTATTGTTACACCCCTAGTAACAGTTAATTAGGTGTAAAGAAGAAACTTTTAATGCAGCATGCACAGTAGAAATCATTTATTGATTCTCATTACTGTTTTGAGTAAAAACATTTATACTGCCTCTGTGTGTTAAATATTCTGTGAAACATCTTTTTAAACTACATTTGATGCGGCAGATATGGTATTTTACACTGTCTTAGTTACAGTACGCATATGACATTATTACTATAATAATTAACTTTATGAATAACAGTAAATGTTAATAAAAACAAGCAGCGCCACACAGTAACAGAACTCAGTTATGTTTGTCTGATTTAAAGCCAATTGTAAGCCAAATTCCTCCCACGTCTTTAGGAAATCATTCAAAGATGTTGGATCCTTAGCCTATACAAATCTGTTTTTCCTAGGAAAATGATCACACTGTTTGTATCCGTTCCATGAGTAATTATGTCCCAGTGGATTCTGTGTCTTAAAGGCTTCAGTAAAAGCTGTCTATGCTTGTGTACACACAGGGCTGCATTTTCCAAAAACATTGTAAGCCTAATTTGATTTTAGAACAACTGCCAACTAGTGATCTCTATGATCAACTTAGGCGTACGATGCTTCAAGGAAACGCAGCCCAGTATCTACACAAAGTTATTCATTTGAATGTAACCATTATTTACTGCAGTGTCTTGTACCAAACCATTTTATATACCTCATTGGCACAATCAGGAGGAAACCGAAATGGTTTATTTACTTTTCATATATCAGAATATACAAGGGGGAAATCTGTTAGAATGGATTATTGAATGGAATTACTTTGAAATATAACAATACTGTCATTTATTTATTTATCAAAGTACAAGTGAAATGATCCCCAGTGGTTGCTGAAAGTATACTTTGACGCTGTAGCAGAGGGACAAACATGCAGCAAACTGAATTATGTGTGGTTAAAACCGAGGAAAGATAAGTATTATTCATCGTGTGGTTTGAGTGAAGATTAAATATTAGTCATGGCCAGACACGTTTGCCTAAAGTAAACTATAGACTGTAAAAAAAAATATGGACGTATTGTCCGAGACGTCACCCTAGGTTTCTGAGGAGCATTTTTGAATCCAAAAGAGGGCGGAGTCGGCCATCGCCATCTTGGCTGCGCATCATCACACGTCACTCCTGGATAACCAAGAATATACCATTTTAACGTTAGTCGTTGTTAGGACATCTCTCCTCTAGCTAACTTCCCTCTTCATGCTTCTCTCTCCTCAACTCCCCACACCCCCCTTCATGTGCACGTGCACTAACCCCACAACCCCCACCCCCAATCGGTTATTGGCTGGAACACTGTTTGTTATGTTTGGTGGCCAAGGCTGGCCCAGTTTGTTTTTCTTGCCGTTTGTGAACCCTGGGCTGTCTACAGAGACCGCGTTTTTTTACAGTGTGTTTAGGAGACAGGCAGCTAGCGGATAGTGAGGAGATGTTTGCTGGATGTGACAAAAATGTTTTGGCCTAAAAAACGTGTGACATCGCTAAGAGCACCTTTAAATATGAAAACTCCAAAAAGCAATGAAATTGTCAGACATCCATAGTGCATGTTCACAGAGGAATCCAACTGAAATACAGCGCTGATTGTTCTCTCGATACTCGACAACGACGGAATCCAAAGGCGTGGGCGAAGTAATGGGTGTATTAAATTGTATGAAAAATTTAAATCCCGGAAAAAGGTCCAAACACGGCAGAGATGGCAAGTTCAGCAGCTGGAATTATCTGAGGTGTCGTGACTCTAACAGACAGCAGACAAACGGCTAGTAGTGACAGCAGCGGCAATCCACCTGCCACTCAAGTGGCCACGGCCTTAATTATGCAGAACTTTAAGGCTTAATATAATTTAAATAGATGAGTGAGAAAAAAAAAAATTCACCCTCCTCACAGTCGTCATGAAGGGCAAAATTAGCTTTAAAAAACAAAACCAGTTTTTTTCTGCTGTAAAGTTAGGCATTTTAACATGGGGGATATATGGAATTGACTCCCTTTTGGAGCCTGTCTCTAGTGGCCAGTCGATGAATTGCAGTTTAAATCACTTCTGTATTGGCTGCCGCTTGGTCTAACCTTATCTCATATTTGTTGATCACATATCAAAGGATGTTTAAACATGATTAGCATGAAAGCTGCCATTGACAAAGCTTGTCAAGTGTAGTGTTATGATGACTAAGTGTTACTCTTTATGAAAGACCTTTGATTATGGTGTAAACACTTGAGCTGTAATTTAGCTCTTGTCATCTGCTGATAATACATGAATGTGTGTCTTTGTCAAAATTGAGAGATTGGGCTCTCTAGACAAGGAGGTTTCAAACTTGTCCAGTGACCTAATATTTTAATAATGTTTTCCAGATAATGCTTTCTTAAAAATTAAATAGCCTACTACAATGACAGCATAAATACCAGTGTTTTTTTCAACATTACCATTTTTACTCGCACTGTATAAATTAATCTTAAAATATGTAGTTATCTCTAAAATTTTAGAAAGTAGGGCTCTTAACAGGGGATCATGACATTGGGGGTCATTGGCCTCAAAAAAAGTTTGAATAGGCTTTTTGTGTGTTAATCTTTGTAACATTTCAAATGAACCTGCTTGTTTTGTGCATGTCGTCTTTCAGTTGTGGCCGTGCTTCTGTGCATCATACTGTCATCACAGGCAGCTGATGCCCTGCAATGCACAGGGGGGAGACTGGATGATGGACAGTTCTCCTTTAATGCTTCATATGAAGTTAAGGAGGACATCAGTGACTGCGAGACCCAATGGCTTGTAGATGTAAATATTTTATGTCTTAAAAAAAAACATACAGCGCTAAGAATATGTTTGTGAACCCTTTGAAAATATCTGGATTTCTGCATTGATTACTCATAAAATGTGGTCTGATCTTCATCCAAGTCACAATTAAAGACGAACACAATCTGACTTAACTAATAACACACAAACAATTGCAATTTCTATTGAGCGTTTTATTGAAGACACTACACCAACTATAGGAAAAAGCAAGTGAATGTCTGTCTGACTTCTCCGCAAGATAATTGGAGTCAATTCAGGAGATAAGGCTGGAAGTGTGGGTTGCTCAGGTGCCTTGCCCTTTAAATAAAGGCACACAAAATCAATGAGTCTGGGAAAATGTTCTGTGGACAGTTAAGACAAAAGCTGGAAATTGGAACAATACGTAGTTGAAAGGAAAAAGGGCACTGTACGCCAACACCAATACCTCTTCAATTATGAAGCATGGTGCCTCAGGGCACTTTGAAATCACTTTCATGATATTTTACTGGAGAATGTCAGGACAACAGTTCATGACCTTTAAGTTTTAGAGAGGTTAGGTGATGAAACAAGACAATGACTCAAAGTACAATTGTTTCTGTGTTCTTAGTTAAGTCAGATTGTGAGTTAAATGAAGACCTGACTACATTTTATGAGTAATCAAACAGAAATTCGGATGACTAGGGTTGTTAGTTAAAACCTAAAGATGAAATGGTTACTAGTGTTTTTTTCCCAACAATTCTCAAATAATTCATTGCACATAGCTTCAGTGTAAAAACAAATGTATAAAAAATTTTTATTCTTGTTTATGTTTATGCCTTGCCATCCTCTCTCCCTCTCCTGATCAGGAAAAACTGGCAGGACTTTCTGATGCTAATGGAGATATGAAATTTATCCACCCAATTGTTAAGGCAACAGCAAACACAGCCATCTTACAGACCTGCCCTGAAAAATTTGAATGTCTGCTCATCTGCCCCGCTGGAAATGTATTTGTTTTAATATTGTTCAATATCATTTCATTTTTATGTACTGCTAGGCCCTTAAATTAATTGAATTGCATAACTGAACTGACATTTGCACTTTATGCTTTCATTATGGACTCTGTTTTTATTTATTTTGCAGATCATTGAAAAGCAGCTGTGCTCTTGTAAGTAATTGATTTACTACTATGACTACACAATCTTTATAATCATGCCCGTTTACCTTGACAATAGGATACTTCTTACTATCTTAAGAATTTGCTGTCTGCAATACAAGCATACACGTAGATCAGTTTCCCACAACAAATAAAATTACTTTCAGTTTGATTCTTTCTGTCTGAGATTTTGTTTTATGATAGTTTTATGCTGTACAGATTTTTTTTACCTATAAATGTTGAAGCAGGTGTTTAATCTTCTGTACACCCAGTTTAGCTCATAGTAATATCACGTGACTAAGAACAAAAGACTTGAGATTGCCCTAGTATGTGCACTGAGTAAAATTATTGTATTTCAGGTGATGCCACTCCTCCGACAACACTTCCTGAAGGTAAGGTCAACTGCTTATTTTATGTTATAGCGCTGACCTGTATCAAGCTGTTAACATGAAAGTTCTCAAACAAAGTGTTGGCACTGGACACTCAAACATTTTCTGTTGTCCAAGATAGGCCTTTTTAGGCCAAAGAGCAAGTATCCGGTTTCAGAAACCAGAATGCACATTAGTATGTGCACTGAGTGAAATTATTGTATTTCAGGTGATGCCACTCCTCCGACAACACTTCCTGAAGGTAAGGTCAACTGCTTATGTTATGTTATGTTATAGCGCCACTGACCTGTATCAAGCTGTTAACATGAAAGTGCTCAAATAAAGTGTTGCCACTGTACACTCAAACATTTTCTGTAGTCCAAAATAGCAACAAGCTAGTATCATGTTTCAGAAACCAGAAAGCACATGCATGTTGTAATTTTTTTTGTAAGTTCTTTAGCATAGCAAATTAGCAGCAACAATGTGAACATAACACAAGCAAACACCATTCTTTGAGCAAAATGGACCGCAACAGTGACCTCGTGCTTTCCAGCAACTTTAGAACATTTGTTCCTATTATTTATTTTTTCATAAGGATTTGTGAAATATCTGTAAAGGTTTATGAACCAATGAGTTTATGAGTACAATATAAAATACGTATAAATATATTTGAAGATTATTGCTAAATATTCAAATATGAATGTAGTTTAAGAGCGTCAACATACTGACATAATTACGTAGCTTACGTTGGCTCTATTAAACTTTTTCTTTAAAAAAAAAAACACTCTTAAATAACTCACTTGTATCTTCTACAGCATATATATTATTACTTAATCTTAGATATGTTAGTATTTAAAAAAAAAAAATATATATATATATATATATATATTCCTCTATATAGAAAATGAATGGGATTTTTACTTCTGGGTCCTGACTGATATGCTGAAGGTTCTCCACAGAAGGTTCTCCACAGGGATTTCAGATGTTGTTTTATTACAACCAAAGCAATTAATGAAAGCCCTGTGTGTATTTGTGTAATCGATGATACATTTTTTTAAACGACAGTTCACCCAAAATTAAAAATAGTCATAATTTTATCTCCCTCAAATAGTTCCAAATCTGTATGACTTTTTCTTCTGTGTAAGATTTGCCTTTATATTTTGCCTTTGATTTTTTTTTCTTGTTAAATTATGTACTTTATCTTAAAGTGCTCGAATATTCTCACACCTCTCTGTTGTATCTTTATGTTTGTTTGTTTTCCCAGTGGGTTTTCCTAACTGGGGCATTGGTGTTCTGATTGGAGCAATTGCTTTTGTGGTGTTGGTGACGGTCACCATTGTGCTTCGTCAGAAAAGACAAAGGTAAGGTCCTCTTAAAAACTGGCATGAACAAGATAAACACATGGCTATGAGTAATATTTGTCTTTTAATATTTGTGTAATTCTGTCCTTCTAGGCGAGGATATTCTTCTGGCAGTACAGATTGCACTAATCTTTGATTCTGGTATGTAGCATCATTGGTATTTTGTCAAATACTGCAGTAACGATGTTTATGAATAGTCCAAATCATTATCTTTGGTATTATCCTTTGAAATAAACTACATTATATTAAGGAGTAAATTATAGTATGCACTGCAGTGACTACAGTTTCTAAAAGGCTTTCCCTTTCCTTTTTATTTAAGGACAGAAGTCGTCACATCATTGCACCTGGACATTTCATCTTCAGTCATTTTAACTATAATCTTATCTTTCATATAGCAAGGCCATAACCATATTATGGCCCTATTTTATAGTATTAGCTCTATTATTCTATTTATGCTGGCTACATATCTTGCAGGATTTTGTGTTTCTTGTCAATTAAATTGTGATTGAGACACTGCGGTTGAGAAATTGTGATAGACTAACCTACATGATGAAGTAATTATATTATTTTATTATATATCATTGAACCATATATTTATATATAAATACTCCTTGTGTCCACTTATAAGGTGCACATATGAAAACAATATTTTATCATAAAAAAATAATTTTGTGTCCGTTATGCAAACGGGCATGTTATATATAACTGAATATATATATATATAATATGCAAGTAGAACTATAAATACATAACTACATTTTATGGTAACTTAATATATTTAGCTTATAGGATAACTTAATACATGTAACTATAAAATTCGTATTATAAATATATCTATCACTGGTCCAATCGGTTTGTGGGAAAGAACTTGGTGGATTGCATAGCACTATAGTGTGTGCATAAAAGTAACTGTATGACCAGGGCAAGTATTTCTGTTAGTTGCTGCTGTGGAAGCAAAATGAAATGAAATGCTGTGCCAGTGAGTACACATCACATCTAATGCATTACTAGTTAAATTCACTTAGCATTAACACTGCTTCAGATCTGCCATCAAATTTGAATGTGTGTTTGAAAAATATACAATAACTAACATTGTCTAGATGTATTATTCTACATTAAAGATGGTTGGGGGTGGGGCTATATAGCCCATATAGAGAGCATCAAAATGCTGAAATGCTCTCTATATGGGCTATATGCTGACAAAGTTATTTCCTCCCTATACTGTAGCTGTTGATGTACTGTATATTCATGTGTCATCTCCATTGGTGGTGGTTGACGAGATCCCCCCTTCCATATGTAAAGCGATTTGAGTACCCAGAAAAGCGCTATATAAATGTAACAAATTAAATTATTATAATTATTAATGCGGTGTTCACTATCACATTGTAGGAAAGGAAACTGGCAATGCTAGATTTGATCAGATGTGTATCAAATGTCTATTTAAAACATTATACGTGTCATGAATAATGTTTAGTAATATTTGCTTAGCTATTATATTGCATGGAATCACTTACTCTTTGTAATGATGTATTCCTTTTTAAGCACTTCTGTCTAGGTGCAAAATCTTTATGAAGGATTTCTGTTAATAAAATAGGCCTACTATAAGACCATTTCAATGTGTGCCTGATTTATTTTTCTACACCACAGATAAGATAAAAGAGTGCAGCTGAGAAGAGTATTGGCTGATGACTCACTAACCCTTAACACTGACTGAGTCTGTAACTCATTATGTCATCTGACAGAAAGCTGAGCTCAGAAATATGCTCCTGGTGGGTTTGTCTGATATTGAAGTGGTCTTTGAGGTCTCCAGCTCATTCAATGCCCTGTCAATACAATATACCCTCAGTCTCAATCAGTTAATCACATCTGAACAGTGAATTTTATCTCGAATGTAACATTTCAAAATTAATATTTATTTACATCTCAAAAAATTGCCACCCGATAAGGTTTTTTTTTTGTTAATGTTAATGCATTAGGTTTAAAAAATATATTTTTTTACAACATTTATTAATATTAGGTTTATTTAAAAAAAAAAAAAATCATTCTGATGGTAGTTTTAATAAGGTTAATAGCTTCTATTTTTTCCCACGCCCCCCCCGCAAACATCTGTTCTGGGAGTAACGCTGCGTCCAAAATCGCATACTGTCTGAGCCTACTACAATTGAATTTAAATGTCCTTCGCAACCGTTAAAAAAGTGCGTTCTATATAATATGTGTGCTTCTCAATACTCAAATTGATGCTTCCTCGTTTTCTCCTCCGTCCTTCAATCCGTGACCCAGAAACCAACCGAACTCCGCCATCTTGAAGGGTATTTCAATTCTTTTCACCATGAGGTGAAGAATGAGGAGTGAGAAAGCTCCCTGAGGAGTCATGCGCGAGGATACTTTTATGAATGCTCTCGAATGGCCTAATAGGATAGTTGACATGCGTTCACGCGATGTTATAATTATGAGATTTCAACTTGTAAAAAGCATTCACATCCTCGTATATCTCGTTATTACAATACTTATACGTATTGTTTATTGTAAGTTCATGATACCTAATGCATTAACTAATGTAAATAAATTAAACAGGGCGGTATATTCTGCACACCCAGAGACAGTTTATGGCCTGTATAAACTTAAATGACCAGAGCTGGCTAAAACCACCAGTTCCAGTTCATTGGCTATAGCTGTTTTGCAATATTTAGGAATCTGCACACATATGTTTGCTGGGAAACTGTTGATCAGATGATCACCCTGCCAGGAAACATTTGTTTATGTAACCAGCAGCAACAAAAGACCAAACTATTGTAAAAGTTTACTTGCCATTTTAGTGACACAGTAATATTCCCACATGCATGCTTTATGTATAATTTCTACAAGGAATGTCACAGACATTTTGCACTAAAACAGGTATTCTTTCACACCTCGTATTTGTAGCAACAGCAAGAGACAAACATCACTGCACTGTAGATTTAAATGCTGGGGTTTTCCAAAGTGCACGTTGTTTCCACGGTAAGCTTTTCACTGTCTGACTGATACTGTACCAGTAATTACCTCACCCTCAGGAAATGATGCAGGATGGTCTGACAGTTAATTTAGCCACTCATATGGCAGATAAATAATCACACCACTTACTATTTTCTCATCACACTTCCTTAGACATGTCCCCTGTTAATAGTGCATCTTCAATACTCTTCTCACCATTTTTTTTGCTGAGTCATCCATCACTTTTATTCCACCATTACATAATGAAATATTTTCTAGCTTCCGAGAAGTGTCAAATAGCTACACATTTATGTCCACAGTCATAAATCTCAAACCATCTGATTCTTTTGCTTTGTCTATGTTGGTGTTGACCTAATTATTCATGCCTTTTACCCAGAACACTTATTGCATTATCATTTTCAAAGTTCTTACATAATGTTGTTATGAAACAAAACTGTGCAGTTTGAAGCAAATACGACATTTGCAATAGTTAGTAAAATTATATTTATATAGCACTTTTAAAGCCACAACACACAAAGTGCTTTACACAATATAAGAACACAATTAAGAATACAGCCATGAAGAGCTATACACAACATATGAACAAGCAAAATGCAATATAAGTATAAAATATCAAACCCCAAAACACAGAAAAAGACATCACAAAATATTAAAAGCTTATCTATACAAATAAGTTTGTAAACAACATTTAAAAAACAGACACAATAAGATTAAAAACAATAAGATTTTTGTACTTTTGCTTATCACATTTTTTATGATGCGAATACTGCAAAAAAGAAGTAAGTCTATATCTTGGCAATAGTTTTGCACCTTGAAAGGAACTTTGCACATAAGCCACAATGGCCTGAGGGTGTTTGGATGGTTTCGATAACTTGACATATAACACTAGACTTTTTATCTTCATGTTAAAAGAACTATAGAAATATTATGATTGACCAGACGGGCAGGGCTGTAACACTTTTTTCAAACTTCTACTGGATCCACAATGCTTGCTTGAAAAGAGTCAATGTAGTTCGACATTTGCCACATTGTGAGAGTGACTAACACTTGCAAACACTACTGTTTAAAAAAAAAAAAAAATGCATCCATTTACCATTTTCCCATCTTGTTTGCCATATTGTCCATATTTGTACTGACCGATGAGAGTACTTTTAAAATCACTCTCTGGTCTTTTCTAAAGAAGAACAGATTTTATCATCCTACTTTTTTTCTGGTCAGATTTTATTATGATTTGTTCTTATGGCCACGTGACAGGCTCATGAGTTATAAAGAGAGACAGGAAGTACACTCACACTTCCTGAACTTCTGTTCAAGAAGAATATGCGCTATTTATAGTAGCTGGTAAACGTGATTGTGAACCGCAATAATCATTACAGGATTGATAGTTCCTGCACATAATCTTTGCGTATCATCTAGAAAAGCAACCAAAAAAGTCAACATTTTAAAATGATTTGATAATGAAAATATGATTAAATTTGAGACTCTCTTCAGCAACTGAGAGAGAGAAAAAATGGAAAAGGTCATTTTCTGCCAGGAGGACAATTATCCTTTACGGACATTTCCTTTAACTCAAAACCACAATGTCAACTTAGAAACTTCCTTTATATTAACACAGTACATTGCTTTTCAGATGCACAGTGCACCCCTCCCAACATAGGCCGTGAAGTAATTGGTACAGATGTGATATAATTTATGTAAATTCTTTTATGTGCAGATGATGACTACAGATAGTTATTTACACAATACCAGCGTAAGACTCTGAATTTGACCTAATTTTGATGTTTCTCATACTGCTGGTTAAAAATGCCCCTTATTTATTCATATGGGTAACTTCTTCTTGCCAATACTGAATATAAAAGCTTAAAAATGTATATTGTATAGCTCTTCTATTGTAAATATGTCATATAATGTGAATTAATATGATAATGAAAAGTATGGTCAATTAAAGCCATTTAGATTTAGTGATGCATTCAGTTGCAAGCATTATACACATAATGCTCAATTTCTTTTGTGAAATCCTCTGCTGACTAAGTGCAAAATCTTGTGGTTTCCATAAGATAATTTTGATGTCTACATGACTTATTTCTTCAGATCATTTTACAAAGTAAATCAATACTCACCTCTAACATGGGCCAAGTCTGTGACTTATGTCAGATAGCTGCTCACAACTACACCCCTGGTGGGTCTTTCTGACACTGAAGTGGGAATTTGAGGTCATCAAGCTCAATCAACACAATATCATCAATATCCTCAATCAATTTGAGGAGAACAGATAAATCATCATCCAAGTATTATTCATATAGCTTTACAACAGCAGCTTTACAGATCCTTCTTTTAAGTATTTCCCTTTCTTATGACCTGCTTTTGTTCATTAAAACTTCACTGATTACTTTGACATAATATATCTAATTATTGTCAAAATGCTTAAAGATATAGTTCAAGTATTAAGACAATGGCAATTATGCATTGTGTTATGCATTGGGTATTATGCAATGGCATAATAGACAAAGTAATACACTGTAAAAAAAAATCCCGTTGTTTTTACGGAAAAAAACTGGCAGCTGTGGTTACCAGACCAATACTGTAAAAATCACATCAAACCGTAAACATACTTACGGAGTAACATGTAAATTTAACATTTTAAACATGTGAATTAATTCAACATTCTGTTGAAGTATTAATATCTGTTTTGTACCATAGTATTACACTGACAAACCAACAACTACAGCAGTAATGAGAGTCACATGATTAATCAAAGCTAATCACAAGTAGTTCTTCCACAAGAAAGTAAATATTAATATGTAGAAGGTGCACAGTGTCATTCACACAAACATTAAACACCATCATGGTAACACACATGAAATTTTAAAAATACAATAAACATTAATTTAACAACATTAAATGTAACATAAAACCCTAATGTGCATAACTGATTATAAAAAACTAAGAAAACTATGACGAAACATAGTTATTTCAACAAAAATACATCAAATGTGAAGTGTCACGCAGGGAATTGTGGGAATGTCAACTTACATTTTTTCAAATAAAGTCATATTTGAAATATCTGTGGTTGAATAACATTGACAGTGTTGTATGAACTCATACAGGAAGGTCTAGGCTCTATAGTCGCTTCAGTTGGCCAAGTACTGCTCAAGAAGAGGCCGTCTGACTGATATGTAAAGCGACCAAGTTTGTTGTTTTCAGTGTCATAATTAGGGTATCTGCAAGTTGGAGTAATGGGCATGACGAAAAGTTGGGGTGGACCAAAAGGTCTTAACCATTGGTCGCGAAAGCTGTCTGTCAGAGCACACCTACTTTTGGCACGCCCTTTAGCCTACTCTGGACAGTTTTCAACTGTCTTCATTCAGCCACAGAAAACATCCGTGGTTCCCTGGGAGGACGGATCGAGACATTACGTATGGGGGAAACCCTTTTCCTCGAAATAAACGGGAACAATACTTATGATTGTGTGTATTTTACTTAGTGGTTGGCTATTAAGTTACCCACGGGCGCGAGAGAATTCACAGCCTCCTCGGCCTCCAGCAGCGCTGCCTAGAGACGACCTAGTTAAAACACACGCCGGGTAGGTCGTCCAATGGCTACTCAGCCTTCTTCTCTTGCAAGGACAGAACGTGCGGTGCAAAAGAGGGAATATCCAGGTTGTAAAATCTCGCAAAAGTGTTTTGAGACGAGACGACCAGCCTGCTGCGAGGCAGATGTCCTGTATAGATACCTTTAACCCAGGCACATGAAGATGCCAAACTCCTGGTGGAGTGGGCACGCATTCCCATTGGGCAGTCGAGTCCTCGGGAAGCATAAGCTTAGGCACGCACAGCTTCCACAATCCTGTGTGACATTCTCAGTTTTCACAGCGGGCCGCCTTTCTTAGCACCCGCGAAGCAGACGAAAAGCTGCTCCGAATTTCGAAACTGGCTAGTTACAGTCTACCTAAGAACGCAACGCGCGCACTGGGCAGAGGGCACGCCTCTGTGATACTGAATCAGTGGTTGGCTGGGGGGAGCAGAACACGTGTGTATTGTATAACCTGCACTCTGAACGGCGTTAAGAGCACTTCAGGTGTGTGTCTGGGCGTGAGCCTAATCATAAAATCGCAAGAGAGAGAGCACTTTCAAGTCGCTCGATCCGGCCGGCTCGAAGGGTGGGTCAGACAGCGCACTGCACTGACGATAAGTCCCATTCTGGCATTTGGCGAGGAGGATTCAGCCGTCACACCTCTTGGAGAAAGCTTGTTACTAGGGTGTGCTTTTTGTTGATTGCAATTTATAAAAGTATTTTTCCCATGACCCCCACATGCATGCTTTATATATATCGTCTGTGCAAGGAATATCACAGACCTTTAATACTGAAACAGATATTCTCAGCACATACCTCATATTTTGTCACAACAGTAACACACTGGAGTGCAGGGAATTCCCAAAGCATGTGACGTTTAAGCTCTGGTCAGAGGTTACAGCTGTGGGTTACCAGGTTAACAACAGAACATGTCTACTGCTGATTCATACAGCCAATCACATGCCAGTATAAGATCACCTCATATATCACTTCTCAGCAATCACAGAACAGGAAATGATGCAGGAGGAATGAACTGTAATATAACCCTGTGTACAGATCACACCTATTCTATTTACTCCTCAAGGCAAAGAATTCATTAGTGGAAACATGCTCAAATTCGTGACTAAACTTTGCACTGTTGTTTGGAGTGTCTTCTGAGGGAGATTCATTTGTCACTTTTCTTGAGTCATCTAGCATTTTTACTACACAATTTCACTCTGGGAAGTGTCAAATAGCCACCCACATATGTCCACAGTGATAAATAACAAAACACATGTTTTCTTTGCTTTGTGTATGTGGTAGTTGACCTAACTATTCATTCATTTTACACAGAACACTTAATGCATCATCATAAGCTATTCTCTATAATGGCCAATGTTGTTTATATTGAATTTTGTTGTAAAATAAATAGTGTATGGCAGATCATAAAGCTTGGAATGTGTTGTTGGCTCCATCCCTGAATGCACCTGAGAAGTTTGGGGTCAGCAAAACAAAATGTTATAAAATTATTACAATGTTTGATTACTTGATAACATCAAAAAGGCTTTTTATTTATATGGTAAAAAAAAGAGAGAAAAAGAAACAAGCCGTATAAGCAGACGAGGAGGGCTGTAATACTTTTTTCAATGTACTTCTACTGGACCCACAATGCATTTAAAAAACTTTTTTTTTAAATTATATAATATGTGAATGGACACTGTGAATTTCTAAACAACACTCTAGCCTTCTCTAAAGTAGAACAGATTAATTCACTTGGTTCCATGGCCGGTTGCATAAACATAGACTAATGATTAGACTAATGATAATGAACCTTAGACATGCTTAGACTAATCTTAAAAGTTAGTCATGAATTTTTTCAGTCAGTTACATAAAAAGGTAGAGTGGTCTAAATGACATTGGAAAAGTAAGACTGATTAGAGATTATCTAGTTCTTAAGACTAGAAGAGCTCAGGAATCCACCCCTTCAGTGAGTGGGCAATCATTATTCGGTGACATCCCTGACTAACCAAAAAATAAAGTAGGAAGATTGAGTGAAAGTGAAAAACATTGATTGAAATGTAACATTTACATAGATAATACAAATGATGTGCTAATGGGTTTCGTTTACAGATTTACTAAACTCCTTTGGGGTCAAGCAAAACGTCACTAGACACTAGATTTAATTATATCACGTGGAACCAATCATAATGATAGATATTCTACAGCAAAGTGATGACATCACTGATCACTACCTTGTAACGTGCATACTGTGTACTGCTGATATTTGCCATATCACATGACATTATCAACCATGTAGAACAATTATCCCAATCCAAGATTCACAAATTACCTGCATGATCTGTCTCAGCCGCTCAGTGCACCCAAACACACAAATGAACTTGAGGAAATAACTAGGAGTATGGGCACCATTTTCTCTAGTACATTAGAAACTGTTGCACCCATCAGATTAGGTTAGAGAGAAGACAATGTTAGAGAGAAATGTACTGCACCATGGTACAACAGTAATAATCACACTATCAAGAGAGAATCTCAAAATATACTGTAGAGCGCAAATGGAAACAAACTCATTTAGACGTCTTTAGAATCTTGTAGAAAGACCGCATGTCCCAGATGAGCATCTCCGCGAACTCATAGATAATAACCAAAACAATACAAGGTTTTTGTTTAGTACAGTGACTGGATTAACAAATAAACTGACATCACCTGAGTATTCTATTACAAGTTGGTCAAACTATGTAATTGCAGTGCTTTACAACTAGGACAGGAAGAGCTAAATAAACGTATCATTGCATCTAAACCAACAACATGTTTATTAGATCCAATACCCACTAAACTACTGAAAGAGCTGTTACCTGTAGCAGAAGAGCCTCTTCTCAGTATTATATAACTTATTATTCTCAGTATTATTTACGTCTGTTACAAATGACATACTTCTAGTTTCTGACCAAGCTTGTATCTCAACACAAGTATTACTTGATCTTAGTGCTGTTTTCCACACTGTAGACCATAAGATACTCTTAGAATGACTACAAGATTGCACTGGTATTCAGGGACAGTCATATAGTTTACATAATAGCCTACCTATCAGACCGTTACCATTTTGTCCATTAAAACGGGAAAAAACCTGTTTAAAAAGGGGTTAAAAAAGGGGACGTAAAAGATAATGTCAGTAAATTATCGAGTGCCGCAAGGATCTGTGTTAAGCCCTCTGTTATTTTCAATATATATGCTGCCACTTGGTAATATTATAAGAAAACATGGAAATAGTGTCCACTGTTGATACTTAGTTTTATTTCATCAGGACCAGATTATCCAAGTTGACAGAGTGTGGTAAACATATAATATATTGGTTGACCTGTAATTTCCTTCTATTAAATTCAGATAAGACTGAGGTAGCCTATTACTCAAAAACCTGTACACAGAATCTACAATTTGCATTTAGAAGGATGTACTGTTACTTGATCCTCTACAGTAAAAACATGGGTGTTATATTTGACAGCAACTTGTCTTCCGAAAATCATATTTCATATGTTACAAAAACAGCCTTCTTCCACCTCGCTTGCTAAGCTACAGAAAATGCTATCTGTTTCTGTTTCTATTCTGTTTCATGCATTCATGGCCTCTAGACTGGATTACGGTAACGCATTACTAGCTGGTTGTCCTGCACTGCTGCATCCTTAATAAACAAGCTACAATTAATCCAAAACTGCTAGAGTTCTTACCAGGTCAAGAAAATAGCACTCTATCTCTACACTGGTAATAGGTAACCAGTCCCATTTCAATTACAAAGTATTGCTACTGACCTATAAGGCCCTAAATGGTTTAGCTCCTGTGTATTTAATTGATCTTCTATATCGCCCTACAATCCATCACGCTCTTTAAGGTTAAAAAAAACTCTGAATCAACATGCACCAATGATTCTTTTGAATTTGATCTATTTTCTATGCCAAAGTAGATCAACGCTCACCTATAACATGGGCCAAGTAACCCATAATGTCAGATAGCTGACAGATAGCTACAAATACAAATGTGAGGGGGTCTCCAACCCATTTAACACACAATATCATCAATTGGTTCTCCATATCTGAATTTATCTAAAAAAAAATATATATATATAATAATCCTACACGTGTCATATATAAATATTTTATTTTATTTCCTTCTGGAAACAGTGACATATGCTATCTACTCTTTTATGGACACTATTTAAAGCTCTTGACTATTTTCTTCCACAAAGATCAAAGCATAGTAAAAATCAAGTGGCTCAAATCAAAGTAAATGCTTTGTTGTCTTACAACATAAAGTACAAAGATATTGCTTAATGCATGCAACTTTAACCAGAATATTAGAGAATTATATTTGATTTCTCCCATGAAATATTTATGGACATTACTTGGCATAATCATAAAAAACATAACATAAAACAAGGGAAGAGTAGTCCTACGTGTAACATGCCAACAGCCACTGTAAAAAATCCAACTTCAATTTTGTCAGACAAACTATTTTAAAGGTCGGTTTAACTATCAAATGTAAATTTAAATGTAAAAAGCTTACATTACATCAAATAAATACATTAAGGTCAATTTTAGTCCATTTAGTATAGGAGCAACTTAAAATCTTAAAAAGCATGAACTTACAATGTCAAGTAAGTGCTCAACAGCTGTTACGCATCGTTTTTTTGTTGTTGTTTTTTTACAGTGCATCCTACAAATGTTTCAGAATAATGATACTCATTTCAAATATAAATGTCATGCATTTAGTTTGTATTTTTCAATTGAGCTTAACCTTTTTTTAACTTAACACATCCACCGACCTGTTAAGAATACACAGACATTTGTTGTGATGTTGAATACTTGGATACACTCGTTTATCAAGTCAAATGTTCAATAAAATGCATACTGCCTTACCAAGCTGGTGTCCATTTTCAGACACGTAGTCCTCGGTTTTCTTTATCCAAACAGCATAGTAATCCACAGTTCAGAAAACAGAGTTGCATAACCTTACTTGAAAAATTCCACGCTGACGTAAACTGCTGTCAGGGTTCCAAGTCACCAGCTGCAGTTCTGGAAATAAAACACGAATAGCATTAGTCTACAGCAAAGGATAAGTAATTAGGGCCCAAGCCCTGAAAGGGTGAAGGCCTTATTGTTTCCGGAAGTTTTTTTTTCTTTTTTTTTTTTCTTTTTTTGCCTTTTTGCCACTTTTGGGGCCCTTAACATGCTCAAAAACTCTTGAAATTTTGCACACACGTCAGAACCTGCGGCCATCAGGGCCGGACTGAAGCTGGTACCCGGGCGTGGCAGGGAGGCTCGACAGCGCCCCCTGGAATGGTGTCCGAAAACTTGGTCCATAAATCAAACACGCTTGCATGTAATAATATGAAACTCACTACACATATAGATCTCTTCGGGCCAAACAACTTTCGTGCTCTAAGTTTTACAAAAGCCCAACAGGAAGTCGGTTATTATTCGCTGTTTGGAAAACACATACAATGGAATGTGAAATACTCCTCCTAGGGAATTCATCCAATCGCCACCAAACTCGGTGTGAATGAAGTCAAGACACTGAGGATGAATTCTTGCGAACGGATTTTTGATATCTCGAACGGTTTGGCCGTGGCGGGGAAACGAATTTATGGCGAATAATGGGACACAGGAAGTGTGTTATAACTTCTGCATACATTAACTGATCTTGATGAAACTTCAGCAGTGTGTTCGTTGTAAAAGGCCGATCACATGGATGTGACTATTGTGAGTCAAAGTTATAGCGCCACCAACTGGCAGCAGGAAGCTTGTCACTTTCAAAATGCTTTGAAATCACTCTCTTATTTTTACCCGATTTGCTTCAAATTTTATGTGTATAATGTAGACACACGGCAGATGTAGACCTGTGAAAGGATTATTGATATCTTAGATACTGTTGCCATGGCAACGCATCGAACGTTAATATTCTTTTTTGATGCTTTTGAGACTCTTAGCATGCTTGAAATTGGATGAAACTCGACAGACACATCACATTTATTAGCCAGTAGACATGTGCAAAGTTTCAGAAACGGGCGTGGTGGAATGGCTCAGTGGCGCCACCTTTTGACCAAAGTGGGGGGTTAGATTCATCTACAGCAACAAAACTTGGTATGTATATTGTTCTCATCAAGCCGGACAACTTTCTAATTTAGGCCGATCACTTGTATGTAACTATTGTTAGTCAAAGTTATAGCGCCACCAACTGGCAGCAGGAAGTGTGTCACTTTCTAAATGCTTTTGACAAAAGTGGGGGGGTTAATTTTATGTACAGTCACAAAAATCAGTACGCATATTGGTCTCATTGAGCCGGACAATTTTCTAATTTACAGTCATTAGCTCCGAGCAACAGGAAGTCAGATATTTTGGTTTGAATGTGGATTTCTTTGCAAAATCAGCCTCTGAATTTTTACCCACTCCTCTTAAGTGGTTTATTTTATTCCCACCAAACTTTTTCAACATGATGAAAATACATTAAAGATGCTAAATTGTAAACAGATAATAAATATCTCAAACGGTTTTGCTATGGCGAGGGATTAAAGTAATGTCAAAAAAGGAAACACTAAAAGCCTCATATCTTCTAAAAATTTAATTATACACCATTTATTTCTATATAAAATTATACAAATATCAGAACTAAACCCATTTTATTCTTTTTTTTTCAATTTAATAATTGTTTAAGTTTAAAAACATACAGAATGTTTTTTTAGTCCAAAAAATAAATAAATTATGTCATTCATAGTGCTATACTGCCCTCTTGTGTTCAAAATCATTTTGGCCTATTGGCCAATCAATAGGCCCATTGTATCTATATAAAAATATACTAGGTATGTGACGGTGAGAATATTTGAACACCGGTTAATCAACGTGTGACACCGCTGGGGGCTTTTGAATCGCTAACTTAAAAACGAAAGTAAAATATGTTCGTCTGCACTGACATGGATAATGGTGCAGAGCAGAGCGAGCGTTTTCAATGAATTCCTATGGAAGTAGGAATGAACTAAAAAACGTTGACTCTGTTCTGCCCGTTCCTCGCTGTGGACGCGCACCGTTATGAATGCCCGTGCAGCCGTGAGCATTTTAGTTTAATTTTAAAATTAGCGCCATTTCGGGGGCAGATTGCTTGAATTTATTTTACAAAAGCACAATGTTGTGTTTTATTTCGACTGTACACAAATATAAGTTAACACTTTGCAGTTTGAATTATGTCCTTTATGAACAAAATGACGGAGTATCTTTTTATGTGTCCACTGTTCAATCGCGCCCGCGCCACACACACACACACCCACATTCCAGCATTGCAATCTTGACATCGCAGTCTGTTCATTATAGCCTTAAAGGTGCCCTTGCATAGATTATTTTATTATTTTAGAATGTTTCCTGGGGTGCCCTTATAATGTTAGTATGTTTTTTAGATCAAAATTTGTTATAATTTAGAAATAAAAGGCATTTTTCCTAGCCTGATTTTAGCCTCTGATTTGAACACTCTGTTTGAAGGGGCGTGTCTGCTGTGAGACTTCAGTGTAAACGCCCACTGCTGTAATTGGCTGCTGTGAGACTTCAGTATAAGCCTGTTGATCATGTGAATGAAGATCTTATCATTGCAACGCAGTTTCTGCACTCTCACTAATGATTTCACTAATGCAAACATGATTTACAGTACAGTAAAGAGCTTCGTTGTGCAGTGTCATTGATTTCATAACGAGTTTTGGCAAGTGTCCAGATAAACTCGCGCTGTGTGATTGACAGCTTGGGCGACTGGAAAGGGATTGTTCTTTGATCGCTATCTGTATATTAATCACAGTTTAAGTAAGAGTATTTTCATCCTACTAAGAGAAACGACGTGAAGTTGATCGTTTAGTCACTGGCTTGATTTACTGATGCATAAACAGTATTGAACGATTTTGAGAGAAAGATTATCTGTCTGAACTTGAACAATTACACATCAGACATTCACATAACCCACTGGTTCTTCAGAGGCTCGGATGAAGGAACTAAAAAAAATACCTTTGTGTTCATTTGTACATCCAAACACTGAGCAACTGCCATGCTTCGCTCGTTTGCAAGCCATGATGTATCTCGAAGAAAAATGATTCGAACGATGATTCGGCTGCGCAGTTCCGCCTGGCCTTGAACATGGGCTGGCATATGCAAATCTTTGGATGCGTACATATTAATGATCCCGACTGTTGCGTCACAGTCGGTGTTATGTGGAGATTCGCCTATTTTTCAGGGGTGTTTTTCAAAAACGAGATTTAAATAAGAAGGAGAAAACAATGGTGTTTGAGACTCACTGTATGTCATGTCCATGTACTGAACTCTTGTTATTTAACTATGCCAAGATAAATTCAATTTCAAATTCTAGGGCACCTTTAATAAAATAGTCAACCTAACATATAAAAATTACACTGCTCTGTTTAAATAGTCAGTAGTAGGCTACAATTCATACTATTCACAGTAATCACCACTCAACTGTGATGTTTCCAAGCACATTTTTGCGCATGTGAAGAGGATACTTTTTCCCTTCAATATTGGAGCGTGAGTGAAGTACAAAGCCTATAATAAACAATAGTTTAGCATCCAAAAAATGTAATAATATATATATATATATATATATTTTTTTTTATATATATATATTTTAAGTGTATGTATATATATATATATATATATATATATATATATATACATATATTTCAAATTTTTTAAGTGACAAGACAGAATATTACTTATCTGATATATATATATATATATATATATATATATATATATATATATATATATATATATATATATATATATATATATATATATATATATATATATATATATAGCTGTGAGCAGCGATGGAACTAGTGTAACTAAAGGCACCAGGGTGGCGGTGCCACCGGCTTGGGCCCGCAATCGCTGCTTGCAGCTATATTTAAGTTTGAGATTGTATAGCAAAAGGGAAATAGAATTACTATAGCCTCATATTCACTGACAATAGTTTATTTTTAACAACACCCAAGTTTTATTATTATTATCACTTAAAATCGAAAACCTTCAAACTTTTAAAACTACTAAACTAAAACTTAAACTAATTAAAACTAAAAACCTTTAAGCTTTTAAAACTACTTCACACTTTCTGGCTAGGCTTTTTCAAGCAAACTTAAAGTTTGTCAATAAACTTTTTTATCTCATTATTATCACTAATAATAATCACCAATTGTCAATGCCAATCACTCTTATATATAAAGGTGCTGGTAAGAAGCAAACATGTTTTCACATTATGCTATATTTTACAAAGATCCAGTGAAAGATTCTTAAAGAACCTTTGTTTAGTCAAGAGAACCTTTTTTTCTTAACAAAGACAGCATGAATTTTAATGATTCTTCACTCCATACATGCCAACCCAGAACCTGTATTTTGAATTGTATTTTGTAAGATTGGCCTGTGGTTGTCATCAATGGATCATTTTCATGCCTGTGATAAAAGTCAATAGAAATGATAAATGATTGTACACGTGGGTGTGGCAGCATACATGTCCATATAATCCAATAAATCTATATTTGTCACATTAGGATGTAAAGATAAAAGGTTTCATTTTCTAGTTTTGAGGCAACATGCCCAGGTAAGAGCCAAATCAGTAAAAATTTAAACTGTGTCATAATTTTCTCGCCCTCATGTTGATCCAAACCTGCATGCATCTTTCTTCTGCAGAACACAAAAAGATGAAAAATGTTGGGACCTGAACAACATTGGAGCCCAATAAAGAAAAGCATAAAGTTTGACATGACATAAGGGTTAGTAAATGATGGCAGGATTTTTTTGTGTAGTGAACTATCCATTTAAACCTGTTTTTGTTTTAGATCTTTCTGTTGTGACTTTTCTATGTTCACACAGGATCAGAATGTGGTTGTATACCAGAATATTCACACCCGTTTCCAGGAATTTTCTGTAAACTCCAGGTTTGTGAAACATACTGTCTGTAACGTCATACAATGTATGATGTATGATGTATGATTTTTCCTGAACTCTCTGCATAGTTGGCAGTTTTCTCTGCAGTGAGTGAGTCACATGGACAGTTGCTGCTTTAAAATAACGATCTGTTTCCTTTGTACGTTCTGCTTCCTGGTATAATGAAGACCAGCGTGCCATGAAGACATCTTGTCGTAAAACAGAGCGTAGGTGGCATACGTCTGGATTCAATGTTCATCACCAGGCCCGTGAAGACCACTTACTATAATATAAGTCTGAGATTGTATCGGCCGGGTCTGATTATTTTTCACAGATAATTGTAAATAATCAAAGAAACCCTAGAAAATTGTTTTATTCCATTAAAAAACTGCTCAAATGTGACAATCTCTCAAATGTCCCTGCTTCAACTCTCCTTTGTAATTGGTTTCTTGATTTCTTCAGCTCGAAGATTGAGTGTATTTGTAAATGCATTATATGAATGACTTGTAGAGATAAATTATTTTCATCTGTTTCTCCTTTCAATACTACCTCTCACTCAAATTTCTCTACACTGGACTTTCATTCTCTAAGCAATGTGGTTTCACAAATGAAAGCTGCCATTTCCATTGTCGATGCTATACCAACATTTAAAATTGCTGCTGTAACCCATGTACCAAAAAAAGTTAACTTGGACTTTGATAATCTTAATAACTTCCGTCGGAACTGAGATCCGCTTTTGACACTGTAGATCACTCTCTTTTAATCAACCTTTGGTCTTTGGTGTTTCTGATACTGTACTAAACTGGTTTAAGTCCTACCTTTTAGATCGAAAGCAGTTTGTTGCTATATGGGTGGTTACAGGTCTGAGGTTGGTGTGGTGAAATCTGGTGTTTCTCAGGGATCAATTTTGGGCCCTTTACTCTTTTGCATCTACATTTTTCCACTTGGTCAATTTTTATTTTTACGCAGATGACAGCCAGATTTACATTCAAAACCTGATGATAACATGGCTTTTGCCTTTCTGTGTCAGTATTTTTCAAAAAAAAAAAAAATTGGATGTCTCAAAATTTTCTTTGTCTAAACGGTGACAAGACTGAGGTTATACTCATTAGCTCACCCCACCAGCTACGTAAAGCTGGGTCTTTGACTTTAAATGTGGATGGCTCAATTTAAGAGTTTCAAACTAAATAAATAAAAAAATAGGGGTGATATTTGAAGCTAATTTAACTTTTGATCCTCATGTCCAGAATACTGTCAAAACATTATTTGTCATTTAATAACAGTGGTAAGGAATCTTAGGTAGGCTATATGAATGGTTGTTTTATTAATATGCCTTTGATATCAAATTGGTTCATACAGGACCTGGAGGGTTATTTTGTAGCCCTCCAGACTGTCACAAACGAAACCCTTTGAATCAACATTCTCTATAAACAGGAAGTATTTTTTTCAGTACTGTATCTGCCTTGCAAACATTCACTACAAATGATGATTGAATGAACAATGATGAACAACTGTGACTCATTCAAATGGATATTGTACTTAAAGTTTTAATCAGGTGTTCTTGTCTAGTGCAATGGTCCTATGTCTGATAAAAGAGCTGGATAAATGATCACAAATTGACCTTTCCCAGCTAAAATGATGACCTTGTACAGTCAGACCTTTGCCCACTTAGGTAGGAAGAGGCCGTCTGACTGACATGCAAAGTACAACCAAGAACAGTTTGTTTTGTTCAACGTCATGTTTATGGGTGGGTAAATGTCACAACAATAACTTTTAAGTATGCATTTTGTTACTAGTCATTCTAGTCTGATGCTCCCAGTACACATCTGTTTGGAGCATCGGCTACCGATCGCTATCGGGCCAATAATTGCTTGTAATGACTGGATCCGCGATCTCTCAATTTGCCGTTCTCATAAACCGATATCTCATGCTGACGACATTGAATAACGCCCGCCTGCAGTGAGAGGTAGGCCTATGGCAGGACATGCAGCGGTGCCATCTCAATCTATATTATATTTATATTTCTTTATTAAATTAGATTAATTGGGAATCCTTTCAGATGTTGGCAAGATTATAATTTCCCATATTTTGCTGGTAAAGTCTGAAAACATTTCTTTCACATTCAACTCAAACAAAGTTTTATTTTTTTCAGGGCTTGGAAACTCTTTCGTGGTTTGGTTCTCGAGCCGCCATGCACTGTTGTAGTGCGGATGAGCAGGCCTGAGCGTGTTAAAGGTTTTCTGTTGGATTGGTGTTGTGTAAGCGGCCCCTAAGTTAATAACTAATGATCTTTGCAATGGACGTGAATCAATCAAAACTAACTTTAGCTGGATAATAACTTTATTTTAAGCCAAAACAATCTCTGTTACTTTAATTTCCTATTATCACTGTAAAGCTGCTTTTAAACAATCTATATTGTTAGAAGCTCTATATAAATTAAGGTGAATTGACAAAGTACCAGAAACAAAACTCTCTAAAATATCTAGAGATAACATGAACAACTAAATGCTGGATTTCAAAATGTGAAGTTCATATTCACAACATTAGTTAGGGAGGAGCACGTTCAGATAATTAACACGAGTAGAGAGCATTTAGTTAATCAACGATAAGAGGTATATATATATACAGCAGTCTTACCAGTTTATCAGCATCCCTCCACCACCCCTTCTCCACACTTCTAGTTCTAACCACTTCTATACACGGGGGAGTACTCTGGGTTCGGGCCAAATTCCGAGTTTGGAGCCCTCCCCTCGGACAGCACGTAAAATTTTACTCCCTCTAATTATATGTAAGTGTGAACTCGTGAAACATTGTTTCAGTCCTTGTGAATGGCTTTATTTCCTGGCAGACTGGAGATTGAGATTGAGTAGAAGACGGTCCAGTAGATTTAGATTTCCAGTTATGCATCAGAAGTTTAGTCAAAGAGCGTGGGCGATTCATTGGTGTGACTGAGACTGATAAGGGTGACTTCTGATTTCATTTGACCAGACAAGCTGAAATGGGTTTGGTGTCATGCAACAATCTGGATTCCCATCTCTCTATTTCCTTTTGTAAATTTACATTTTTTTTTTTTTTTACTATGTCCGGGGATTGTTTTTCCCTGTGACTTTTTCTGCATGCCAGAAGAAACAGGCCTAATGATACAACTTTTATAACCAAATTAAGTAACATATTGCAAAAGTCGCATTAATGGTAAGAAGTGTTTGATACACTTTTATGGATATTGATACACCGTTTAATATTTGATGAAACTATCATAGTTAATGAAGCCCAAGTGCCACAGAGGCCTATTATGTGAAGTGTAAGCTGACAAGAACATGCGAGATGGCAACGTGAAAGGACTTATTACAAATATGGGCCTATACACTACTCACAATAAGTTAGGGATATTGTTACACTGTAAAAAATTTGTAACACTGCCCAATCAAAAATTTCAATTGACCGATAACATCTAAATTTTTCAATTGGCCCAAGTGAAATTCTGTAAATTCTAAAATTAAATGTACAGATTTTCACTTGGGCCAATTGAAAAATTTAGATGTTATCGGTCAATTGAAATTTTTGATTGGGGAGTGTTACAAATTTTTTACAGTGTATTTACATGAGTGCTATTCCTATTTGGTCTGAATTTTAATGAAATAAGTAAAAGTATCCTTTGATATTACTAATAATGAATGAGAAGAAACACCATTTTCATTAGTGTAATATTTATTACCCCAAAAATGTAGACAATAACAAGGGTAGCCCCAAATAACAAAAATTGACAATGTCAGTAGCGGGTGTTTCCACCATTTGCCGCAATGACAGCTTGACAGCGACGTCTCATGCTCCTCACTAGCCTCATGATGTTGTCCTGAGGCAATGCGTTCCACTCTTCCACAAGTGCTGCACGCAGTTCTGCCAGGTCACGTGGGGGTGAGGTACGATCATCCAGTCTCTGCTTCAGCTGGTCCCAAACGTGCTCTAGTGTTACAGACTGTTACACCTCCTCCACCAAAGCTAACCCTCGGGACCATGTTGACCTCGGCGTATCGCTCACCTCGCCTTCTCCAGCAACGCTGACGACCATCATTTCTGTGCAAGGTGACCTGACACTCGTCAGTGTTGCTGGAGAAGGCGAGGTGAGCGATACGCTGAGGTCAACATGGTCCCCAGAGTTAGCTTTGGTGGAGGAGGTGTAACAGTCTGGGCAGGCATCACCAGTCAGCGCAAAACTGATTTGGTTATTGTAGATGGCTCAGTCACTGCACGTTCTTACCTCAGAGACATCATAGAACCCATCATCATCCCCCAATTCCGCCAGCACACCCCCAACTTTCTGTTCATGGATGATAATGCTCCACCACATCGTGCCAGAATTGTCACAGCTCGACTTCAGGAAGTCGGAGCGCCTCATATGGTATGGCCAGCAATGTCCCCTGACCTGAACCCCACAGAGCACGTTTGGGACCAGCTGAAGCAGAGACAGGATGATCGTTCCTCACCCCCACGTGACCTGGCAGAACTGCGTGCAGCACTTGTGGAAGAGTGGAACGCATTGCCTCAGGACAACATCATGAGGCTAGTGAGGAGCATGAGACGTCGCTGTCAAGCTGTCATTGCGGCAAATGGTGGAAACACCCGCTACTGACATTGTCAATTTTTGTTATTTGGGGCTACCCTTGTTATTGTCTACATTTTTGGGGTAATAAATATTACACTAATGAAAATGGTGTTTCTTCTCATTCATTATTAGTAATATCAAAGGATACTTTTACTTATTTCATTAAAATTCAGACCATAGTAGATAGTAGTAATTCAGACCAGTATCATATGTATATGAAAATAATGATAAAAATTTGATATATTAATGGGATATAATATAATATATATATATATATATATATATATATATATATATATATATATATACATACATACATATATACATATATACATACATACATATATATACATTGCCCTTTTATTTCTTTTCTTTTTTTTACATTTGAGCCCCTGCCCCTGGGGAACTCTCAGCATGTCCCTGACTGTAACTGTTAAATGATGTGAGATGTGACACAAAAAAATGCTTATTACTGTATCATTTGTCAATGGCTATTTCTAGCCTGCTATTGCCTCATCAGAAAAAATAATATATTATTAAAAGAAATGGTTTGGCCCATGGTTCTTGTAGTCTATGTATTTTGTATTTTTTTGTTTGATAATCGAAACTTCTTTTTAGCATCAGAAAGAACATCAAAAGTAGGCCTTTAACTTTTGTGACTTTTTTGTGACCAGTTTTATGAGATGGTCCTCACTGCAGAACACAAAATCCAGGAGGAGGAGTTGGATCCAGATCCAACTCCTCTCACCTTACATATACCTAAACCTTCCCATCTCCACCCCCTGATCCCTAAACCCACCCCTAAACCTACCAATCTCCACCCCTTAAACCTATACCAATATCCGTGTTCTGCAGTGAGGTGCTTGGGTTTTACAGGAAACTCAGCCGGCACGGCGCTCAGTCTATCATGTCGTTCGCTCTGGTATTTCTTGTTTTGCTATCGTGGTTTTCTCTTATCGAGGGAAAATCACTCGAAGGTAAGATAGCTATATTTTCCATTTTAATTCTATTTCTAGGATATCGTTGGTTTTTTTTTTTAACGAAAATGCATTTTATAATGACAAATCCCTCACTTGTGCCGCAAAAGAAAGAAAGAAAACAGGCGTATAATGAGCCATTTACGAGTTAATAAAGTTATCATATGACGTGCCGTTTACTTGTTTACCGTTATCTTCCAAAATATAGCCTACTTGCATTTTGTCAGAGAAATGTGACGTTCTGGGGCCGTATTCACAAAGAATATTAAGGCTAAAAGTAGCTCCTAACTGGCAAATTTAGGAGCAACTCCTAAAAATAATGGGCGTGTCACTCGTAACTTTAGGACTCCTAATTTTTTTGACTAAGAGTAATTCACAAAGCATTTTAGCCCTAAAAGTAGCACCTAAGCCTGAGACAGCTTAAAAGAAGTCGAGAGGACTCCTAACTCACTAAGACCTATTCACAAACCGCTTTTTGTGGCATTTCACGTTGCGATGTTTTGAAATGCGTACGCGGCGGCTACAGGAGCTTCCAATCGCGAGGGAACAATTTTGCATTGTAGGCATAACTAGGGCTGCAATAACGCCACCAACAACAACCAAAACTAGGCTACTCATTGCATGTAAGCTAATTGTAATGTTTCATTGTGAATCAAATTAAAATGTTCTTCTCTTTGCAAACGTAGGCAGAGGCAGTGACAGATTAATTCAATAATGTTGCAAAGATATTGCATCAATCCATATGTTTCATTAGGCTACTAGGCTATTTGTTTTGCCTTACTCTTTATTCATTTAGGCTATTTATTCAGTTATTCATCATCTTCGTCCTTCGCACTACTTGTGCAGCGCACGCATTCTCAGACCTGTCACTCATCATCGTAGGGGAGGTGTTTGGAATCATTCCCGCGTTACAATCATCAGCCAATCAAGGTGGTCACTTCAGTCAAGCTCGTGCATGAGTAATGACGTCATGCATAGCAACGAAGACTCACTCTTAGTTTAGGAGTTGTCATTTTTCTTTACTAAGAGTAGGTCTGAAAGGCGTTGTGAATAACTTTTAAGAGAAAACTCCTAGCTAAAATATTTTAGTGCGATTTAGGAGTACTCCTAGAGGTAAGATAAAATGCTTTGTGAATACGGCCCCTGAGCAACCTGTCGATTTAGTTGAATGGGTAGCCGTAGCCTACATGTGTTGACGCTTAACTCCAAACCCAGTTTTAAATACGATATTTTAGACTAATTTGATGGATTTTGTCGCAGCAGATGAAACCTGTGATGGAATGCAGAGAGAAGATGGCTCTTACGACTTCGACCTGCCCGTCGCCGTGACCTTGAACGTGCAACACGATGCGTGTGATGCTGAGTGGACCATTGATGTAAATATCAGAACTTATTTCTCATATGTCAGGCCATTCTGAAATTTATTTTTATTTTTAATAGAGAAATTAAATGTCAAGACTTAGGGCACAACGGGCGAAAGGCACTTCGTAGCCTTTTAATTTTTTTATAAGCAAGAAAACACACAGCTGCTTTTCTAAACACCTGTTTGCGCGTTTTGTCGTTGTGGGTGCAATGACTAAAGTTTGAATTGGAGGTCATTTATCAAATATATTTTTAAAGGGATACTCCACTTTAAAATGAAAATTCTGTCATCATATACTCACCCTCATGTTGTTTCAATCCTTTATGAATTTCTTTCTTCTGCTGAACAGAAAGGAAGATATTTAGAAGAATATCAGTAACCAGACAGTTTCTGGTCTCATTGACTTCCATAGTATATTTTTTTTCCTACTATGGAAGTCAATGAGACCAGAAACTGACTGGTTACTGATATTCTTCTAAATATCTTCCTTTCTGTTCAGCAGAATAAAGAAATTCATACAGGTTTGAAACAACATGAGGGTGAGTATATGATGACAGAATTTTCATTTTAAAGTGGAGTATCCCTTTAAATGTTATAGATTTAGTTAATGACAATTTCAGAAACTTTGGAGCATATTTTGAGACAAACTTTTTAGTTTTGTTGAAGATGATTACATTTGCTTTTTTTTTTTGTTGAATATGGATATTACTTGTGAAAAGACCCACTGTGGTCAAATGGCAACTTATAAAACACTAGGCTGGCAAAAGGTTTCATGTGACAATATATAACCTGTAGAGCTAAATAGGCCTATATTTTAGGACCAGGACCTTTTAGCCCTGTTGTATGTATTATCTAATTGGCTGTGCTTTGTCTGATATTATTTGTCACTGATTGACAAATTAATTTGTTTTGCCTTGTCTTGTACCAGTGAGAATAAGAAAATAGTGTAAAATGTTTCACCATGTTTATGATTGTAATTGTCCCCTAGAAAATCTTCACAGCAGTCCTGGATGGAAGTTTAATCAACTTTTCTCATCCCTTCAAAGACGTAACTCGTAAAGGAATCCGTGTGAATTACTGTCCAGTTTCAGTCCAATTCCACGTCTCTTGTCCTGTGAGTTCAGTAACAATTTTATTCATCTGCTCAGAATAGTTTTACTGCTTTATATTTGAGGATTATATTTATTCACAAATCAAATGCTTTTTGATTATCTTGTAGAAATACACCAGGGAGCTCGCATGTTATTGTGAGTAGTTCTTCTTTTTGATATCTCTAACAGAAGCTATACAACAATAATATTACAAGATTACAATGGCATCCAATTCTGTGTGTTATTATCAGGTACCAATTCTACAGACAACAAGCCAGTTTTTAACACATCTCTGCCACCTAGAGGTAATGACTGAGAATGACTACCTTTGTTTTGCTAAGAAGGAAATTGAAAAATTCAGGAAATGGTGGTATGGATACATATAGTACTGCTTAACCGTATGTAACAGAGCTTTTGTAAATCCATGTAATTATTATAATTTTTTTTGATAATTATATTTACAGATACATTGTCCTCTGGTTCAACAAAGAGACAACATTGTAAGTAAAGTCCATAAAACATCCATAATAAATAATATACCCAGCATTTGGAAAAAGTGAACAGGCAATATTTAACTATAGTCTGGCAAAATTGTATAGCCACATTTCAAGACATTGCCAACTTAGAGAAAATAAAGTGATCACCATTTTACTATAAAAGTATGCCTGCATAACAAGTTTAATGCAAATCACATACACACTGTTTCTTACCAGACTTCGGTTCATAAATTCCACACACACACACAAAAAAGAGAATAACAGCAGTAATAATTCTCCTCATCTCATTGTAGGTAAAGGTTGTGAAACCACGAAATACAAAATTAATCAAGAGTTATCTCAAGTTTACTAAAAGCCACTCCCAAAAATCAGTTCTGTGTCAAAAATCAGTAATAGAGCAATCTAAGAGATATCTAACGCAAAAACCAAGTACGACCAAAAACAACTTCACTAAACTATGAATAATCTTTGGAGCCTTTTCAAAGTTTAAACAAGGTTGGTACAGAGGTTGTGGAAACTAGACTAGAGTTCTGGAGATGGGGGAGGGAATATAGTATTGCAAGTGGTGACGTAACAGGGACCTTGCTGTAAGTAAAACCATGTAAAAAAAAAATATATATATATATATATATATATTATTTGAATAAAATCTATTAAACATGACTTGATGGGGTAGCAGTATTTGTAGCATCATTATCTTTAATATAATCTTTATAATATCTATTATTATTATTATTATCAGATATTTATTAGTATTATTATTTTGGCATGTGACCATTAGACAAGACTTTTTCAATGGAGTGTAGGCTATTTGTTCTGAAAACAGCAGTTTCATAAAGCATCTATCTTAAAGCAAGTGTCATGAAACCAGTGTGTGTAGTGTTGTATACATTTAAATATTTTGGTGATTTTGTTTTTTCTTCTCTATAGATTGTGCCATTGCTGTTGCAGCCATATTTGTCATAAGCTTAGGCATTTTGGCATTCTCCATCTGCAGGACAAACAGGTTGGTCCATTTAACACATTAATGCATAAAAAAAACCTAAATAACTACTTACTGTAAGATATCTGTTTATTAACTAAACACAACTAAATTACCTTGTTTACATTTCTAGCAGTGAAAAATATGCTAGAGCCTCAGCTGATGAACAAAACCAGCCTGGTTGAGGAAAATTAACCTAAGGAGGCATCTGTACCTGCCCAACAAACAACAACACATGACGTGGAGTCATAATAACACATTATCCTATATACATGTAATAAACTCTATATTATTATTATATCATATTATATTAGTTTTTATACTATAGTATATTATATTAGTTTGTATATTATATTATATTATAGTATATTATATTAGTTTGTATATTATATTATATTATATTATATTATATTATATTATATTATATTATATTATATTATATTATATTTAGACCAGTGTTGTTTGTGTATAATAGATATTATATACCACATGATACATGTTTGTATCACTCTGCAATCTGTGTTTGCATGTTCCATTATTGGAGGAGGTCTTTCATTGACATGGTTCCATGCATTACTAAGTAATTAATTACTTTTCCCTTAAAAATTAATGTGAGGAATTACTTATAATTTTTCAGTAATTTAATTAGTAACTTCTGATGTGATTGCATACTGTAACACAATAGTGGATTTAACGTCCAAATTTAACATCTGATCATATATATATTTATTATTATTATTATTATTATTATTATTATAATATATATATATATATATATATATATATATATATATATATATATATATATATATATATTTTTTTTTTTTTAAGTAAACTTCTCTGTTTAAATACTTTGGTCAGTTCAAGAATTAAAAGAGTAGTTTCATGTCTATCCTTGTATTGTTCAACTGGTCAAGGTTGGCATGGAATTTAGAAAGTAATTATTAGTAATAAAGTGATGCAATACTTTTTAGAGAGAGTATTAAAAAATGTATATTATATTATATTATATTATATTATATTATATTATATTATATTATATTATATTATATTATGAAGGCTAATATAAATGTATTTCCTCCCAGAATGGGAAACTAGTTCCGTGCCTCTACAGTTTGTGTTACGTGTGGAATATTCACCACAAGAGGTCACTCTTACTGTAGTTGTGGGCAATCTTTTTTCCACTGTCGTATTTGTTACTGTTGTCTTTTTCTGTAACTATTATTTACTCGGTGTCTTGGGTTATTCTGAAACTGCTATTAAACTTTGCTAATGGTTCTTACTCAAGTCTCTGAATCTGTCACGTCAAGACTAATGTAAACGCTTGGATTTGTATACGTGTGTGTGTGTCTGTAAACAAGAAGTGCTTTCAAGATTCAAGAACATTTCTTTGAATTGACAATAACACTATAACACGACTCAGTGCAAAAAAATATGACAAATCCGCCGTTAGAATGAATGTACATTTAGCCATAACCAAACGACCTGGCCTAACGTTACATGAACAAGAGACATATTTAGAAATGGTTACAAAAGACTAGCTAAATAATATAGCATGTATAAACTAATAAAATATCACTTACCAGTGGGCAATGGCATTATATCTGTCTCAGTTTGTGAGCTGAAGAGATCAAGTTTAGCTTTGTCAAGTCACCACTCTGTATTGTTTGTTTCCATGACGTGTTGTAAAAGCGATGTGTCATCCAATGAAGTCACCTGAAAAACATCGAGTCTCTCGATTAATTGTTTATATGAATGTATTTTTTATTTACTCGCAAAAAAAAATACTGTAGACATATTAGCAAGTTCAACCAAATTAGAACAATCAAGTTTTATATTAAACAATCAATTCTTGTTTGTGGGCTATGTAGTAGCTACAAGCTAAACAAAGGGGAAATGCATAATCTTGTCATTCAGTATTCTTTAAATACATATCTTATTTAAATTAGATTCGAATTAAAATGAATGAAAGTGTAGAAGTGTGTTGCTTAGCAACAGAATGCGTGACACACGTCAACATCAGGTGCTTGGGAGCACAGCAGAAGTCACGCTGTCATGGCGGAGAGAAACGCTCCGGAGGAACTGGATATCGGCGCTTTAAGCCCCGAGCAGCAGGAGAGGCTGCATCACTTCAAGGTATTTCATTTACTGCTGCTGAAAGTTGTTTACGTCGAGTCTGCAAATTGTATTGGAGCTGAATACGTGAAGTAGTTTCATTTGTCATACTATATGATTTATTAAATAAGCTGTATGGGAAATATTAGGGCTGGGCGATATGGAGCAAAAAATATATCTCGATATATTTTGCTATATCTCGATATACGATATATATCTCTATCTTTACAAAAAAAAAAAAAACTACTGCAAAAACAAATATGCCAAATACCACCAAGTATTTTTTATTGAAGTGCAAAGAGGTAGGCAGTTCATGTAGGAACAAGTGCTTCTGTGACATTTTTAAATAATATTTTTTTTAATTATTTTTTTATAATTAAATCTAACATCATAAACATCATGATATTTTTTTACTTTGAGCAATTCTGGAGCTATAATTGACTCTAGGAGCATATAAAACAAAACAGCTCCTTGGAAAAAATGAAATGTAATATTGTAGTAGTTATAAACAAAGGTTTATTTTTAGTTCAGATTAACATTTGAGGCAATTGTATTCATAATGTCAAAATTAAACCGACGTAATGTTACTTGAAGGCATTATAGCCTAATATTCCTGCCAAACTCCCATGGTTGCAGTTAGTGTTACTACAGTAAATCCATGGTGAATGTTGCTGATCTGTGGACACTGGATAGTTCATTCATGGCACAATGTTTCTTCCTGGTTTCCACGTCAGCGCTGTTTGATCCGTTAATAACGGAGAAATGTGAATGTTTCTCACTAGATCTCGCAGCGATGTTATTACTTCTGTGGCGAATTCAAATGCTTTCTTTACTGGATCATTAGCGCTGTGTAGTAGCCTAACAGTGTCGCATGATCACGATTCACGATCGGCTCGCGCTGCTTTGGTCCAAACTGAAACGGTCCTTCAACCACACAATAACGAGCAGTTTCGTTCCGCTTGCATTACGTTTGCCATTTGATGTTGGGCAATGTTGTGGTCGCGCCGGCGTCTCTTACATTATGAGCGCGCTTGCCACGCGCAACGCGCCTACATTTGAAATAACACAATTTTTTTTATAAATATAAACAATATATCGATATATACGATATGTCAAAATCCATATCGTGTTTAAAAAATATCTCGATATATTTTAAATATCGAGATATCGCCCACCCCTAGGAAATATGATTGATTTCTGTTAGCAAATGTTTCGAAATCAAATAAGTGTAAGTGATTTAACATCTCTTACTCCAGATCAAGACGAGGATAGCCAATGAAAAATATTTAAGATCTCATCCAGAGGTGGAAATGTTACTGAGTGACTTCTTAAGGTATAGTGTTTTTGCTTTATGTTCATCAAGATCATGATACAGCACATTTTGTTATATTCACCTCTCTCTCTCTCTCTCTCTCTCTCTCTCTCTCTCTCTCTCTCTCTCTCTCTCTCTCTCTAACAGGAATGTGTTTCTGAAAAGGCCTAACGTTACGGATATTCGTGAATTTGCAGCAGGTATATTTGTTTATAGTGCAACTGTAACATAATAAACCTAATCTGTTATCCGACACATTTGCATAATCAATGTCTTGAAAATAATTTAGGATATAATCTCCTGATAACATTCAGAAAGTGTTTTTGTTTAATATATTCGATTTTTTCAGTATGTAAATATTCTGTCTCTCACATAGAATAATTTATTGTTCTGCAAAGAAAAAAATTGTTGTATTTATATTACAACAAAAAAAATATCTTGAGCTAATGCAATTAAATACATAATACTTCTTAGTTTTTTATAATAATAAATAATTGTAATAAATATTAATCATTATTATGTGCTAACTATTATGTTAAATTATACTCTTAAATTAAGGCCAGCATATCTCTCTTTCTCTTTTTTTCCCAGATCATTTCAGTGACCCGGGACTGTCCGAGAAAATTCAGGCCCAAATGAATATCCACAATAACTGAAAAGTGTGGATTTACACTTTTGTTTTTTAATAAAAAATGAAAACATGTGTTCCCGTCATGATCCCTCCGTGTTTGAAAGCATCTTTGTTGTACCTCTTTGTTATCAGCAACAATTAGCGTGAATGTATCAGGGGAGAGGACAGTCCAGGCTTGTTTGCTAAATGAGTCCACGGGGATGAAAGACAAAATGGGCTGAATTGAACAAGTCTTTCTGTTCTTTAAGTATTTCCAGACATACTGAGGCTGACACTAATTACTCACTAATTATTTATATTATGTATAACATTGATCTTTAGCATAAAATGCTCATTTTAAACTACTTGCTTTCATTCAGTTTTTTCATGGATTTGTCCTGAATTTGTATCTAGTTTCACTCCCAATTAGTGCTGTTTTTCACATTTGGTCGGTCAGTTTTGATCGTTTTATAGTTTACAGTTTGACTATCCAAGTATTGTGCAAGTACCATGTTTCTTTTTTTGGATTTAACAAGTCACCAGGGACCTAATAAGTTACTGTTCATTCACATAGAAACATCTAATTGTCCTCTCAATGTAACATTTGACTTTAATACAGTACGTGAAACTCATTAACCCCAAAAACCTATATAATTAAGCATGCAATTAAAAAGCAGAAAGATACGTTCAGTCTATTTCAAATAATAATCTCAACTGCTATAAAAGAAGTTTGTGGCTTTATTAGTGGATGATTATTCAAAATAATCACACTTTTAAGTTATTTACAAATGGCCAGATGATGGAAAATCAAATCTGGACCCCACAAATTCGCAAATGCAATTTCATAGCTGCCACACCATAGATAGTCTTCAAAATTCAGGGGTGGGAGGGGTTGAGAGGACATGAGAGTGGAAAATCATGTTGTAATGAATCTAGTGTGCACCTGTGCTGCAGACTGTCAGCTTCATTTAAACTTGTGTGTCAAGATCTCAAGATCATCTCTCACAGTGAGTACCTCCATCACAGTTTTAGCCTATAATCTTCAACGTCCTGGTTACCAATTTATTGCTTTAGCTTATTTCTTTTAGTAATTAAATAATTATAATGATTGAATAATTAAATCACTAGTTTTAAATTTATATTGGTGATGCCCATGTTCACTGAAATTTAAATCGATTTTGTTTGTTTTTTAAGTAAAGCTTGTGAAGGACTCATTTCAGAATCAGATAAATATGCATTGTCAGATATTTAGTACATTTGTTAAAATGTCTACTTCTGTAAAGATGATTGTACATTTGTACATTGTACTATTTTTACTTGCTCTAACACCCCCCAAAAATAACTCTGTTTGTGTAACCTAATGTAGTCAGGATGATTCTGTTATATCAAATAATATTTTTGGATGAATTAATTCCCGTTAATTTACATGTAACCACATGAAGTGCACTTTTATGGAACTTTGCAACCCTTTTTTAACTGCAATGTTTTATTAAGGTTTAAGAATTAAGGAAGGGGTATTTAATAGACACAAACCCTTTTTAAAGAGCAATCTTTGAGAGAAAACATAACAGAAGGAAAATGTATGAAAAGACATGTAGTAATTTAAATGGTTCATTTACTATGAGGCAGACTAAAAAAGCGGGCTCAGTTCATTAATTGAAAATATTCTTTGGAGCAACATAATGCTCGAGGGCCAAAACAAATAAGCTTTTTAAATGAAAGGAAACCCAATCATCGGTAAAATTGTACTGATTTGCCTTGTCGTATAGCTGGGTCAGAAGTAAAGGCTGTTTTTCTCAAGCTGTATTCCAGTGAGAGTGATCTCACACTGGCAGTATCCTAGCGCTCATCCCAAATCCTCACAGGTAGATGTGAGAACGATACATGCAGTACCTGAGAGTCAGTTGGCATGCCTACAAAAACCATAGTGACACTGGAACATATATCCAAGTTTATGTGAGAACAACATATAGCCTACAACAGGGATGCTTTAAAACAGGACGAGACTGGTATGGTTCTGTTTTTTTGCGTTAAAATGATAAAATAATTACATCATCTCCATTTAATGCAACGTTAATATTCCCAGTGACTTTCTATCCTATTATTTGTATTTTATTGCTATTCAAATATCATGCCTATGCATTACATAAATTATTTGACCATCTACAGTTTAATTTTTGTTCTTGCATGTTTAAATAACACAAGCTATGCAAACATTAGTGCAACTGAATGGAACTGTTTTGCGTGTAATCAGATATGTATGTCTGGATTGTCTACATGTGATTCACCTACGTCCGATGACATTACAGATAATAAAGCTGTCACTGATATCTAGAGACAGTATATGCAGAAGAGCATTACCCAATATGATTATTATGTCCGTGTGCGTTCATTGCAATGCGATGAATTAATTGAAATCTTCTAAATTAATATTGTCTATAGAGCCAAATCTGGAGAAAGAGAACGGGGAACAACATGATGGGGTTTTATAGAGAGGGTTTGGTCCTCTCTCTTCTCATCCAATGGGCGACAGGTAAACTAGCTGAATAGTATCACACTTTTTAAATTGAATAATTTAAATCTAAAATAGAGTTTTGTGAAGCTTGTTGGAGTACAACGAGCAACAAAACGTGATTAATTTCATCATAAATGTTCTGTTTTGTTATTCTATACAGTAATGTCCCAGGATGTGATGGGACCAGTGATGCCTGATCGTAACCAGTCAACAGTAGACTTTCCCAAACTACCGGCAGACTTCAGGGAAATGGCCAAGAAATTGGTAACTTAGTACCACAAGATCATTGGTTGCATCTCATACTGAAAACACTATAGTAGGGTAAATAGGTGTTTCCTCAACTAGGCACTACTGAAACACTATTTTCTGAACCAGAAATTACATTTTTCGGAATAAAATCACTGACTGTTTGTCTTGATGAGGCTAATTTAATTGCTAGCATATTATACGTCCTTAACGGACACAATTAAATAATCTTTTTTTAAAAATTTTGCACAATTTAACAAAGTTACAGCTTGATTAGAAAAGATGCCCTGCCCAATACAATAATCTCTTTACTGTGACTGTATGGTGAGGCAAGGAGAGAAGATGAGAATGTATGTAGCCTTTACTTTTATTAACTGAAATAATAAGGATAAACAGGAATCAAACAGGAGAAGGCAAAAACACAAGTATTTAACAAGCGAAACATAAAGACAATACTTAACTGAGAGCTGAGGAAACTGAGGGCATTCAATACAAAGGTAAATAAGTATTTAAACAAGACACAGGTGATGATAATTATAGAAACAAATTAGAAACAGGAACCAAGAGAACAAAGGAAACAGGAACTAAACACAGTAAATAAGAACATTCACTCTAACAGGAACAGGAACAGGAACAGGAACAACAAAAAAAACTACAACAACAACACAGAACCTGAGATTCACAAGCGATAGTTACCTTTGTTTCCATCACATGACTTGTTACATGAATCTTTACTTCAGTCATGCTCTTAACAGTCTTGTTTTGAATTAAAGATCATTTAAAAATATTTGGATTACGTAAAAATTGAATGAATTGTTTTTTTTACACTGTGTTTGGATTATCTTCATTTAAATTTATATATTTTAATGATGGATTTTCATGTTTAAATATTTAATGTCTGGGTCTGATAAGGGGAAAAAATCCTGTGATGAAATTGAAATTGTTCACGAGTCATTAACCAACAATACATATTTGTGTGTGTGTGTAAGTCTTATTCAGAAGAACAAATTGCACTTTCCACTTACATTGTTTCATAATTTAATAATTATGTTTTATTTTTATTTTTTTGACAGATGATCACATGCTTCAAGAAAGGTACAATGTCAGAAGGCATACAGCCACATTTGCCATTATCTCTTAGTTTGAACACATTTGGCCTTACATAATCATGGTATAAAAATGATTTATGTGTTGCACCTGCATGTACTTAATAAAATAAATTATGTAGAGAGCTATATTACATAAACCATATGCAAATGCAAGTGCCCAAGGAAATCTGTATAGGACATATTTGCATAAAGTTCCATTTGAGGTCTCCCACGCCATGAACAAAATGTATTAATCTAGACATCATAATCTACTAATCTTTCATCATAAATCCAATTTGATATTTTGAAGTCAGATTGCAATTAAAGTTTCTCAAATGTTTTTCCCTTTGTTTCCAGTCATAAAGAGAGAGTGTTTCTCTGTCATGAAGTGTGTCTTTTGTTAAATGATGTGGTTGTTTTGTTTTAGGTTACCATGTGCCTGTGATGAACAATTCGCTGAACAGGTAGACTGCCACTGAACTGATGATATATTGCCAGGTGTATATTTGAATACTAATGATCCCATTTCATTGCATGGAAAACGTCCACATATTTTCCCTTTCATCTGTCAGCTCATATGCACAGACACAAAACCAGATGATGCAGAGCCCCATCTCCATGTTTGTAGAGCTTCTCTCCTCACTCTCTCCATCCTTCTCCATCCCTCGCTCCAATCAGTCCAATGACACGACAGATGAGAAGGGCCCAGTCTGGGTAACTCTCACTATTCCAAACACACTCATATGGTAGCTTTCTAACTAGGGGCTTCCAATTTACTTGTTTTGATGTTAAAGACACTTAGTTACAAGACTAACTCTCACCCAAAGCCTAATCCCAACCCGAGAATAGAACATTTTGTAACTTTAGAAAAGACACTCTGTGAACCATTCATAGGGTTCTTTCATATTTAGGTAAGTGATATAGGGACATTGTTTGCCAAATCTATATGCTTACATACAGATAGATACAGGAAGATACCCATATATCTTTATTCTACCTTTATTTTATGTTCATCCTGATGGGAAATCTACAAATAAAATCAGGACATTGCTGAGAAGATGCAGAATTGCACCAACATGGGCCATATGATTGAGCTCATGAGAAACACTACGGTTAGTGCTATAATATAATATAATATAATATAATGTAAGACCAAATATATTTAGAGTTAATTAAGTTGATCTTTAAAGGGATTCTCCACTTTTTTTGGAAATAGGCTAATTTTACAACTCCCCCAGAGTTAAACAGTTGAGTTTTACCGTTTTCGAATCCATTCAGCCGATCTCCGGGTCTGGCGGTACCACTTTTAGCATAGCTTAGCATAGATCACTGACAAGACCATTAGCATCTCTCTCAAAAAAATGACCAAAGAATTTTGATATTTTTCCTATTTAAAACTTGACTCTTCTGTAGTTACATCGTGTACTAAGACACGCATCTCACGCATCGCCTGAAAATAGGTCTAATAGGTTAGACAAACTTAGTCCCGGTCACATTGGAAGTTACCGAGCTGGGGACTATTTTCAGGCGCTGCGTCATATCATTACGCCTGCTGGACTCATCGTACGGCAGCAAAGTTTCTTGATTATTACACAGGAATGAGAGTATAGTTCCTAGCCATATCAGCCTAGAAAATCGCAACTTTTCATTTTCCGTCGGTCTTAGTACACCATGTAACTACAGAAGAGTCAAGGTTTAAATAGGAAAAATATTGAAATTCTTTGGTCATTTTTTTGAGAGAGATGCTAATGGTCTTGTCCGATTCAATGATCTATGCTAAGCTATGCTAAAAGTGGTACCGTCAGACCCGGAGTTCGGCTGAATGGATTCGAAAACGGTAAAACTCAACTGTTTAACTCTGGGGGAGTTGTAAAATGAGCCTATTTCCAAAAAAAGTGGAGTATCCCTTTAAGTTTGGTAACTCTTATCTATGTGGCAGTGTCTCATATTTGTTGCCTTCTTTGGAGGCAAAAGGACTAACATACCTTCTCTACCTTCTTTTTTACATTTGCACACTCAGGAGAGCCCTCGTTGTTTAATGCGGGCATTCGTGGCTCCTCTTTCCTGGTTGGCCATTATGCAGAATGGAACATCCCTCAACAAAGAGGATCTAACAAAGCTTTTATGGGCGGCTAAACCTTTCTTAGAAACAATGCCTCCATCTAGCTTTGTTCTGCCAGCATTTTCACAAAGCTCTCACCTGACTGAAATGTAAGTTTATTCCTTTTTATTAGACTCAGGTGACTGAATTTATGGCATACCTTTACCTCAATCTATAATTTTGATGCAAAATGTTGTTTCCCTGTTTGTGTCTCTCATCTCACCTCCCTCATTATGCTCAAGGATGAAGGTGTTTAGTGAGATGTTCAGCGTTCTGTCTGAGGAGCAGAGGAATGAGATTATAGGGTGGGTCAAAGAAAGAGTTGCACAAAATGAATTTAACTGCAGTCTGAAAGCACCTGCCTCCAGCATCCTGCCTTCTAAACCACTGGAAAAACCTACCATGAGTAAGTTTTGAGTAACCTATAAGCTTTTATCAAAACAGATTTGAATCATTATAAATGTGATGTGATGTGATTGAAGTAATGTTATGTAATGTACTGTAATACAATATAATTTTATATAATATTAATATATGGTTAATCTAAGACACAAATAATCTGTTCAACAATTCTCTTACTAAAGTAGCAAATGGCTCATCAGTCAATGGGGTGTCTATGATGAGCAAACCTGGTGCTGAAGCGACTGACCATCATGCAATGAATGGTAAATTGGAGAAAAGTGGATGAAAGAACTGAAAACTGGTAAACTGTTGTTGAAGAGGTAGAGAGGAACATTGGGAAAGAAAATATAGCAAATACAGAGACAGAAAAGCGTGTGGTGGAAAGATAAGAGAGTGATATGGAGAACTGCAATGATACAGTGGATCATAAACAGAAGAGTGGAAAACACCAAAGATAAACAATACAGATATATGAAGAGAGGAGAATTATTAATTATATTAAAATTGTTATATATTTGATTATTTTTAATATTATCGAGTTATTTTGTTTATTTCTTTATTTGTTTGCATTCTTTTTTTACTTAGAGAGTGCTTTGCAAGCAATCATTCAACGTTTGTCTGTCTGTCTCTTTTTCTTTGTTATTTTATCTTCAACTGCAGTCCGTACATGTCCTCCTGGACTTCTCTGGCTGAAGGCTAGGATGTTGGCAATGATGGGGCCTTTCCTATCCCGGCTGCCTTTTGAAGAAGTAAAGACCATCCCTAAAGAAGAGGTCCGTATCTGTGACATGACATGCAAACCAATATCATAACTCTTATATGTATTGTTCCATGGTATTTGTGTCTCAGAGCCAGCCATACTAACATAATCTAAATCCAAAACTACCTATAACTCATCAAATTCAATAACTATGATAATCTTTCTCTTTCTCAGCTATGTGAGTTTTTCAGGTCTCCAGATTTCTCTCCATCTTTTCATAATGTTATTGGCATACAGCCCGCCCTGGGCCGGACACTTTTTCAACGCTTGAAACAAGAGTGTTCCAGCAGTGACAATTTCACTCAAAACTTGGACAGGTTAGGATCTGCATCATGAGTGTGTGTTAAGTGAATGTCTTTGGTAAATGATATTCGAGTTAACACAAGTGATACACTGATTCTTCTGGAAGCCATTGCAGCTCCATGGTAAAAATAAAAAAGTAACCGTGTGATTAAAAACTCCAAAGTTTAAAATAAGAAATAAAGTCTTATTGTGAGACAGTCACACTGTGAGAAATAAAGTTGCAATAACAAGAGATATTTAGTTGCACTGCAATACAGAAAGTCCCATTGTGACATTAAGTCACAATAACAAGAAAAAAGTTTAAATTTGTTATAAAAAATTATAAAATGGATAAAATATAAGTCACAATTATGAGAAACAAAGTTGTAGTTTCAAAATATAAAGCCACATTGTGAAATGTGAAATGAAGTTGCAATTACCAAAATAAAGTCACATTGTGAGATATAAAGTCACATTTGTAATAAACATAGTCACAATTGTGAGACATAGTCACTGGCCACTTTATTAGGTACACCTTACTAGTACTGGGTTGGACCCCCCCTTTGCCTTTAGAACTTCCTTAATTCTTTATAACATAGATTCAAGAAGGTGCTGGAAACATTCCTCAGAAATTCTGGTACATATTGATATGATAGCACATCCTTGATGTGAATCTGACTTAAAATTTACTTAAAATCTCCTTTCTTCCCCATTCTGATGCTCAGTTTGAACTTCAGCAGATCGTTTTTTTTACCATGTCTACATGCCTAAATGCACTGGGCTGCTTCCATGTGATTGGCTGATTAGATATTTGTGTGAGCAAGCGGTCGAACAGGTGTACCCAATAAAGTGGCTGGAGAATGTAAAGTCCCATATGAAATATAAAGTGAGATATAAATTCCCACTGTGAAATAAAATGTTGCAATTGTTTAAAACAAAGTTGTAAAATATAAAGTCACATTGTGAGATATCAAGTCGCAATTATGTTTTTCGTTTTTTTTTAGCCCATGGATTGTCCCTTACTCTATATGGAAGAACATCTTCAAAACATATTCAATCCTGTTTCATCAACTTCTTTCTGTTTTCACAGATTGGGCTCTCTGGCTTGTTTTTTTGATGGCGCAATGTCTCTGAATCTGAACCTTAGTAGAAAACTGCTGTCTCAGATTGATGCCTGTAAAAACTCAGAAATAGACAAGGTCAGAACTGCCACTTTACTGAATCATTGCTGCTCCTAAATATTTGTAGCGTAACTGTAATCTTATTGTCATTCCACTCAACCCTCCCTCAGGTGAAGAGGCAGTTAGTACAGACCATTCTGGAGAAAGATGATGGTTTGTCTTCCTCTCCTGAGATGCTCCAGTCTCTGGGATCCTCTGTGTCTGTTCTCCCACTCTCCAGGCTGTCCCGCTTCACCCCTGAGGACCTGAACAACATCTTCAGCAGCTTGAGCCAGGCCAAATGGAGCCCAACTCAAGCTAAAACTCTGGCTCAGAAACTGTTAGAAGCTACTAAGGTTTGATTTGTCTGCTCAGTTTATACGATCTGTTTTCTGTTTCTTGATTCACCCATTTATTGTTTTCACAAGGATGTTTTTTTTTTTGTAGAATATAAGTAGTGAGAGGCTGCTGTCTCTGGGTTCGATGGTGAGAGGGGTGGCCAGTGCCGTCCTCAAGAATGTGAAGGCAAAAGGTCTGCTGGGAAATGAAGCCCTGGAAACTATGAGTGAGAAGATGTCCTCCCTACAGAGAGCAACATTGCTGGATGCGGTAAGAATCAGATGAGTTTGTTCAGAAAGAGATGGAAAAGATATGGAGAAAGAAACTCTTATTACGGCTTTTCACACTCCACTTAACCCCAGGTTATCCTCATTCTACACACTGCTTTTTATCCCAGGTAAAAAGTCTGCTTGAGTCTTCATGTAAACATATCACGTTCAGCGTTCGGCCAATCAGTGACACTGACACCACAAATATGCTGTTAGGGGGTAACAGTTTAGGAACCCAAGGACCAGATGTTTGAAAGAAGACCCGGAGTCAGAATTATAATAAATTGAAGAAAAGTTTTACTGAAGATAGTTTTCAGTTTCATCAGCAGAAGTCAGCTTCAAGACTCACACAGGAGTTCGTAGGCCGCTCCGCTTACAGTTACAAAGATCACAGTAGTTATACCCTTCACCAAGGTCTAAGCTACGTCATTGCTTACAGGTTGAATGATTCTGATTGGCTAAGAAATTGATAAACATAGTAATTTTCCACACATATACAGATAGACTGAAGCATATCTCCATAGATTATGCAGCTGACACTCGGACCCTGAAGTCAAGCACGTTGTGACCTTCCAATTCTCAGATTTGGATTTCTGGGCGCCAGCCTGTCCCGAACAACAACTCAGTCAATCTCCAATAATGCCAGTGGTTCCTTAACCTGTAACCAAGAAGACTAACACACACACCGACACACAGCTTTTCCAAGGTTGGATTTGGCTAGGCTCTAACTAGAAACAGGAGAGTCCTCTCAAAACATCAAGATAATGCGTTCTTTCTCTCAAGGAGAGCAACACTTTAGTCTAACTGGAAAGTAAGGATTTAACAAAGAGATGGTCCCTTAAACTATTGGCTTCAATGACCCCTATGTGTTTTAACATGTTGAAGACCTTTCTCAAACACAAAACAGTTCCCTATTTCATTTCTTGAAGCTGGGCTAAATGAGCAAGCACTGTTACTGCATTCAAATATCAAATACAGACATTAGAGAATACATGAAAAGAACATTTCAGTAATCACACTGGTAACTTCTATAACAAAGTAAAATCTCCAGAGAAGTTATTCAACTCATTTGATATTTAGAAGGAAAAATATTGATTAATACCTTGATTATAATCACTCATTACATATACATTGAAGCAGCAGTGGATTCCAATCCACCCCCTTCAATGCAAATAAGAACATTAAACCAGATGTAGCAATGTTAAAGGTTCAGGGAAGAAGGAGGCGGGAACCAGCAAATGTTCAACACAAACTTTAATCATAAAATAAACAAACACCAAAATGAAAGTAACACAAAGCAACAACATAAAGTCCCAGGCTTGGTCCTCTCTCGCCCTTTACTGTCGCCACTACTTGTTTTATCCTTCCGGACCTCCTCCATGAGACTCGAGGCCATTCACGGCACCGTCCTCACTCCATTCCCACGGAGAAAGGAACCGTGTGAAAAGACATCTTAGGAATACCCAGGTTTAATTGTTGACCCCAGGTAAATTATGGGTAATGTGAAAAGTGAAGGAAAATAACACAGGATTCTGTTTAATCCGGGATTTAGAATGACCCTATTGTTTGCAAATTGCAAGTGACCACAAAAGTATTAATGAAAGTTGTTATGGCTCTTCCTTGAGTTTTTTTCTCTTTCTCTCTCTCTCTTTGTTTTGTCAACTCCTCAGTTCCGCCGTGATGTGAACACATCTGAACTGGTGAAAGGCTTGCCAGATTCTCTCCTCTCTTCTCTGTCTCTGTCCACGCTGGAGAAGGCCGACCTCAGCTCGGTGGACCAGCTCCAGGGACGCGGCTGGACTCCTGCTCAAGTACACAAACTAAACAGCCACATAAAAATCCAAATCTATTACAATTCCATAATTTTTCTCAATTTTTTTCCTCTCTGTGTAGTCGGCTTTCCTTTTGAAGAAGATTTTGGGTAATAAGATCAACCTTAGCGAATTACGGTAAGATCCCGCTTTATGAAACTGGCATTGTATATAAAAATAAATCCCTCTTATTTTTTAATTGGTCTTTTATAAAACACACATTTAATAATAAAAATGTATGTTGTCCACATAAGAAGCAGTATCTTGATCAAGCTCACGGTGTTTTCAACAGAAAGCTGGGTCAGGCTGTACAAGGTGTCACATGTGAAATGATTGGAAAAATCAATCGAACTGATGCTTTGGAAATGGCACAGACGCTTAACAAATCCAGCGCGTGGCTCTCCAGGGTTCAGGTAAACATCACACATTCTTTCATCAGCTCTGCCACTTTTCCATGATCAAATCTATAAAAAACTGATTCTCATTCTCAGATTCGCTGTGCAGCTCAAAAACTTTTTGCAAGTCTGGAGGAACAGAGACCAGGATATTTCAGTGACATTAAAAACTCTGAGCTGCAGGCCATCCCAGCTCTGCTACTCATCCATCTACCGTAAGAACAAAACAGCGCTATTTAACATAAAATTACATTTAAATTCTTACTAATTATTCAATTTATACTAAGTTGAAATCATATGCTAAGACAGGCGGGATATTCTTTTTCTTTCATTTTCCCCTCTCACACGTATCCATGCTGTCATGACACGTTCAGAGTGGAGAAGATTCAAAACCTGTCAGATGCTGTGTGTCCTGCTTTCATGGAGAAGATGACGCAAGTGAACCTGACCTTCCTGCCAAACAGTTCTCCGGCACGCTACGCACTTACCAAAAGAGCCATTGGCTGCCTGGTAATACACGCACACGCTTTTCTTCTCATGTCTAAAAACCCCACATGTTGCTGTTTGCAACCCATTTCACTGCTGTAAAGTGACGCATTTCTGAGTAAAACAGGATATTTAACCAGGAAAAATGTAGGGTGGGACTTATCCATCATGAATTGATTTTATGGTGTGCATTAATACCAGAATTTGACTTAATGTGAGTTTGCTATAAAAAAATAAAATAAAAAAAATGCTAGACTAATACATTCACACAGAATGCATTTTGCATTTCACTGCACTGCTTTTCATGGATTAAAGCAAAAATAAATAAATCTTCTGACTAAAAACTTTGTAATAAGATTTTAGATACCAGTGAAATTTCTCAATTCTCGATTCCAATTTCCGTACCAAAGCAAAAACTATCCTGACTAATATAAAGCTCAAATATTATTAAAGACAAGTAAATTGTCCATAATAAAATAAGATTAACGAATTACAAATAAATGTAACAGAACAAAGATACAAATTAAACAAACAGTTAAGTTTAAGTTTTTCAGGTAGATCAACAGTATTCAGGCATACAGAAATTGAATAATCAAATGTAAGCAAGTAAGTCTTGTATGTAAGTGTTATGTTCCTGACAGGAACTACTGCAGGCAGCCTAATCTGTATCCTGTTTCTGTGCAGAAGGGGAATGTCTCTGTTCTGTCTGCAGCAGAGGTTTTGACTCTAGGCCCTCTGGTGTGTGAGTTAGACCCAGCCTGGATCTCCTCTCTGAACTCTGCGGCTCTGAACTCCACCCTGCAGGCTCTCGCCTCCTGTCAGTATATCCAACAACAGCACAGAGAGCATCTGTTCAGACTGCTCACAGGCACATATGGGTAACAGCATCACACAAACCACAGTGGGGTTCACACAACCCACAATCTCACACATAACCTCAGACCTAAGATCTCACATCCCATTGCTTTTTTATTGTTAAAGAGGCTATGCCTACTGCGGCTTTTTACAAGAGCATTTTAAACATTTGAAAAAATAAATCTTTACATTAAAGCTACACTGTGTAATATTTTAAGTTGATTTTTAGCAAAAAACACTTTGTTTTTTTAAAATTATACATTCTCATTAATGTGCAATCACTTCAACCAACTAATTAAGTATTCTCGTAAATGTATAATCTGCAATTTAGAATACATATGAGCGAGTCGCTCGAATGGCGGAAGCCATGTTGCGCATCCATCTTGAAAATACATTAGCCAAAGAGGGACACACCTGGAAATTCAAGCTTCGCCTTTCGCGTTTTTACACTCAGTGGCACCGTGACGAATGCGAGGGGGAGATTACTCGCGACTGCCGGCAGATTTGAAATAATACGGCCACCGTAGGAGTTAAAACGCCCTCAGAATGGGAGGGGCTAGAAAGTAAAATTCAGTTGGTAGTCATATACAATTTCACCGCTAGATGGGAGAAAATCCTACACAGTGTAGCTTTAAACAACCACCTTTTTCTAGCCTTAAAACATTCAGCTGTGCTGGAATTAGACATTTTGCATTGGTATTAATAATATATTTGTCTTTTCATTTAAACAAGGGATCCTGCTTACTGGTCAGAGGTGGACATGAGGGCACTTGGTCCTCTTTTGTTACTTAATGACACTGCTGTTGAAAAGCTGCCATCCAAAGTAAGAATCTCAGTTATTTATTTTACAGGTGATTTATTTATTTATTCATTTATATACATATAAATGAATTAATAATTGATTCCTTAATTTTATTTTGAATGGCACTTTTAGTCCTCCATACCATAACAGATGTTTTATTTATAACTGGCAGATGTTATTTCAGTTAAACTGACAGTTATTTTTCTCCACAATCTTTTTTTACCAATCCACCCCTCCGTCCTGCTCTTCTGTCCTGCAGAGCTGGCTGAAGTCATATCTGTCAGATCTGATGGATAGTTTGCCCAGTCAGCCTGTGGGTCCTCCTTCAAACGAATTCCGCTCTTGGCTTGATCTCTCTGCTCTTCGCCGCAAACTTTTTGAGCTCAAAACGAGTAGCACATCACAAAATCGCAGGAAGCGTGAAGGTACGTGGGCCAGAAAGTGCATAATATGGTAGAGAAACAATGTCTTTGTGAAACCAGACAGTTACTGATATTGTTCTCAGAGAATAACCAATAGTGGAAATTATTTTATCTTTCTGGCCGTTTCTATCACAGTGAGTTCTACTCTAGAGCCTACACTCATTTATATTGAGGACCTAAAACAGGGGAATGTATACTGGACTCCCACCCAGCTCAGTAAAATGACCACGCAGACTTTTAAAGATGCCGTGCCAACATTAGGAGAGATAAACAACTACAGCACAGAACAACTGGCTGCACTCAAAGCAAAAATTGTGGAGGTACACACTCACTCACTCACTCACTCACTCACTCACTCACTCACTCACTCACTCACTCACTCACTCACTCACTCATTCACTCACTCACTCACACACACTTACTTTAAGGTTGCTAAAGTCTAGAAAAAAATATTACATTGTAATATATGCACAACAACAGAATCTAAAAAACATTTACATCTGGACTGCAGTGGTCAAAGACAATGTCTATTGTTTATTGCAGGCATGGGGCAGTGTGTCCATGTTGAATGAGTCCCAGATTACTCAACTGGGCTGCATCTGCCAGGGTTTCAGTGCTGAAGAGCTGGGCAACCTCAGCATCGCCTCACTGGACACTCTGGAAATGCTGACTGCCTGCAACTTTAACCAGATACAGGTAATACAAACAAGCACACATTCAGTCACCAAACAGCATCTAGAATTTATATTTAAAACGTGGTAAAAATGCTATGAAAGAAGCATATGTATTTATTTATTCACGCTACCATTCAAAAGTTATTAAGAAATTAATATTTGTAATCACTGAGGATGCATTAAACTGATCAAAAGTGATGGTACACATATTTTTCCTTTTCAAATAAATGAACTTGTTCATCAAATAATCATGAACAAAAAATTGTATCACAGTTTCCACAAAAATATTAAGCAGCACATTACTTTTAAACATTGAGTTTAAAAGTAATCAGCATGAAATATGTTTTCTGAAGGATCATGTGACACTGAAGACTGGAGTAATGATGCTGAAAACCAGTTATTTGAAATTGTAATATTTTTATTACTGTATTTTTGATCAAATAAATGCAGCCTTGAAATTTTTTTTTTCAAAAACATTGACAAATCTTACCAACCCTAAACATTTGAATGGTAGAGTATTTATTTATTCATTGGTATTTAGCATAGATTAAATATATACAAAAATGCAAAAACAAAAATATGCAAAGCAGAAAAACAAACATAAATACTGAAAGTGATGGATTCTGCAGAGGACAGCCATCTGGCAGGCTTTTGAAAGGGTGACTGGAGTCAGTGTGCCTGGACTAGGACATCTGGAGATGATGGGACTGGGACAGTTTATCTGTGGTCTACAACCTGCCCAGATTGATCAGCTCAATTCCATCAGCTTTAGGTACTTGAACATTTGTGGCTATATTTTCATTTTCAACTATGTTTATGTAGCCTACTCTGCAGTACAACATAGCTACTGTTAAGCAAATACTGTAAACAGACCTGGGGCCTCATTTATAAACGTTGCGTACGCACAAAAGAAGGCGTACGCTGCTCTCTACGCAATAATTGGTATTTATAAAAAGCAAACTTGACAGGAAAATGTGCGGTCCTTCACGCAAACTCCGACCCAGGCGTACGCACAAAAACGGGTGAAATGAGAAATGGCGACACCGTCGGCAGATGGAAGAAACACGTGAAAGTGTGTGAAATTGTGAAACTGTAGACCGTTGTGTAAAAGAAATGGCAATACTGCCTCTCATAAATAATATGAAGACTTCACAAAGCAAGTCTTACAATTAACAGCCTAACACCCGTTTGATCGATCTGCAGTGTAAAACAAACCAAATCAAACGAAGATTACAACAGAAATGCAAATTAACACATATTTGCAAAAAGAAAAGTGAAATATGTTCTGCAATAATATTGGCATGTTATGCAATTCATCCTCATAACACATCTGTAGCTTGTCAGATGCAATCAAATGGATGGTAATAAAATGCCATGATGCAATCACAATGCGTAATGACGCACAATGGCTGATCTTGCGCTCTTAGAAGATGTGGCAAATGGAAGGATTCGAAGTGAACGCATCTTCAGACAGCAAGAAGACTTTGATGTCCGACCATTTCTTTTTTATTTCGGCCACGGTCCGAGGTTGTGAGGCTGTAGCATTAAAGGCGTCTGCAACCTTCTGCCACTCAAGTGCCTTTTTGGCATTAGTAATGCCCACACTGTGCTCTCCAAACAACGTTTTACTCCTCTTTTCCACCTCGCCAACGATAATTTCTACTTCACATTGAGTGAAGTTACGTTTCTTGGTTTTCCTCTCTGTGTTTGCCATGATTTCGCAATCGATGAATATTAACTTGTGGGCGTTTCACGGACTATTTATGGGCAACTATGGGCGTGACATGAAGCCGCAAAAGCTGCGCTACATTTAGAATTGATTGTGATTTATTAAGGGAAAACTGCGTAGGATGTGCGTGCGCACGGTTTTATAAATCCGAATATTTCTGTGCGTACGCACGTCCTATGTTTCATCCGTACGCCACTTCTGACGCAAATCCTACGCAAAGTTTTATAAAGGAGGCACCTGGTCATTGGGATGTCCTGTGATATGTGTCTTTACCAGGGAGGCAGTAGAGGCGGTGGGCCGTGCTTCTTGTCTTCTGAACGTTAGAGAACGTCTTAAGGAAAAGGCAGTGGCTGCATTTGGAAACCCAGAAACTTGGACTGAAGCTCAAGTTAGTGAAATGGGCAACATCCTTGGTGAGGACAACTACTTTAAGTTTAATATGTAAATAGTTTACATATATATATACAATAATACATTTAAAATGCAAGAACTGCCTTTGTCATTGAATGTCTCTCTAGCTGGTCTAAGCACTGTTGAGCTGGGACGTCTAAATCCATCCGTCTTGCCATTCATTCAGCGGTCCGCCATCCCTCTCATACCCTCGGATCGCTTAGCAGTAAGTTTTCTCTCTTTTTTGCAATCTTATTTTTCTATTTAAATATCAACAGTGTTCAACAATGTTTCTTGAAAATCAATATTGACACAAAGTCGAATCAGCCATAAAGCACTGCAGAAAACAGTGGTGTCATCCAGCTCAATTCAGTTCAGGGTTTAGCTCTCATCCAATAATAATGGGCGAATTCCAATCGGAAGTGAGCATCCCTTTGCCCTACTCATTTTGAGTGAGCAGGGCACTTGAGTGTCATAATGAAGCTGTTTGGAATGTACTTGGCGAAGGGAGCAATGAATGACAATCGCATTTGTCCCTACTATATAATAGTACTAAATAGAACATACTTTTTTAGCGGTTTAGAGTGAGCAATTTTGGAGGCAATCGATAAAATACCCCTTCGCTAACGGACTTGTGGAGGCCCTTCGTGAAGGGATTCAGGTGTTCACATTTGTTTGAAATGCCCCTCAAATGGCATCCCCTTCCCTTAGTGGCCTTCAAGGCTGCAAAAACGCCATTTGGAATTCGCCCCAAAGAAGTTACTGTTATAATTTGTGTTCAGGCAATGTCAGTCAGCCAGTTGAAGGCTTTGGGTCCTGAAAATGCTGCCATGGTCACGGAGGCTCAGCGCGCAGGGCTGAGAGTCGATCAAAAGTCTGCACTGGATGAAGCCGTGGGTCTGAAAACTGCACGTGCTGAAGTGCCCACTGGAAACTCCAGTACAAGCTCCAGTGGATCAGTCCCAGCTGCCCCACTGCCACTAAAAGGAGGCGAGTGACAGGAGGAGGTTTTAACCTGTTTGAAAAACCAACACAACCTCACAGCAATTTGTAACTATTTTACGGTTTGCTCAATTGGTGGCAAATTTGTACAATGTCAATCGTATGTTGACGTACGATCTGTTTAAACCCCAGTGATGGGTAAGGTTAGGGGCGGTCCTTCATAATGATTTTCTTTTAAAAATCATACGAATTCATACGAAATCACCACCTCGTAAAATAGTTACGGTTTCCTGTGAGAATGGGTTGGGAAAACCTGTGCTGGTCATAGTTGTCAAGAATGTACACATTGTGACTCAGTAAAAAATGTAATGCCTAGTTTCACAGACAGGGCTTAGATTAATCCAGGATTAAAGCTTAGTTCAATTAGGACATTTAAGTAGCTTTTATAAACGTGCCTTACTGATGCGCATCTTGAGACAAAACAATGGCGCTGATATATTTTAAGATATATCAGTGCAAGTTCCTTTCAGTTAAAACAGCTCAAACATGCATTTTAGTCTGGGACTAGACTTAAGCCTTGTCTGTGAAACCAGGGGGGGAAATCTTCTAGATAAAGATTACATTTGGATCTTTTAGTTGCGTTTTTATTATAAAAACAATTGTAGTCTTAAATTGACAGATATGTTTCTCTTCCTCCTCCAGGCGCAGCAGTAGAGAGCATGACAGGATGTGTCCTCCTCATGCAGGCCATCGTGCTGATGTTACTTAGATACATTCTCTAGGAAGAAAGGTCAAAGGTCACAGATATAGCATGTGTCAGATGGCAGATTCACATTAAACCAGTAGATTAGTATCTGGCCATTTAAGAATTGCTAGATTTAAAAATGATATTTAAAACGTAGTCACTGAATGCACATTTTAACTTGATAAGGCTGGGGTCTATCCCATTAAATGTATTTTATAGAGAAACTATATTTGATAATACTGCTGTTTAGATCTTTTCACATGCAGATTTATTATTATTCTGTGAGATATTTAATACTGTGAATACTTCATTCAATTGTAGTTTTATCATCAAATCATTTAATTCCATTTAAATGTTTGTATTAGAGGTTGTGTTCTTTGGTAGCATATTTTGATTAATTTATACCCCAACATGAGGTTAATAAATTGAATTGTGGTTTTGTTATCAAAATATTTAATTCCAGTTAAATGTTTGTATTAGAGGTTGTGTTAATTTGAATAATTTATACCCCAACATGAGGTTAATAAAAGTCTTATCTGTAAAGAAAGTAAGTGTGAAATTTGAATACAGTCAAACCAGAGACTTTCACACCCTCAGGTGGTGTAACAGACTCACCGGTTTGCTTCTGATGACTTTAAGTTCATACCAACCTTACTTCAGGTGCACAGGCCACAAAATGGAGTGATTTGTCTCACCTACTTTGTCTTTGTCCACTCTTGTCGGCTAAAAGAGAAGTTATGAAAATTATTCAAAATGGCTGGTACGCCTCATTTATCGTCAAAGAGCTCAGGCTGAAATGGAAAAACATTTGGTCTTCCAAAATTCCAGAGTACATACCATTCAGTTTGGGGTCAGTAAGAGTATTATTATTTAATTTTATTTAAGAAATTATTTTATTTATAGAAATTTATTTTAAGAAAATTGATACTTTTATTCAGCAAGCACACATTAAATCAATAATCACAGTAAAGCAAATAATCATCGTAAAGACTTTTACATTGTTACAAAAAACTATTTCAAATAAATGCTGTTCTTTTGAACTTAATAAAATAATTCTGAAAAAATATATATTTTTCCACAAAAATATTACGCAGCATGACCGTTTTCAACTGATAATAATAGGACATGTTTCTTGAGCACCAAAACATCATATTAGAATGATTTCTGAAGGATCATGTGACACTGAAGACTGGAATAATGATCCAGCTTTGTATCACAGGAATAAATTACATTTTAAACATTACCAACATTTGCAGTTAGGTAAGCAAGATTTGGGCCTTTAGTGTAGGTTAATGAAAAACAAGTAAATGAGATTTCAATAAATCCTCTTAAATATTTCAGATGGTAATACACAGATTTATGTCTCTGGAATCTGGGCTAAATTTATATCTGTATTACAGTAAGTAGTTTCCATGTGAAGTGATTTATAGTTTTATCAGTTGTGTATATACAGTATAACAGGACATTGAGAAATGATTTAGCCATTATTGTTTTTTTATTATTTATCTCAACAAAATCGATATGAAACAACCAAAAAAAAAAAAAAGGAGAACGCAAGAGGTTACATTACAACAAAGCTCTATTAATCATCTTTAAAAAGAAAACCAGAAGACAATGAGTAAGGCACCAATAAAACATAACTCCAGAACAAACATAAAAATAGAAATGTTTAACTCCATCACACACACACACACACACACAACAAATTCCTCCAGTGAGGAAACGATCATCTGAGGCCTTTAAGTGTAATCTTGTCTTAATGAATCTTAAGACTAAATGAAGAAGGCACTTATTTCGTTCTCATTCTAAAGATCAGCAACTATTCAGCAAGTTTCCTGATTTGAATCTATGGAAACACAAATAGAAGAAATACAGACATTAAACATAAAAATAATGATTCAAGCACAAAGGAGTCACCTGATTAGGGATCATTTGGCTATGCTAAACCGTTAGTAATTACAGTATTTTATTTTTAGTAAGCTGCATTTTGCATTAGAGAAACGGACAGTATTTTTTTTGTTTGCACAATGGAATCAGTAGGCACAGAAATATAGCAGGACTGGTAAACATGACCCTCTGAATATGATGAGAACTCAAAGACATGACTCATGCACAGTGTCTTGCCCTTTCCCCAAACCTCTCAGATCAATTAAGAGCTTGTTGATCACTTTATAGGTTGATCGAACCTAAATCACTCCTCTAATGGATTACTTATTCGAGAACAGGCTCCCCTCGATTTTGATTTGACAAAACTGGCCTAGTAGAGTAACTACATGTTATTACAAACATGATTTGCCCCAACGCAGTGTATTTGTCTAGTTTGTGAACGTGGAGTGTCAAAACCCTGCGACAAACCTAAATGTTAATAATCGGCAGACTCTCTCATTATATTGCCCACTAATACATACCACACGCTTTCTGCTGAATCTCACAAAAACACTGCTCACATTTCACCCCCATCAAAATCGAAGAAAAAATACATAAGAAATTATATGTTTCATAAAGAAATTTAAATCTACGTTTTCATAACAATTAAGCACTTTTTTTCCTTCTCTTTTTTTGCCAAACCGTGCATCTGGACATTTTACTTTTGAGATTTTAATAAGGAATCATTTGTTATTGTGTGTTATGTTTCTGTGATGCTGTAATTTTTATTTTAAATCAGCATAAATAAAGGCCTATAAATTATATAAATAAATTTGGAAAAAAAAGATAAATTAAACATATTTTTTTAACTATTACTTAATAAAAAATTAAATATTTCTTTTTTCTTTTCACTAAATTAAAAATAAAAAGGTCACAAAATAAAAATATCATGAAAAAAAAAAAAAAAAAAAAAAAGTCCTAAAATTAGGCTATTTTTTCTTCATGTAAAATATAATTTCTTATTTTACGTTTTTTGATTTTGGGGTGGCATATGACCCAGACATGTTCTTGCTAGGTTTCAGGTTTTCATCTTCATGTTAATTCTTTCCTGTCTCTCTACGCTGGTTTGTCGGTTTTGTATGCGGTGATGAAGGCCATGCCGTGAGTTCTGAAGTGTGTATTAAGATCAGCAGGTTTGTTAAAGTTACGTCTACACACCTTACAGGTGTGCTTACCTTCCCCATCCTCTACCTGTGTCCCCCCTACACTCGATGGTGACCCCGGGGACCCTGCTGCAACTGCAGAGTCAGAGGTCACATGTCCAGAAGTTAAACCAGTGACCGGAGACGCCTCGGTGTGATCGGAGGGGGAATCCCGCACGCGATGGCTGATGAAGAGATGCCTGCTGAGGGAGGAAGCGGATGCGAAACACGCCCCGCACTGCTGACACTGACAGGTGCTTCCCCCGTCACGGTGACAGACAATATGCTGGAGAAATTCCTCCCTGTCCTCTGTGGTAAAACCACACGGCATGCAGCGAAATCCCGTGGCTTCCTGCTCCTCTTTAGCTCTTTTGCCATGTCTGGTCAGGCTGCTCTCAGCCAATTGGCTTTCTGCTTCAACTGAGGCCCCGCCCAAAGTAGCACCATCGTGCTCCGATGAGCTGTCAGCTGCATCTGTGATTTGAGGAACTGCCTGAGAGTTGAAAATACTGAAAGTGACTTGCAGTGACAAAACCACAGGAAGCCATTCACTTTCAATGAGCCTTACAGCTCATTCACATCAAGAACGATAACTATAATGATGACAATAGTAGCGTCCACACCAATGCGCAATAATGTTCTTTGTTTATTTTATGTTTATTTTAAGCTCGCGCAGCAGTTATGTCATATACCACTATAAATGCTCAAGCTCTTTAAAGCAGGATGGATTCTGAATGGCTGTCAATGTTTTTTATCGTTCATCAGCTGGAAAAAATCATTCCAATGATATCGTTTCTCTGTACCATTATCAACAATAGTTATCATCCTTGGTGTGAACGAGCCTAAAAGGAATAGTTCATTTAAAAATTTAAATTCTTTCATCATTTACTCACCCTCGAGTTGTTTCAAACCTATATGAATTTCTTCAACTGTAACCAGACAGTTGATGTACCCCATTAACTTCCATAGTAGGAAAAAAAATAAAAATACTATGGAAGTCAACAGGGTCCATCAACTGTCTGCTTACTGACATTCTTCAAAATATCTTTTGTGTTCAACAGAAGAAAGAAATTCAAACCGGTTTGAAACAACTTGAGGGTGAGTAAATGAAGACATACATAATTTTCATTTTTAAGTGAACTATTCCTTTAAGTGTTGGTACAGTGTGTCCAAAGACTCGATACATTTGTGAAAAGTTTAACTTTATGCAAATGAACACCGACACAATGAGGTAATCACATTTTTGAAAGCTTGGGCCAGTTGCACAATTCACAAATAACATTACGGTATCTAGCAGTAGGAACACCTACTAGAGACAAATGTTACAGTGACCCTCAGCAAACAAAATTACTGTCAGGTGGTCATGGTTTTGGACATATTATGTCCATCTGACAGTGTATTTGAGCTCTTACCTGTCTTTGTTTGGCTGCTCGTCTGTCTCCACCATGCTGAGCCTCGATATGTTTCTCAAGAATCAGCTTACTGCTGAAACTCCTCTTCCCACCTGTACAAAGTCTTCACAACAAGAGACAACAGTAAATAACTTGTAAAGGACCTCAACATTTTTTATTTTGGTTTATTTATGCCTGGATAAAAGGATAAAACTGTGATAAATAATAAAGAAACACTGCTGAAACCCCTAAGCCAAGCTTAAAAATGATGGTTGTAAGAAAAGGTCTAACATTATTTGATTGCAAATGGCACTTGATACTTGATTTTGTTTTACATGCAATTCCTAGACATTTATACATTTTAAGTGTCTAAATACTTCATGGGGCTACGATACATATGTCTTATACTCACTGGCAATAAAAAGCTCTTTTGATTCCTTTGTGTTTGACACGAATGTGGCGTCTTAAACTTGAGGATGATGAGAAGGAGCCTTCACAAAGAGTGCATGGAAACTTCTTCAGCTCCTTCAAACAAAAATGTCACAAAGTCAGTGTGTTTTTATACACCATTAATACATTCATTTGGTTCAGGACAAATCAGAAAACATTCAAATTTAACAAAGGACAAAAACAGTACAAATCATAAACGTGTTTTTATGGCTTGAAAATGTTTTTTTATTGCATGTACTGTTGTAAATTCTGCTTACTTAAATATGTTATCCTAAAACATTATGTGTAACATTATTTATTCATCAAATAATACTATTTTCTATTTTAATATATTTTAAAACAATGTGTTCCTGTGATGTAAAAGCTTAATTTTTAGCATCATTACTCAGTCTTAAGGCACTGATATAGTCTTCATTGTAACATTTTTTTTTAAACTTTTTTTGTAACATTTTTTATTGTTATCATAAAAAAAAAATAAAAAAAAAATGCAGCTTAATATTTTTGTGTAAACAGTGTTTCTTCTTTTTCAGGATTCTTTGATGAATAGAATGTTTAACTGGAATAATTAGAAAGAAATAGAAACAGCATTTACTTAAAAGTATTTTTGTAACATTATAAAATGTCATTACTGTCACTTGACCAATTTAATGCATCTTTATTGAATAAAAGTATTAATTTCTTTCCAAAAGAAAAATTTTACCGATTCAAACCTTTGAATGGTAGTGTATAAAATATGGATTTTTTTTTTTTTGACAAAGTATGTAATCTGAACTTCTGTCTATGCATCCTTGATGACGTCCTGACCTTGCCATGCTGCTCGGACATATGGGCGATGTAGCTCTCTTTCTCTTTGTAGCGCTTCTGGCACTGTGAGCAGCTCCAGCTCTGGATATGTGGAGCAGTGGAATTCCCATCCTCTCTTGACACTCTTCCTCTGTCTTCATCCCGCTCCCACTCCTCCCCATCTGAGCTATCCATCTTTACCAAGTTGTTCTGTGCCGATGTGTCATAAATGTCCTTGTGAGAGTCCTAGAGACACATTATGGTCAAACATTTATAATTTATCAACGAATGGAGCTCATTTTTGTCTCAGCTGAACAAAACCAACCTTAACATGCTCAAGAAGGGAACTTCTCTGCGTGAAGAGCTTGTTACACTCAGGGCATTTAAAGACGTGCATCTTCTGCTTAACCAAGTGAGTGTCAAAATGGACACTGAGCAATGCCTTCTGGGTAAAAACAGTCCGACACATCACGCATTTATAGATCTCCCTGTCACAAAAAATAAAGGTTATTAGCACCTCAAAAAAAAGTTATGCAAACATTTAAAGTCACCATGAAATCAAAACTGACAATTAAACTTTTTTTTAAAAAGAATGTTACAGTGTTTATTATAAAGGAAAGTTTATTATGTCTCGGGGGTGGGACTAAGTATACTCCACAACTGACTGCAAAATTACATTCAGATCTGCCTCCATTTAGTTAGCAACTCCCAACTTTCTACGATCCAATCAATTCCCGAGGACGAAATCCAGTCCTGTCCTACATTTTTTGTCATTCCAGAAGCCGATTCAATCGGATGTCACAATAGAGACGAAAAGACTAATCTCAACTCCCATTTCATGCCGACTTTAAAGAAAGAATCGAGGAGACATGTACAAGCTAGTGTTGGGGAGTAGCTAACTAACCTTAACCTCATTTTCCAGTACATCAGTTTAAATCCTTGCAACTTCTTTTTTTAAGAGAAATAGTTAAAATTTAGTTAGATGCTTCCAGATTTAGAGATAATATAAAAGATATTGTCCCCTTAAATAACTTCAATTTAATTTGTAGTGTAGATAATAACTACTTATGTGCCACAAGTGACTAGCTTGTGGCGTGGCTGCAGTTGCAATGTGGTTTCCCCAACACTGGCGCACACACACAAACACAAACACAAACACACACAGTTTACACTTACTTGGACTGTCTAGCCGTCTCAGGGAGTTCAGGATGCTGGGAGGTGCAGTGGGTTTCAGCACCAGAGGAAGACTTGAAAGCCATGGGGCAGGAGGGGCATTTATGGAAGACCTCACAGTGAGCCGTCTGCATGTGAGTCTTTACAGCGTTCAGACTATTCACTCCTCCAAACACCAAATGACAACAGGCACATCTGCAGATAAGAGGAAATAGCTACTTCATTAACCAATGGATAAAACAAGGGATTTACTAGTATATATTACCACTATGTGTGGATACCTATATCCAAGGCGACGTGAGTAGTGCAGGCAGGTTTGACTCAGGTGGGCGTTGAGGTCATGAAGCTGACAGATGACACCACATTCAGGGCAAACCAGTGGAGGGAGCTGCTGATGTAACCGGCGGTGAGCTGCAGCACTGCATGAGTTCCACAGTGGCATTGGAGGAGAACACTGCATACAACACTAGAGAGAAATCAATATGTTATAATTTCGTAAATATTATCAGATATATTATTAATTGTTTTTTTTGTGAAAGTGTTAAAAGGGGCAAATGCAAATCGCGTCCTGATACACACACATGCACTCACTCACCATGTCGGTGACACCAGAATCCACCTCTTGAAAGTGTGCTGCTATTTCTGCTATGCTTTTGAATGGACTCCAACACTCTGGACAGCTGACAACATTGAAAATACCAAACAGCATCTTAATCTCTCAAACACCCACAGTCTTAGTTCATTTCATTTGAATGACTACTTTTTATTTCTAATTAATTCAAGAATAAAAACGAAATAAACATGATCTGACAGTGTGTGGTTACCTGTTATCAGAAGGTTGTGACAGTTGGCCACCACTTTCTTTAAGGGCAGGCAGAGTAGGAGAGAGCATACCTGTAATAGACAGAGTAAGCACATACTACACACATCAGCTAAATCATTCTGAAATGGACATGGGTTAACGTATTATTCTAGATTATTGGTCAATTATCTACAGCACTGTTAACCTAATGTCATTTACTGTTCATCTCCCTAAAGGATTAGCCAGCAATGCACTTCATTGTACAGAGACAGTCCTATGAAAATGGGTACAGAGAGAACAAGCCCTAGCTGAATTATTCCACTTAAACGTTTAAGTCCTTTGTTTTGCAGTGCACAGATTCCCTGTGGACAGAGACCGTGATTGGTTCTACGCTGCTCCCTGATCCCTGTGTGCACACTGGCTACTGATACTTATAGCATGACTATAAGTTTGTCTATTTTTACTTCTGAAATGTTTTATAAATATAATGTTTTGTTCAGACACATGGTAAGATCAAATTAAGAAGCAAATTACATCATTCAGGTTTTCAAAATGTTCAAAACCAAGGAACCTGAAATATGATGATCCCTTTGCAAAGAACTAATTTCTGGTAGGTATATATGCTACCGTTCAAAAGTTGGAGGTGGTATGATTTTTAAACGTCTCACCAAGGCTGCATTTATTTGATAAAAAAATCTCCAGTCTTCAGTGTCACCTGATCCTTCAGAAATCATTCTAAAATACTGATTTGGTGCTCAAGAAACATTTATTATTAATGTTAAAAACAGTTCCTGCTTAATATTTTTGTGGAAACCGTGATGCTTATGAATCTTTGATGAAATCAAATAAATCTATTGTAACATTTTAAATGTCATTACTGTCGATTTTATGACCCAGTCATGATAAATCTGACTGATCCCAAACTTATGAATGGTACTGTTTTTTTTTTGCTGTTGAATACATTTAATAAATATCTTAAGTTAACGCTTAAAAAAATATTTTGTAAAAACTTCTGTGGTTCCTCCTTGTTATGAAAATTCCTGATCCAAAATTTGCACAATGCAAAGTGCAAACCTAAAGTATTTGCTAACTCACTCACAAGTCTAGTTGGTTTGTGTCTGGCAAAAGTGGTGGAATATTACCATTTTATACATCATAGCAAATACACAAAATCACAGATATAATACAAAATATAAAATTCAATAGCTTAACATTCTGGCTTGATGAAACCCTCAAACAAACTGTATTTTTTATTTATTAATGGCATGTCTTTTTCCAGATCAAGCAGAGTAAACATTTATGGAATCATCTTTTAATTTCCATTTCGAAAACAAATACCGGGTGAAGTCTAAAAAAGCTAATTATTCAGCTTAAAAGAGAGTGCTTACACACTTTAACAAGCTGCTGGACTTGGCTAATTTAAAGGAAACACGGCCCCAACAAGAGTTGTCGTCAGTTGAAACAATGGAAAGGATGATAAAACTCCTTCAACAAGGAATTTCAGTGTGGCCAAAGAAGTTGGTTGTTCCTAGTCAGCTGTGTCTAAAATGTGTATAAACGAAATGGGAAGGTTATAAAAGGAAAACATACAGGCAGACCAAGGAAGATGTCAAAGTTTCAAGATAGAAAACTCAATAGAAAATGCAAAACAAATGCCTGGAAACAGGAGTCAATGTTTGTGACAGAACTGTAAGAAACCGGTTGAATGAAATGTGATTTACGCATAGAAAATCCAAACAAAAACCAGCACTAACACCTTAACAAAAGAAAAAAAGTTACAGTGGGCTACAGAGAAGCAATCACGGAGTGTGGATGATTGGATGAAAGTGATAATCAGTGATGAATCACAAATCTGCAGTGGCCGATGATATGGCCAGCAAACAATCTGGATATCAATCCAATTGAAAATTTATATTGAAAATATATATATTTTTTTTTAAAGGTCAATGACAAGGCTCCATCTTGGAAAGCTGATCTGTCAACCACTATTTGAGAAAGTTGGAAGCAGCTTGATGGGGAATATTGTCAAGTCCATGCCTCAAATAATTCAGAAAAAGAAAAAGATATATAAAAAGACATGCCATTAATAAAAAGAAAAAAAAAGTAAGTTAATTTATTTGTGGTACGTAAGCCAGAATGTTAAGCTATTGAACAGAACCTTTTTCCATCATATCTGTAATTTGTTTGTTATAAATTAAAAAATCTGGGTGGTTTTTTCCAGTGGTTGTAATTCTTAATTTTTGAGGAAAGGTCACATAAGTACTTTTCTTTTCCTAGTGCATCTATAAATACACTGATAAAGACACAAACCTATAGGCACGGTCTCCTGCTGGCCAATCATCTGCTCCACACTGACAGGACTCATGACGAGGTGTGAACACTGCATAACCAGTCCCTTCTCCTTGTGCTCTCGTGCGTGGAGCAGCAGGCTGCACTTATTAAAGAAGGCCAGGCGTTTGGAGCAGTGGTTACAGGTCACCTCAATCCTCATAGAGCGCCGATCATAGTGCCTCGCCAAGCTGCGCTCCAGGGCAAATGCATCCCCGCACTCAAGGCAACGATATCCCGTTGAGGGCAATCGAAGACCCCATTCAGGAGGAGGCATGGTGGAGAGGTCCGGCTGATAACTTGGCAGTGGATTCTTACTGTTGAGGATTTTGTTGAAGGCCTCGACGAGGCTAGACTGGCTGCGTGAGATCACAGCTCCCGGGCTGTTCACAATGGAGGCTGGTTTGGCTGTCCCAGGGTTCCCATTCATCGTTTTCTGCGCCAGAGAGCGAATGTTAGCCCCAGGCATGGATGAAGAGATAGATGGCAGGGTTGACGTTCTAGTGATGTTGACTGCAGTGGCAGAGAGAGTGGTGGCCAGTTGATTCTGTGCCCTGCTGGCTGCAAATAACATAGCTGTGCTGGCATCCTGAAGGGTGGACACGGGCAACATTGTCACCTGAGGTGGTCCTTGAGGAGCAGCGCCAGATCTCTGAATCCTGTGGACTGACTTACGGGCCCCTGCTTGAACTTTGGAGCCACCAGGACCTTTGGAGGCCCCTCCTTTGGGAGCCACTTTAGATACCGTACGTGTGATGTTACCAGCAGACGATTTGACAGTCTTGATTCTCACTTTGAGAGGTTTGGCGGAGGTCTTGCTTGAGTTGGTGACATCTTCAGAGGCTGAATCTACCAAACGAGGCTCCGTAGATTTCTCTTCCGTCTCCTCAGCTCCATCATCATCATCTTTTTTTGTATGAAGACCGCTCTTCTCCTGCACACTTACGCTCATGTCAATAACTTGATCTTGAGGGGCTTCTTCTCTTCTCTCCTTCTGTTCTGGCTCATTGGCTCCGAGCTGATTTGAGGGCAGAGATATATAAGGTTGAGGGATTTCTGGCTCAGGGCTCTCAGGAGAATCTCGCTCCTCGATTATGTGCTCAAGGTCTTTTTCTTCAGCCGGCAAATCATTTTTGGAGGTCATTGATGTTGGGTTGACACTGCTTTGTAGAAGTGTTGGAGGCTGGACAGAGGGCTCCTCAATTTGAGTGTTACTTACTGGTAAGGAAGGAGATGAGGGAGAGGGCAGCTGAAACACACTTAAAGGGGACCGCTGCATTCGTGGTACCTTGGGAGCAGAGCACAGCTGGGAATCCGGGCTCTCCTGTATGACGAGTGCAGGGCTACCGAGATCTGGTTCAGATTCTTCATCTTCAGATAAATGGCGGCGGACTCCTGCCCTCAAAGTGCCATTTAATGGTTGTGCTGCCTCACAATCAACTCTGGGGGGGAAATTTGAACTAACTGAATGTGAAGATAAGATGGGGGGATCAGTCAGGGGTAAAGACTGAGGTGGGGAGAAAGTGCTAGCAGGGTGTTTAGGAGAAGTGCCATCATGGTTGTCATCATTAGTTACTCTAGAGGAAGAGAGAGACCAAAGTGGCCCATTGGTCTGCATCTGGGTTAGAGTTGGTGATTGAGAGGGTTCTGTAGCCTCATCTGAGATTGTTTTGAGTCCATTATAGATGAATGAATCTGAAGGCATCAGGTCATCTTCTCTGGGACCTTTCCGGGGAGACTCATGTGATGCATCTACACCAAGAAAGTCTCCAGTTATATCCTCTTCAGTTTTGTCATCAGAATGTACACTGTTTTTTACAATCACACTGACCATGGAGGGGTCATTGTGAGGACCCTCAGGGCTGTCTGGGGGTCTTAGGCATGGACTTCCACTTCTCTCCTTTCCAACAGCACCACTGTGTTCATTATGATTACCATCAGTGTCAGACTGAATTGCTTCTTTGGCATCAATGTCTGGAATGTCAAACGCTGCCAGTAGGTCATCGAAATCTGGTGTCTTCATGTCCCCCATTCCCATGTAGATGACAAATACCTGCATTACATGACATTCCATTAGCACAGATTTGAACACTTGTTTATAATGTAGAAAATTGTAATGTGTTCAAATGCATCAACATGTGGGGGAAAAATATATAAATGGCACATAATTATATATATATATATATATATATATATATATATATAAAGCAATACATATATATATATATATATATACACACACACACATATATATATAATGACAAGAACATATATATATATATATATATATATATATATGTTCTTGTCATTATATATATATGTGTGTGTGTGTGTATATATATATATATATATATATATGTCTGTGTATGTGTGTGTGTGTGTGTGTGTGTGTGTATAATGATATGTAATGTATATTGTGATCAGTTAAATTTATCTAATACTTTAAATAGGAGGAAATAAAAGTCAGGGGTTACTTACAGGAAGTAGGCTATCAAATGTACAACATTAGATTCTATTACACACGTTCTTCTGAATAAGACATTTTACATTTATGCAGTAGCTTTGCTCAGCTGCTATTTAATTTGTGAATGTTCGCAGTACCAGGCAGTGCACTCGTTTTTAATTTACAAATATGAACTTTACAGTAATCTTTTCATAGGCTAACTAAACCAAAATAATTAGGTGCCTTTTGCACGACAGTTTGGCCACCTATTTCAACAGAGAATGTAGTTCAGCAATTACAAGAAACTGACAAATCCGCAGGTCGCCATAATGAGAGTAATCTGTCACATAGTAGTCTTGCTAAAGTATCTAGCCAAACAGCTACACCCGCAGTCTGCAGCGTCTAACGTTGATAACACAACAAACTTGATATTCATGAGGTGATGATGATCATAATTATTATATATTCGTATATATATTTATTATATTATCATAGCGATAAATGTATTGATGTATGTGTTGAAGCTTAAAACTTTAGTTTACCTGGCCAAATATTCTCGGAGTGACCCAGGACGGCGCACAGCATTTGCGTCACCTCTGAAGAAAAACAAGTCTTTCCACTGTACACATGCAAATGTCGATACTGTTAGAACTATACTACTGAAAAGAGAGCCGTTGATTTCTTATGCGTTGTTTGCAAGTGTCCAGCTGCTTCACAAACGGCCGTTGTCGTGAAACTATGACGCAGTATTTTTAATACGTACCTGTTGCGTGTGACAGTAGCGAAATGGAGTTTATGCCCATGATAACCACACACGAGCCACTTGCAGAGTTCAACAACATCACTCCGGAAGAGGAAGTCAAAGCTGATTTAAATACAGCTATGGCATTAAAGTATATGGGTGTGTGTGTTTATGTGTTTATAACGGAGTTTATGAAGAAAAAGTACATACTTTTGACTTTTGAGTGTGTAGCAAGAGTAGACAAGCTTTGAGACACTATCACGTCATACAATTGCGTCTTTAACGGTTGCTCTCTGTCGCATCCTGTCACCGTAAACTGGCCTGTCAGCAAAGAGGCAAATATAATGCATGGGATAATCAATGATTGCTGTGTTTCATTTGACCTGATTAATAACATTATATTAGTGGCAAAATACTTTATACACAAATGTATAAATAAAAATTTGTAAAATGTATACCCGTTTATTATATTCAGAAACGATTAAAATACATTTCAGATGCCCTCAGTAAAATGAAAAACCACACTGCAATAAAACTGTATAATTTGTTTGTATTATACAGTCTGTTGTAGTTTTTTTAATTAATAACTATTATTATTTTATTGTATTATTGTTTTTTTCCCCCTTTTTGTGTTGAGCCTTTTTTCTCTGTATATAGACTGCTTAATGCCATTTTGTTGTATTCAGATTTTGTATTCAGTAAAATAAAATAAAAAAGAAGCCAATGAGAAACTCTTATGCTTTTTGTGGTAACAGCCATAGATATGTCTATGGTAACAGCCACTGCCACCAGTGGCGCTTCGATATAATGCGGCTGCTGCTATTTTGGAGTGAAAAAAATGCGAGACAGAATGACAACAAACACAATGTTCGGCAATCCACTGTGAAAACTGTCAGTGTGACAGTACAAATCTTGCCTTTCATCGGTTTCCCAAAGACCCTGACAGGTAATTATTCACAAAAGTGTAGAAATATATTGTTTGTTTTGATGTGGGACTTATGCTAGCGCCTGGGAAACGGATTAACGTTACGTTCGATGAGCTCATCACTTCATTCTTTCCTGTCATACTTAATGTAAACTCAAATTCTATGGGAAAAAAAGCCTGGTAAGTTAGCAACTTCTTTTACTCAATAGAAGTAAGAGCAAAAAAAAAGAAAAAGCAAAAGAAAAAAACTTTCAACTGCTATGACGTTAACTATAACTAAGTGTTAAAATAATCCCCTACTTATTTTAACCTAAAAATGCACTGGCCCAAATATATGTAGTTGTCATCTTTATACTTACCTTCAATGCATATTTGAATGATAAAAGATAAGTAAACAAAATCAGTCTGAAAAAAAAAAAAACTTGAGACTACTAAATAGATTGTCTTTAGTCTTTCCTTTCCCCTCTTGTTGTAGAGTGAATGTAGGCCTATCCTGTTTTTTCTTCTTCCTCTCAGAAGTTCTTGTTTATTTAGAATTGAAATTGTCATGTTCCCTTAAAAATGAATGAATAAATACATGCATACTGTCTTTTTTCAGGTGTTCCAGGTGGGTGCAGCTTCTCAGCAATGAACTGAAAAATACCACAATAAATGTTAAATTGCCTACAGAAAAATCATAAAGATGCTTAATATTTGGGGACAATAAACTTTGACTGGTAGTACTGACTACTGAGAATTATCACCCTCGAATCGGAAATTTGTAAACAGTGGTCTTAAGTTTTACCGAATACCATCAACTCGCATTCCTTTTAATGCCAACCGCAGACGTCTTTGGTTACAAGCCATCAGAAGAGCCAATTGGAACGAGGACCAAATTAAAAATTAGCAGCCATTATCACCCTGTAGCCCAAGACTGGTTGCCCACTGAAGCTAAGAAGAGGGAGACCTGCTGAGAAAACCAGGTTGCTGCTGGAAGAGGTGTTAGTGAGGCCAGTAGGGGGTGCTCACCCTGTGGTCTGTGTGGGTCCTAACGCCCCAGTGTAGTGATGGGGTCACTATACTGTCAAAGAGCACCGTCCTATGGATGAGACGTTAAACCGAGGTCCTGACTCTCTGTGGTCATTAAAAACCCCAGGATGTCCTTCAAAAAAGAGTAGGGGTGTAACCCCGGCTTCCTGGACAAATTTGCCCCTTGGCCCCTGTCCATCATGGCCTTCTAATCATCCCCATACTGATTGGCTTCATCACTGTCTCCTCTCCACCAGTAAGCTGGTGTGTGGTGGGCGTTCTGGCGCAATATGGTTGCCGTCACATCATCCAAGTGGGTGCTGCACATTGGCGGTGGTTGAGGAGATTCCCCCATTACATATGTGAAGCGCTTTGAGGACCCTGAAAAGCGCTATATAAATGTAACAAATTATTATTATTATTATATTAAAAATGCCAGACTCTGCAGTTCACACTTCATATCAGGTAAGTTAACGTTACGCTAAACCAGACACATCACTCAGTTTGGCTTACAACAAAATAACAGTAAATAATGAGTTGTACGCTTATCTAACAATAGAACACAGAATGTACAAGTTTGAGTCGAACTAGCTTAGCTAACTTCCCTTCAATTTTGTTAAGTTGTCTTGCTAGTAGTTAGCCTGACGGCTAGCTAGTCTCGTAAGTTTGACTAGTAACGTTAGTACTTGGCTAATACGTTATAACAAACTCAGGCTAAGTTTTTTATTTTAATTTTATTTTTGTACAGGAGAGGTATCCATGGACTTCAATAGTCCTGACTTTGCCCCTTCTGTCTTTTCCTACTCAACCCAGTGTGAAATAAAAACAAAGGTGATGCAAAACTTGAGAGGTAAATATTGTAACTTTTGTGGTTTGCCTTATTTAGTTGCTAACTGGGATCACATTGCAGAATGAGAATGAATGTCACATCGTTTTTGATAATAAGATAATTTGTTAGACCAGATCATTTTTGTTATGTCTGAATCGTCTTGTGAAGCCTGTTGAGGCATGCTATGTGATTTACTCTTGACTTGATTGGTACCTGGTAACCTCTATTACCTGTTTTACAAGGTTTGTATAGCGCTCTCGGTTACAACAGTGCAAACACAATGTAGGGTTGTGCTTGTTATCCTTCCAGTTCTGAGAGTGGGCCTGATTTTTTGTCATAAGCTCAAGGTTTACACACTGCTTATTAGTTAACTCCTTCCCCAGTTTTTCAAAGGTCTCTTCACTCCTCTCTTGTAGTTCATTTCGGCAGAGCAGAGGCATCTCAGATTGGCATCATACAGAGCTACCAGTGGCTCTGGCAGGTCTCCGGTCTCTGTGTCGGATTCTGATGCGGAATCTGTGTCACTGAAGTCCATGCTAGTAAGCTCAGCTGCGTTAGGTGCCAGTACTTTCAGTTCTGCAATGTCTTCATCTGTCAGTTCTGAATACACAATAAAATAAATGTTAGATAACTTATTTTAACACAAATTGCAATCAAAGCTGGTTACATCTGTCATTAATAGTTAGCCTACATGGCACTGATTATAACTTATGTTTTTACATTAATGACACTACCAGTCAATTGTAGTTTTATTAAAATATAAGTAGTTCAAGTCCAGTGAATGGTACAAAAGTAAGCAGCAAACCGCCAAAGTTAAAAACAACATGTACGTATTAACACAGGCTGTTCCAAAGTCTTCACAGATTGGGACACCTGTAGAAATGTGCTTTTGCATCAACTTTCAAGGCTTCAATTACTTCCATTGCTTCAGAATAATCAAAGAAGGTAAAGACAAAGTTTAGATCAGCAAAACTCAGATGTAATTTTTAGGGATAAAGTAATGAGTTAACAACTTCAAGTTATTCTACGGCAATGGAAGTTAACGAAGCCTTGAAAAGTTGATACAAAAACACATTTCTGTGTTCCAATGTGTAGCTAAACACCTTGGAACAGCCTGTGTATATACACCCTCAGAAGCTTTATTTGTACAATATTGCAACTAAAAAGGCATGACCTGATCTCGTCTACATTCAGATTGTGTCTGCCTTTTACATAGTTCTTTCTACGCTTTACGCTGACTGGCTGCAGTTGGGTGTCTTTCCTCTTTGCCTTTCTGAAGCCGATCTCACTCAGTCTGGCTGGTTTCATCTCTCTCTTGGGTGTGTGAATCCACATATTTGTCCCTTGAAGTACAACTCTCCGTCTTTCCCATCCTGACCCACAGCTCAACTTTAAACATAAGTGCAGCTGCATGGCTGCATCATGCGTCTAACCTTCACAAAATGGTATAATGTAATGTGCTTTAGGCTATACATAACAGTTGTATGATTTCAGCAAATAAGCTGTTCAATTTTGTTTGATTCAATTGCTGACACTGACTGAATTGGGTAAATAATGAAAATTTAAGATAGTAAACTTATTTTGGTTACATACCCAGCCATACAGGTGCAGTTTGCAGTAATAATACAGTTGTTTGTCTTGTTGACAATAACCCAGGCCTTGTACAATTCCATCTGTCTTGGACATGACCACACAGAACAAAGTTGTACGCATCATGAACCAGTGAATGGTTGTTTCTATTTAGAAAAGTCCATAAAAGTACATCAATCAATCATAAAAGTGCTCCACATGGCTTAGACATAAAGGCTTTCTGAAGCGAAGCCATGCGTTTGTGTAAGAAAAATATTCATATTCAAGTTGCGTTTTAGATTTAAGTCGAATCCGTATGTTCGTTTGGCTGTAAGCTAGTTATTTTACTTTATAGTTATATATTATATTTACTTATTATAATATATGATATTTGATATTTGTTTTACACGAACGCATGGCTTCGCTTCAGAAGACTTTCGGTCATCTTCGAAACAAGTATTCTCGTCTCGTATAGAAAAAGTATTCTCGTCGCTTGATAACATTAAGGTTGAGCCACTGTAGTCACTTGGACTATTTTAACGATGTCTTTACTAACTTTTCTGGGCCGGCAGATGCAATTACCTAGCAGCCTATGAAGGAGTGAGACAGCTCTCAGATTTCATCAAAAATATCTTAATTTGTGTTCCAAAGATGAACAAAAGTCTTACGGGGTTGGAACAACATGAGGGTGAATAACTACTGACATTTTTGGGTGAACTAACCCTTTAATACAGTCACATTATTGCATGCCATAGCCTATGAGAGAAAGCTGTCATTAGAGCATGGTAGCCAAACTTAACCCATGATTAACCAGTGGAATTAACTTGTAGGCCTGTGCCTAATTTATTAAAATAGACATTGATTAATCAAATAGCCTATTGATAAAAACAAATGTTTGATGGACTTACGTGTATTGGATATATATAAAATATGATTTCCTATTCAAATTTCCCTCCATGCCCTATTATTAGTGGTGCTTGCAAAATGCAAGGCAACACTATTGTTATTGCTCATAGGCTACTTAAACTTCGGCACGCTACTCCTCCCGCACCGTTTGACGTAGACCCATGAATGAGGCAGGATGATGATTGCAAAATGATCGAATCACTCTCTGACAGCTGTGTCCGAAACTGCTCCCCATCCACTATATTGTGCACTATATCAGGTGTTAGCCATTTTGTAGTGGTTTCCGACTTCTGAGTGAATGACATCATTCCCTACATTCGTTCACTACTTTATACCTACAATCCTCTCTGAATTCGAGTGTACATTCGATGTACACTTGCTAAAGCACTATTTACCAAAATCCAATGCAGAGCTTAAACCAGAGATTACTTTACAGCTTTCTTATTTCTGCTTTAACATTTATTTCATGCTAGTTTTAGGGGTTTTTTTCTACCTTTTTTTTATTTTTATTAATCATTACTTGAATAAAACATTAAAATATAGAGACAATATTATATAGATGCATTTTAAAATTAAATAATTATATTTAAGGTAAATTATATAGGTATATTATTTTTATTATTAAAATATATTATTTAGGCAATAATATGGCAAATGGCATAGTAGGGATTAGTGAATGAGTGAACGAGTGAGCGGTTTCAGACACCTTCGAGACAACTCGGAATTCCCAAGTCATATTAAAGATTTGTTCACAATGAACGAATCGTTTCTGACCGACCCATCACTAGAAGATGTGATTCTATTGGTTGTACAATCAAAGCTCGCTGCTGATTGCCTGCGAGATCGACTTCACCGATCAGTTGCTGGCTGGCTGACTGACTGACTGACTTTCAGCATTATTCTCTTGAGGTGAGTGGAGATGGTTGTTGTCAAATATGCTGTTTTATAAAGCCTTGTAATGTCAATGTAGCTCTTTATTTGAATGAAATGTAGGCAATATTATTCGTATTATAATACGAGGTGTAGTTTATATCGTTTTTGTGTACACTGAAGCTATAGTTTTCTCTGTAAAGATGGTGATGCATAAGGGATGTCTACAGCTAGCCACACTTCTATCTTTGTGTGAAAACGTAAAATGATATTTTGTGTGTGTCTGATGGATATTACGTCCTTTGGGTTTTGCTGTAGCTTACAATTGCTTAAATACTGCATTGTCGATTGATGCAAGTCGCTTCATGTCTATCAAGGGCAGCGTGTAGCCAATCACACGCGTTTCTGCTGAATTTAAAAATGCAACATCCAATCCAATGGCGATTAGATTAGTCACCGGTGAAGAAATCCGGTGAGAAATGATTTCAGTTCACACTCACTGACAGAATTATCTAATCATAAACAACAACGTGCAAATATAATGTATGTTAGACATTTATTTTGCGCTGTAGTTAGCTTTATTGAATATAAAGGGAGTTCCATGAGTGCATCACTGGTATAACTCGAGAGTGGGTTGACATCCTTTGTTTTCGTGCCTTTCGGTCACGTGGTTCATGTAACGGTTAGCACAAATCTACGCTGACAATCTGTTTGAATGGGTTCAAGTAGGATAGAGATGAGACGGCAGCTTCACTATTATTTGCAGCAATTTTTGGTAAATAATAACGCATGAGGTGACGCATAACGCATTGATTACTTCATTGACGACATTTACAGTATTTTGAGGAGTGATGGAGAGACAACATTAATATGTTTTTCTTGTGTTTAACCCTCAGGTAACGTTATTCCTTATAGACTATAGAATGGCAAGCCGTTTTATCTTAAATTGTACCTAGTGTTACTCGTCGTAATTGCATTTTTACTAGTAAGAATTAAATTAGATAGCTCTACAATACATTCAATTATGACTAGTAAAAATTACAATTACAGAGCTTTCTAATTCAATTATTACTAGTAAGAAATGAATCAATTACAATTACAGAGCTCTCTAATTAAATTCTTACTAGTAACAATTACAATTAGAGAGCTCTACAAATGAATTTTTACTAGTCATATGTCTCCATTGACTTCCATTAATTTTTAATTACGGAGCTCTACAATTCAATTGTTACTAGAAAGAATTAAATTAGAGAGCTCTACAATTCAATTATGACTAACTTAGTAAAAATTACAATTACAGAGCTTTCTAATTCAATTACTAGTGAGAATCAATTACAATTACAGAGCTCTCTAATTAAATTCTTACTAGTAACAATTACAATTAGAGAGCTCTACAAATGAATTTTTACTAGTCATAGGCTATGTCTCCATTGACTTCCATTCATTTTTAATTACGGAGCTCTACAATTCAGTTGTTACTAGAAAGAATTACAATTAGAGAGCTCTCAAATTCAATTCTTACTAGTAACAATTCAATTAGAGAGCTCTACAATAGCTATTCCTACTAGTAACTAGAGATGCACCGATTACAATTTTCTAGGCCGATTCCGATTTCCGATTTTTCACTGAGTTTGACCTGCCGATACCGATTTTAGCCGATTCCGATTTAATTTTTTTCTAACCACTTTACAGCACACACAAATATTTATTTTCCATCTTTTCTTTAACCCTTTCACGCGTAAGTTTAAAATATTCTAACTGACACCCCCACCCCCGAGTGAGTTTTTTCGCGAACGTTCCCTTTAATGTTTCCATGGCGACGCGTCACGCGATACACCGCAGCCACAATAATACTGTATGACAGATGTGTCGCTTTTATTTCACTTTTCCTTTTTTATTCAAAATATTCACAGACTTGCTTACCATGTCATCAACTAGCCTATCTGATATTCCGATTCTCAAATACGTGTAAGTGAGTGTATTTGGTCGTTTAAAAACCTTTCATCTTGATCTATAATGAGATGGGCGCCGCAATGTTGTCCTGTCAGTCGGATTTACAGCACGTGAATTCATCAGTTTCTCCGAAATAAATGCAAGAAAGTGGCCGGTGAACTGAGAAGAATAGAGTAAACTTTATAGTTACTTCCACTATATGTTTGTCTGATATGAATAACACACATGTCGGCAAATTATATTTGAATATATTGTTATTACTGCTTCCACAGACATCAGTGTGTGTTTTACAAACTCCAAATGTATTGTTTTAATCGTGCTTATGTGTATTTAAATATCTGAAACCTAAAATAAACATTATGAGGTTGAAAACACTGCTTATTAGTTGTGATATATGACAGCGCTGAACGCGTCCAACTCTGGCTCAGCGCCAGCCAACGCGCGAAAGCACAGTTTGAATCTGGCAGTTATGCGACGTCCCTGAACATCTAAATGTGGCGCCGCACCGTACTCTCATGGGCACAGACATACAAATCTCATATATGAGACCGTACCGCTCAAAAGGTTAATCATCCGGCGCCCGAGTGCATTTGACCGGCATAAAATCGGCATATGTCAGACTGACCGGCCGGTCGCCGGTCATGGCCGATCACGTGAAAATCGGCCAATTCCGGTCACCAGCCGATCAATCGGTGCATCTCTACTAGTAACAACTGCATTGTGGAGCTCACTATTCAGTGCCATCTCATTATGATAATCGTGCCTCATGTTTATTCATCTGGCAGGTATAAATAGGCAGGGTGTAATTTCTATTTATCTCTTCATATTTTAAAGGATGCCACGGAGAGGAAAGAGAGCTCAGGCTCAACTAATGCGTCGGCAAAAAGAGGGAGATGGAAAGACCAGACTCTGCAGGATTAACAGGGTACTATTGATATCTGTCTTGGATTTCAACATGCTCATTTCAGGGCACCATGTTTGGGACTAGGACCGTTACGATTCCTCGATTAAATTTGAGTGCTTGATTTGTAAAAAAAAAAAAAAAAAATCACTGATTGCGATTTACGCCTGATGATTAACTGGCAAAATACCAGAAATGGCACATTCCGCAGACGAGAATCCATGAACCGTTTTTTTAATCCCTTATATATGGACAAAGGCATCCAGATATCGCTGTAGCTGAATAAAACGCAGATACAGATAGAGCTGTTTTGACGATGAAACACGAAGACAAAAAATATACAATTGCGACAATATATGGTTTATCTTTGTTCGTCTAGGTATTTTCAAAAGAATGAAGTATATTTATAATTTAATGCTAATCATTGTACCTTTATCACCCTATAGATGTGGCCATTAAGAATGCATTGTTTTTTTTTTCCCACGGCATGCCACAATTCGAGCTGGAATGCCGCTGAATCCTGTCATCACATTTTTTTAGAATTTAAATAAACTAGTGCAAAATGCCCGTGCAAAATCAGTTTTTGTGTGTGTTTTTAGTAATTGTTGATTTGGTGCCGGTGAAAGAGACTGTGACCGCATTGAATTCAGGAAGCAGGCTAGGTTACTACAAATGATGGCTGTGTAAAATAAAATATAATATTCAGAAGTAATAAGTGTAGCTTATCAGAATGTTTATTTTTAAACCACAACCTTCTAAGTGCTTCTTTTACTGGTATTTTTAACGATATCTTTTGCATTTCTCATCCAAACAATGTCAAACTTGGCACTGCACTTACTCGTGCCCGTAGAGAGACACCTGTCAAGTTTGAAATCCATCGGACTAACGGTTCGAGAGATATGCGAATAACAGACACACACAGACAGACACTGACAGACGTTTCTGTAATTTATAGATAGATAGATGTGTTGTACTTCACAGAATATCCACCAGACGGCGCATGGAACAACATTCTGTATCTACAGGCCAGACCAAATTGCTCGTAAACACTTTGCAATTATTCGCCTTCGATCGATTGTTAAATATGCTTATAGATTATTACAGTGCGTTGCATTTTAAAAATAGAATTAACATAATTATCAGTGTCTGATAAATTAACTGCATGTAATGTTGTGATTGTGAGAAAACCACAATAAAATATAAGCTAAACAAAATAGTATTAGACACAAATATTTGATATGGTAATAAGGACATTGAAAAATCTATTTACACATGAGTGCAAAGCGGATCATTATTTGATGTGCTTTGTAAAACACAGTGTTGTTGTTCAAATTTACAGCACTTTCTATTTCAGATAAATGCTGTTCTTTTGAAATTTCTATTCATCAAAGAATCCTGAAATAAAAATGTAAATAACTGTTTTCAACATTGATAATAATGTGACATGATGAATCAAGTGACTGACTGAAGACTGGAGTAATTATTATTATTATAATTATAAACTAGGCTACATTAAAAAGAGTAAAACAAAATAAAGGTATTAATCTGTATTTTTTCTAATAAAACAGATTTCGGAACTTTAAGAATACAGAAGGAACGCATTAGTTGTCAAAATAATCGACCAATTACTAGATTGCCAAAATAATTGTTACTGACAGCCCTAGATAAACATTTCTAAAAACTAGATAAAATGTTTCAAAATGTACCTGCATAGTTTTGCATTTTGTGACTTTTAGTCAAATAAAAGACAATTTTTTTCCAGTCATATATTTCGTCATTGAAGATTTCTTAAAAATAGTGTTAAATATTGTGTGGTCTTGTTCACATGAACCCATATGTATCGTCTTGTTAGCTAAGTATTAATTCATTATTAACTTTGACGAGTCATAGCTCCGAGCGAGGATTTCATAGAAACACAGGGTTTACCACATTTGAAAAGGCTGGCAGGCTAGAACATGCCTCACAATGGTGTAAAAGTTGTACACCTGGGGGGCAAGAGGCACCCAAAGTTGTCCCATAGACATACTATGGCGAAGGTCGGCCCATGAAACGCATGTGTTTCTCCTACTATGGTAAATTGCAAAGGGATTTTGAATTGAACATAACTCTGGATCACAGTGACACAGAGATAAGGGGGCAGGCTCATTTTACTCAGACAACCAGTCAGTCTCTCAGGATCATTGTGAAGCTATCGAGCCTTGCCCTGGCAACCATTAAGAGCACCATAGCAACAAGTTCATAGACTTCCATTGAAAGAGATCAAATGGATATCTCCGGATTTAAATTGTGGACTTGTTTGACTCGGGGCAGCAAACAGCCAATCATGAATCCCCTCAGCACTTCATAGCCCCGCCCTAGCAACCATTGTCGACCACCTTAGCAACCAAAATTCAAAGAGGGATATCTTCCATTCTGAATGTCACTGAGGCATGTGAGTTGGTTTATATCATTCATACTGACAAGCTTTGGAGTTTCATCATTGGCAGCTCCCAAGCAACCCAACCCATAGCAACCAGAGTACCCTATTAACTAGGGGTGTGCATTGGCACTGCCCTCACGATTCGATTCGATTACGATTCACCAGGTAACGATTCGATTCAATTCGATTCTATGATGCATTGCGATGCATCAAAATTCTACTGCACACAACAAGGCAAAATTTTCATCAGTCATGAGGCAATACAAGCAGTCAGGTATTGAACAACAGATTTTATTGGCTGCTATGTGTGTATTATCACTCTCCTGTATCTTTGACATAAATGTCATTAAATAAAATAAAATTGAATGGTACAGGGTATTGGATATGACATTTTCAAACCTGAAAAAGAAAGCATAAATCACTGCTTTCAGTGCTTTGAATGAGAAATGTTTCTCTTCTCTCTGCTTGAGAACCATTTGAAATTAAATTTCAACTTTATTGTCCAACTCAAGGCCAGAAAATAAACAGTGTAGGGTGTAACGGTTCACAAAATTCATGGTTCGGTTCAATACGATACACTTGTGTCACGGTTCGGTACGTTTTCGATACAGCAAAAAGAAAGAAATGCCAGAGAAATTTCCTTGATTTTTTTTTTATTCTTTTTTTATTAGAACTAACATCATAAACTATGACATTTTTTTCTTTGAGCAATGATGGAGCTATAATTGACTCTTCTTAGGAGCATATAAAACAAAACAGCTCCTTGGAAAAAATTAAATGTAATATTTTGTGCTTATAAACAAATGTTTATTTTAGTTCAGATTAACATTTGAGGGCAGCAATGTTATTCATAATGTCGAAATAAATCCGACATAACGTTACTTGAAAGCATTATAGCCTACTATTCCTGCCTAACTTCCAAAGTTGCAGTTAGTGTTACTACAGTAAATCCATGGTGAATATTGCAGATCTGTGGACACTGGATAGTTCATTCATGTCACAATGTTTCTTCCTGGTTTCCACGTCAGCGCTGTTTGATCCGTTAATAACGGAGAAATGTGAATGTTTCTCACTAGATCTCGCAGCGATGTTATTACTTTAGTGGCGAGTTCAAATGCTTTCTTTACTGGATCTCTTAGCGTTGTGTAGTATAAGATCGGCTCGCGCTGCGTTGGTCCAAACTGATAAACAGTCTGTCACGAGTAGCTCAGTTTCGTTCCGCTTACATTGCGTTTGCCATTTGATGTTGTGGTCGCGCCAGCGTCTACATTATGAGCGCGATCGCGACGCGCTTACATTTGAAATAACCGTTCGGTTTGAACGCGTACCGTTACACCCCTAAGTGACATAATCGATTATGGCACTTTGCCGCATCGATGCTGAATCGTGCATGCCCCGCATTGCGATGCATCGCCGAATCGATTATTGTTGACACCACTACTATTAACCGTTTAGCAATACCTATATCTCTGCATCAAAGCATTGTATAGAGATGGGGGTTGGCTCTTTTGACTGGTAAATCATGCTAGAATGTGGTACGTCGTGGTAAATCATACTAAAAACATGGTAAATCATACTGCAATGTGGTAAATTGTGGTAAATCATACCAGAAACATGGTCAATCATACTAGAACATAGTAAATCATCCTAGAATGTGGTAAATCATGGTAAACTATTGTAAATCATGCTAGAATCATAGTAAATCATACTAGAACGTGGTAAATCATGGTAAACTATGCTAGAACATGGTAAATCATGGAAAACTATGGTAAATCAAGGTAAACTGGTAAATCATGCTAGAACATGGTAAACTATTGTTAGGGGTGAACAGCTTAAAGACCGAGGACCGGATATGATTAAAGAAGACCAGGAGCCGTGAGGTTCAATCAAATAGGTACAAATTTACTGAAGAATAGTTTGCAGTTTCATCGGTAGAGTCAGGCGTCAAAGTCTCACGAGGAGGTCGCAGGCCAGAGACTCTACCTTACACAAAATCTCACTCCATACCATTTCCAAGGGCATGAATGGCATCAGTACATACATGTTGGCTACTTCTGATTGGCTAAGAGAACATAGTCTAAACAATTCTACACATATGGATAGATAGGAGGGTAAGTCGACATTAATCAAGATAGTTGTCATCCGAGTCCAAGATTTAATCCAAAGATGACCTCGGAGGTCGTAGAAAGGCGTCTCGGGGTCTGCTGTGGCATATCACAAGACCTGCACAGAACATTCAGGGCGCACACAAAAACACAAGGGAATCGCAGTTCCTCCAAGGTTGAAGAGGGCCTGAGCTCACTATTATCAGGACAGACTATCAAAACATACTGATAAAACATTCCCTTTTCAGAAAGTACAGATAATGTTCACTTTATTAGAGAAATACACATAAAAGAAGTACAGTTCTGTGAATTAGATCACGTAAGTCACATAGAGTTTGACCCCTGTAACCTTAACTGATCAGCTAGAGACAGATATAGATTATACATTTGCTGAGGGTCGTCTTCAGACTTGACCTCTTCTGGCAGCTGCTTTCCCAATACAAAGAGCCTGTTTTCTCAAGTTCCTCTTTCCAGTCAATAAAGATTAGTCACAGACAACAGAATGCACTTAGAAAGAAACTGGTAAAAACGTTCACAGCAACATATGGTTAAAATATATGTGAATCACTCATTGAATATAGAAATGATTATATAATTTTTATTTTATTTTTTAAATATAAACACGCTTATACTTGATTATTAATTTTATAGGACTAATGTAAGCACTCAGAAGGATATAAAGGAGATATAATGTATATGTGTGTGTGTGTATATAGAAGAGACAAGGAATTCTGACCCCAACCCTTCACTATAGTAAATCATGGTAAACCATGTGAACAACCTGGTAAATCGTTAGCAACATGCTAATCATGTTAGCATAATGCTAGCAACATGCTAATCGTGCTAGCATCATGCTAAAAACATGCTAATCATGCTACATCTTGTTAAAAACATGTTAGCATCATTCTAGCAACAGGTTAATCATGGTAGCATCATGCTTTTTGCCACTGCAAGCACCACTCACATTTTCTTCAGGAAATGTACATATATATTGCTGTGTATCAGCACGGTTGTGATTCGGCCGTAGGTAATCACAGCGTGCTGATATTATGAGCTTTCGTATCAGAGGAACCTTTTCGTAGTTCCTAGAACTATTGGCGGAAGTTCCCGGTTTTTGGCATGTTCGCACCACAGGAACTAGGAATGATTTTAGTTCTAGGAACTCTTTTGGAGGAACTAATTTAGCTCCTACTTCAGAGTAGGGTCTAAACCAGCACTACAGTATCTATCCGTGACGTAAGTGTACGCAGATTGGCTGAACGAATGCAAGACACCAGCACCCGCCATTTTTAAAAAGGCTCTGTAAACACACCGATTATAGCCTAGATATTTACTCTAGAATCACTACGAAAATGATAAAGAGTGATAGATGGGCCTCTTAACCTTTACGCTGAGGAGAAAATCCAATGCAACTTTAAGCGGACCAACCCAGACATAATCATGTATTTCTTGTCAGCTAACAACACGACATCAACCACACGACATACGCTAATAACTTTTCATTACTGTCTACTTTCTATGCATTACAGTTCTATCTAATATCGTATTAGACAGGACTGTTAGACATATCGTAAACTAATGAACATGGAGAATGCGAGCACTGTTTGTTTGCTCAGGCTGGCGTTCTCAGCGCCTTCAAAATAAAGGTCCGCCGTGCCTTCAAAATAAGAGTCACAACAACAACCGTGGCTTACGTCACTTCAGAGTTCCTACTGGCGGTGCGAATGCAACCAGGAAAACGTTCCTAGGGGAACCATTAGTTATTGGGGAACCACCCTGGTGGTTAGTTCCTAGAACTAAGTTCCTAGAACTATCCGATGCGAAAGCCCCTATACAGCGCTATCGCATGGCTACTCGTGTGAAATTGCTCATTTAACAGATCGTAAAATAGACACTTAGATTATATATTAGTCACATATTTGAGGTCTAAATAACAACATTCTCGCCTAAAACACTCTTAAAATTACATTTTGTGACATAACTACAGTAATATTTATTAAAAATATAGTGAATTTGCTCAGCCACCATGACAGACGCTATACAGGACCTATAGAATGTTGCGCATGTACGGTCAACGCAAAATGATCGAATCACTTTCTGACAGCTGTGTCCAAAACCACTCCCCATCCACTATATTGTGCACTATATCAGGTGTTAGCCTCTGAATTCCAGTGTACATTCAATGTACACTTGCTGAAGCTCTATTTACCAAAATCCAATGCGGAGAGGACTGAGCGCACGTGAAAGTGCGAGCGAGTTTAAACCAGAGATTACTTTACAGCTTTCTTATTTCTGCTTTAACATTTATTTCATGCTAGTTTTAGGGGCGGTTTTTCTACCTTTTTTTTTTATTAATTATTACTTGAATAAAATATATTAAAATATAGTGACACTATTATATAGATGCATTTTAAAATTAAATGAATTAAATTATATTTAAGGTAAATCAGTTATATTATTTTTATTAATGTGTTAATTGTGTTAGCATCTGCCCAGTGCTGAGTTTTGCCACTGCAGGAACCACTCACATTTTCTTCAGGAAATGTACATTCTAGTTATGTTATTATTGTTAAATTTGCTCCATTCCTTTCAGTTCTTTGTGGCGATGTTCCTTGCGGTCCAGAAGCACCGCAAAAAATAAAATAAAAAAGATCATTCTGGACAGTGGTAGGCATTTCCCTAATTTGATTATGTTGACATTAGTTAATCAAATATTGTTAAAATATTTAATGTTCCATTTATTTTCCCATGCATGTCTCCAATTTACAATTTGTTCTGTTTATTTCATTTAATTGTGGACAAATTGTGGTCAAAAACATGGACAGTTCTTGACAGTTGTCTGGAATTCGGACACCACAGTTTCCCGGAGTTTGGTTCTGATGAGCTGTTCTGCAGCACACCTGACACCACGCTTGTTGCTCTTATGGAGGTTCCCCTCGCTCCAGCCACAGCACCACTTCCAGCACCAGAGCCCAACCTCGCTCCAGCCACAGCTCCACTACCAGAGCCCACCGTCACTCCATCCAAAGCCCCCACCAATGAGAGATCCGTGTGGCCAGAAATGCAGAAGAAAATGCACAGACAAATTTAGTTAGAAGAGGCTTTGGGTTACCACCCAGCAAATGACAGCCTGGTCCTCTCTGTGGTGGGGAATGAGATAGGAAATGAGGTGATCAGAAGAGACCAAAGAGAGGAGGAATGTAAGGAGTGCCTACTGCAGGATCAGCACATTAAAAATGAAGCACACTAATCCATGATGGGGATGGCCATGACATGGACTGCTTGCAGTGCCAGAGGTGGCGTGGGCATAAAGGCTGATGCGGAGAAAGACTGGCCAGAGGACACATTAGTGAAGAGTGTGGACCTTTGAAAACATCAATCTTCATAAAGCGTATCGTGGCATTCCATGACACCTTTGCCTCTGTAGGCAAGAAGAAAAAAAAAAGAAAGAAAAAAAAAAAACACATAATCATAAAAACATGTCCTTTTATGCCCCCAAACAAGGATGGCTTTCTGGTGTTCACTGTGAGCAATGTTGTGGAGGATGAGGAGTAAGACCACCATGAAACAACATGAAATGAACAGGATTCCAAGTTCACTTTCTTATACATGATTTATTATTTATTATTCCAATCCCATGCATTTTAAATTTGTACATGATTTGTTGTTATATGTTTGTTTTACATATTTGTTATATCTTTGCATGACATTATTAATTAAATTAATGTTTTCTCATTAGGAATATGCTGATCTTGTATTTATTGAAATTATTCAGTGTCACCTATCTGCAGTCAACCTGTTAGTTTTGCTGCACACCAATTGAAGATTATCTTTACTGCTATGGAGGTATTGTCATGTCTAATGAATTAATAATGCCATCAGAATGCAACCAAAGCACAGGATAGCAATAAGTAGATGGCTATAAGTAATTGTAAACCATCCAAAATAACCTATTTTATTTCTAAAGCACGTTTAAAAACAACACGAGTTGACTAAAGTGCTTTACAGACCCAACCTTACAAAACATACACAAACACCATGTTTTCACACCATAAAATACCACAATACAGATGTTACTATAACGATTTTGTAAATGGTGATCAGCAACCAAATATTGATCATGTGGAAGTTCCTTTCTTTTGCCTTGGCATGACTTCATACTTTTTGCAGACAATACAAATGCACAGTAACTTCAAAATATGGGTCAAAAGTCAATTTTGAGCTCAAGATTTTTTTATGTAGATCATTTTCATTACTAAAACATTTAATTGACAGATTTCCAGTGTCCTACCTATAATTAATTTGACTAAAAATCTTTAACGTCAATTTTCTCTAGCGAGTTAAGATCTTTTGCCTTTGTAAGGCAGTATACCTTTGGCTTCATTGAGTATAGCTATCCTTTTTCAGGAATGTTACATTTACACTTAGGCAAACCAACAATTAATATTTAAACATTATAAGATGCTGCAATAGGCAACTGATGTGGTCATTTTAAACTCTTTTTTTTTTTCAATGTACACTATTATTTTAAGTGTAAAACATTAAAATACTAAGTCCACCTTAAAAATAAATTATGAAGGTGTAGTTAAAGTTTTTTACAGTTTTATTGTGACCATATATATACAAAATATAAACAAAAATAATTGATAAACATAAAAAGTCAACAGCATTCTGTATTGTTTTAGAATAACAGTGAATGCACAGTGATTCAGTGAAGGGTCTGGCTTTTTGTTTGGAAAAAATGGTTTCGTACTTATTAATACTGTTTCGGTGTGGACAGTATTTTAATAATTTATTTTCATAGATATTTCAGTTGTAATGTTTTTATGGTGCCAAATTGTATTTGATTCACTTTGTGCGGTGTTTTGTAGTCCTGTAGTAGTAGAGCACTAGTGCGGGCATTTTTCACGGCGTGTTGCATTGTAGGAGGCGTGCTCTGGAGTTTTCTTGCACGCAATTGATCACTTCAACTGCCACTCACTCGTCATGCAAAAGCCGATTGGTCAGCTTGCACGATCATCATCAGCCAAACACATTCGTAGGGTTTTTTTTGTGTGGCTAAAGAGTGCTCGATGACCGTGGAATTTGTCAAAATAACAAAATTACCTAAATGTCTGCAGTATAGGAAAAAGCTTTAAACGCACTGCGCTTTGTGAGCCGGTCATTTAAAACACGGGAAAAGGAGAAATTAACAAAAGAGCTGGAGGCACAGGCACGTTAGGGGAGGTAAGCTAACTCAGTTAGCATCAGCGTGACAATTCAATGAAGCTAACTTGACTGCATATTACTGATCTTTTTGTACATGTTGGTGATTTAAGAAAACCACGGTACTATGTGTTGTTGTTTTTTTTTTGCCTTTTTTTTTGTGTGCCTTTTTATGATCTGTTTAGCCCTCTCATCCGTGTGTTGCGCGCCGTTTAGAGGTCTTGACTTGCAGGAATGGTGGTTGAAGTAACGTTACACATACTGGCCATTTCTGGTGTTGAATACGGCTTTTCACCTTATTGGATGGAGATCAGTTAATATTCCGTTTACAGCCACGATATCTACATGTCCAAATACGTTTCATTACAATTTCATTGTGATTTTATTACAATCATGGGAAAATAGAAGACTGGTGCCAAATTTCTTCTGAAAATGTGGCACAGAAATGCTTCTTAAGTAGCATTATCTTTCCTTAAATTACAGCTGTATACTTTAATACAAGGGGCTGAAGTGAGTCAGAGTAGTCAATGTTTAGGCTTTACGTCTTTGAACTGAATTTTGACCAGACACAGATCAGCACATCTATCCACATTCACCCTTAAAATGTGTCAACTAAAGAATTTTTGGTAACACTTTACATTAAAGTCTTATTAGTTAATGCAATAACTATCAATGAGCAATTTCTTACAGTGTCTATTCATCTTTGTTAACGTTACTTAAGAAAAATACCTGTTCATACATTTTTTTTTTTTTGTTAGTTCATATTATCTCAGATCCATTAACTAATATTAACAAATGCAACTTTAACGTTGACTAAAAGGTTATCAAAAATTCAATAAAAAAATCTTTTGGAATAGCCATGTTACATTTCTGACACAATGGGACATTATAATAGAAATGTTGTGAAAGGACTGCATTGAGCAGTTTGTGTTAGGATGCCTTTCAATATCACTGTTGAAATGTTTTTGAGGAGAAACGTATCGAAATTCTTTCAGGTGATGTGCAGGTCTGATCCATAGTTAAATGGTTACTTCACCCAGAAAGGAAAAAAAAAATGTGTTATTAATTACTTAAAATTAAATCTGAGAGATTTCTGTCTACGCAACTACTATTTTGTTGCTTCAAAAATTCCATAAAAAGAGATTGCAAAACTAATCCATAGACTGTCAATGGACGGACAGAAATCTCTCATATCTATTTCATTAAAAACTATTTTAATTAGATTTTTCAAAGATAAACAAAAGTCTTGCATGTTTCGATTGACATGAGGGTGATTTAAATGATAACAGCATTTTTCTTTTTGGATAAACTAACTCTTTATTAAGGCGAGACACTACAGGTGAATAGGGTAAAATTTTTAAATAATAGATATCACCATGAAACTTCCTCAGTTCATTACTTACACAAGTTCATAAAAAAAATGTTTTACAAGTTTTTGAAATTTGTATGTTTAATTATGCAAATTAGGTATTATCTCATTAAATATGTGCAATTTTGCATATTTTTTCAGTAGATATATCTGAAAATATGATAAAGCCAGAAGCAAAATTATTTTTTCATTTTGATTACACACAAGATGGAAAAAGATGTTCAGAGGGATTTCAGGATATATGCTTTCATTAACTAGGAAATCAAAATATACTGTCCATAGCCTTAAAATATCGATTTTCACCATTTTTTTTTTAATTAAAATGTCACATAAATCAGGCCAGGAATGATTTATTAACAAATCCCTCTGAACAGATCTTCAGAATACTGCTAAGTGTATAACTGGAAAGTTTGGTGTACACAGGTGCTACATAGGCTGAGATGTTTCTACTGGAGAATGACAAAAAACGCAAAAAAATAATTTTGCGAAAATGGCAGTTAAAGATTTAATAGTTCTAAATGAGATTTCGTCGTTAGCTTTAAATCCCCCTTTGGACATTCACGATTGGTTACTGATAGAAAGGAAATGCCCATATTTGGGTTACATAGCGTTGTGCGGGAGACTCAGAGCTTTACAACGATCCCGGACATGACAGACTTCAGTGAACAGACGGAGCTCGGCATGTCGCGTTGGAATACTAACTTCCTGGTAAATTCGGGAGAAACTTACTGCCGCAAGTAAACAAAATGTAATAAAATAAACATCGTAATGTATATTTTCAGCGTTTTCTTTATAGCAGCTTGAAAGAATACATATTGAAGGAGTAAACTCGGCCAAAATCTCAAAACTGACCACTGCATGAAAAATCGATGTTTTTGCCTGCCGTGTCTCGCCTTAATGAGAACATATATATTTCTAGTGTCTGCCAGCTGAACTACAGAATGCACCTTTTAGATGTTGCTTTGTTTTATGATGTGATCATAGTCTTTTATGACATTTTTAGCCTGTTTTCCTTTTCTTTCAAGGGTATGGAGGTGGATGCCAGTTTGAGCTCAGAGATGGAGTTGGATCCGGAGTTGGAGGAGGAGTTAGGGGTGTCTTTGGACGAGCTGCGCAGGTGGATCGAGGAGCAGGTGGATGGCAGCGAGGCCGTGCGGCAGAGGAAAGATCAGCTGGAGCAGCTGCAGGACTGGGTTGAGAAGAGGGAGAAGGAGGTCTCTGAAATGGACACTCTTTGCTCTAATGCCTCAGAGTAAGTATAAAGTGTGTGAGAGTTCATGCACTGAGATCAACACAGTGTTCGTCTTCTCAACAATGAGACTGTCAAACAGCTAAACTGTTTCTTATACATTTTGTGGAACACCTGGCTTAGACATCTTCCAAATATGGAATGGAAATTAGCATTGAAAAGTCTAAACTGATGACAAACTGTCCCTAATAATCATCCAGAACCAGTGCCTGCAATCAGTGTCTTAGTTCAAATACCTTGGCACAATGATGTTTGATGAGGGATCCAAACCAGAAATGATGGCCAGGATAGCCCAGATTACAACAGTCAAGTCACCTTTATTTGTGCTTTTTACAATACAGATTGTTTCAAAGCAGCTTCACAGTGATAACATGAAAATAACATGAAAATAATACAATAAAGTTTCTAGAAGAAAATTGCATCATCGTCCACCTTAAGTAAGGCAGATCAATAATATTGTTGAATATTAAATGTCCCCATTAGTTGGAAGCCAAAAGCCAAGACAACAGTGGCAAGGAACCAAAACTCCATCTGGTGACAGAATGGAGAAAAAAACCTTGAGAGAAACCAGACTCAGTCGGGGGCCAGTTCTCCTCTGGCCAATGAGCGAACAGTGTATGATTATGATTCAGGCAGCATTACAGGTCAGAAGTCAGATTGGATCAGAACATTCAGAATATTTATCCAGTTCCATCTGGTTGGAAGTCGGAGTCATCACGCTGGAATGGAGACGAGTTTGTTGAGGTTCAGTGCCGATGGCTGTCATGTCGATGAGGCCTTCACAGGGCTGATGAGGCTGGCACCTCAGGGATGCGTCGTGGATGGGTCCAGGCACAGGTCCACCATCTAAACTGGATATGGCCCGGATCCGGCTGATTTCAGTGAACCTCGGAATAAACAGAAAGACTAACATTAGCGTAGATGCCATTCTTCTTATGATATAACGAGTACATCAGGTGTTATAGGAAGTGTCCCCGGTTCTGGCTGACCTAATATATGCAGCCTAAAAATCATTTAACTGATTTGAATAATAGAAATGTATAATGTTCTATATGAATGCCAGGTAAAAGATGTGTTTTTAGTCTAGATTTAAACTGATGGAGTGTGTCTGCTTCCCGGACAATGTTAGGAAGACTGTTCCAAAGTTTAGGTGCTAAATAGGAGAGGGATCTACTGCCTGCAGTTGATTTTGATATTCTAGGTATTATCAACTGGCCAGAATTTTGAGATTGCAGTAGACGTGAAGGACTATATGCAGTGTTGACAGAACGGGGCTAATACGGTCATACTTTCTGGGAACTCTAGCTGCTGCATTTTGGACCAACTCATCTTTGTTTATTAAGCGTGCAGGGCAACCACCCAGTAGAGCATTACAATAATTTAGCCTTGAGGTCATGAACGCATGAACTAACTGAACAACAGCACTTGCAAGACTGAAGCCAATATGGAGGGACAAGGACATCACCCTTAGATTAAAGCTCAGACTTATGCATGCTCTGGTTAACTCCATCTTTCTGTATGCACATGACACATGAATTGTGGACACTGATGGCTGAGCTAGTGAAGAAAATTCAGGCCTTGGAAATGCGAGGCTTTCGAAAAATTCTGGGCATAAGCTACAAAGACCGTGTGACCAAAAAGGAAGTACGCAGCACCATTAGGCACAGCATGCTGGGCCTTATGAAGAACTCATAGCAACAGTCAAAAAAAAGAAACTGCAGTGGTATGGACATGTCACCAGATTCTGAGGGCTGGACATAACCATTCTCCAGGCCACGGTTGAAGGAACAAGAAAGAGAGGGAGACCAAGGAAAAAGTGGGCAGACAATATCAAAGAATGGACCAGTGGATTACGAGTAAAAAGAAAAGAAAGAATTTGTCTTCTCAACTATGAGACTGGTCAAACAGCCAAACTGTTTCTTAAAAGTTTCTTGAGAAAAATACAGTACTCACTGCAATATACAAATTCTTCCCAGTAATGTTGGCCGAAATATCATGTGGTAAACAACTTCAGCAACTGATACGCTGATCAAAAACACTGCACGAGTTCATCAGGTGGAAGTTTCCACTCCATCAATTGCTGTGGGTCTCTGTTTGAGTGTAATCCAGTGCATAAATCTTTGTTTTTACAGGTCTGTGGTTCAGTGTGAAGCTCTGGTGAAGGATGTGTACAGTAAGATGGGTCTAGTGTATCGTGAGAGCAGTTCAGAGGATGAGGGTGTAGGCGGGGCAAATACTTCTGAGGTTATTGAGATTGACGACGATGATGACGATGATGTCATTGCTGTGGGATGTGGTAAGTTAGATGTTTTTTATTTTTTTTATTTTATAGATGTAAAAATTGTACAGTAACAAGTGTGTTTGTTTTGCTCCACAGTGGTTCCTCCCAAGAAGGTTGTAACTCCAGCCAAGGACCCAGCGGTAAGACAGATGTGAAATTTGACCAACCACTCTAAAGGTGCTGTCACATTTATCATTTGTCAGTTAATTTTAATGGGCGAAAATTCACATGATCAGGAATTTTCTGTGTTGGTGTAGATTTTGCATTGGATTCAAGTTGGTCATGCAAATTCGCCACGTTGACCAACAGAAAGCTGCTTGGTTTGAAAATGACCTATGTCTGAGCTGTGCTTCATACTTCGCTACACTATTGACACTTTTTTTTTTTTTGCTTGCAAAAATCTGGCGAAATTGTGACCGCACCTTAATGCTATACTATTAGTACTTCATAAAGTTATTTGTCAGGTGCTTTAGTTGATGTTTCCTTTCCTGGATTATATTTATAGTTGAAGGAGGCTTCAGCTGCCCTTCAAAGAACATCTCAGCAGGTGCAGAACCTGGCCCAGACGGTCAACAGAACAGTCCCATCTGGTATCACCACATCTGCTAAAGCCCCCTCCACACAAACACACGGTGCTCTGGCTGTTCCAGCTGTGTTTATGTCCTCAGGTCCAAGGAACGCACCCACTCAACCGAACCCTAATATTAAACAGGATAACATCAAACTCGACATGACACTTTTGGGTAAAAAACGAACCAAGACATGGCATCGTGGAACACTTGTTGCCATCAAACAAGTGGGTAAGTGTATGCAGTTTATTAAATTAACGAATAGTACTGTACATTTCACAACTGCTGTGTGTATTTTAAGAAGGCTAAAATTGAATCTCAACGCTTAATCCATTCTTTTGATATCAATTGTTCACAGGAAACAATTTTAAGTACAAGGTGAAGTTTGAAAATAAAGGGAAGAGTCTTCTCTCTGGTAACCATGTGGCATTTGACTACCACCCAACACTGGAAAGACTGTTTGTTGGTGCCCGTGTTGTTGCCAGGTACAAGGATGGCAATCAAGTCTGGCTCTATGCAGGCGTAGTCGCTGAGATGCCCAACAGTAAGAACCGTATGAGGTAAGATGAACAGAAGATCTTGGGATTGTTGGATAGAAGACATTGCAAGTAGTCAACCTAATATGCTGACTGAATGTTGTTGCAGGTTCCTGATCTTTTTCGATGATGGTTATGCTTCATATGTGGGCTTGCCTGAGCTCTATCCAATCTGTAGACCTTGTAAGAAACGTTTTTCTTTTTTCAATTTCCTGCAATTTCTGTTTTTGCCTTCACTTTAAGTAATGTCAAACACTTATTTATTTGTATAATAATAATAATAATGAATAATAATAATTGCATGAAATAATTTGTAATAATGGATCATTCTCTCTATTTCTCTCTCTCTCTCTCTCTCAACCTGGATTCAGTGAAAAAGACGTGGGAGGATATTGAGGATGCATCATGCAGAGATTTCATTGAGGAGTATATCACGTCGTATCCTAACAGGCCCATGGTGTTGCTGAAGCCAGGGCAAATTATAAAGACGGAATGGGAGGGGACATGGTGGAAAAGCCGTGTGGAAGAAGTGGATGGCAGCCTTGTCAAAATGCTTTTCCTGGTCAGTTTGGCACCACATACAACTAGAAGTGTTATAGTTGAAGATTTAAAAAAAATGCATTTGCTGCTAGATCTCTTTGATTGTCCTTTATGTCCGGTTATGTTCATGTGCAGAGTTGCTGTGTGTTTAATGACGTTTGAACATGAAAAATATTGTTTTCAATGTTGCAGGATGATAAGCGAAGTGAGTGGATTTATCGTGGCTCTACACGACTAGAACCCATGTTTAATCTGAAAATGAACACCGCTAACAGTCAAGAGAAGAAAATGGCTGGTCAACAAAGACAGCGTCCTAATATGGGTAACTGATTGCTTTCTGTTTGTCCACATGTGTTCATCTTTTACATTTTAAGGGAGTCGTAAGGCCCGTTCACACCAAGAACGATAACTAAAGATAACGATAATTATATTAGTGCCCATAACATAGCATGATAACGTTCTATTTATTATAAGCATGCCCTGCTGTGATGTTGCCTGCCGCTTTAAATCCTCAAACCCTTAAAAGCAGAATGGATTCTGATTTTCTCTCAATTATTTTTTTAATCATCCATCAGTTGGAAAAAATCATTCTGAAAGTGATTCCAACCAAATTATTGTGCCATTAACATTATAGTTGTGGCAAGGACTAAATTTAGAATGATTTATGAAACTAGGCCTATATCTTTTTCATTATAGTTATCATCCTTGGTGTGAACAGGCATTTAGTGTTTCTATTTATGCTTCCATTTTGACCTTGTTAATTTTATGCATGAACAGTTCTTATTACATCTAAGTATTTACTGGTCTGTTCCTACTCTGCACTCATTTTCCAGTTCACATCTTACTAAAAACTGTGTATGTGTTTTTAGGAGCATTGAGGACAAAGGGTCCTGTAGTGCAGTACACTAGTGACAACAGTACTTCTGGTGCCAGTCGGCCTATAGCCCCGCAGCTCCCACCACCTCGGCCACTGCCTGCCGGACCCCCACAGCCTACCCGCACAGAGTGAGTGCTGCAGGCGCTTCTATTCTTTCATAATACTGCCAAGTGTTAAACGATGTTTATCTTTTTCTCTTCCATTTCAGGAGTCCAAGTTTAAAGAGTCAAATGGCTAAGAAGAGCACTGGTCCAGTTGCACTGCAGCCTCGTCAGGCCATGACCCCTGACCTCCAGCCCAAAACACTAATTGGCACTGTTCAGCAACCCAATACCTCCAGGTTAGCATGATAACCCAGACGCTGGGTACTTGTCACTACCGTGATCTGTTTAGATACTAAACACTGTCTATGCCACATTTCCTTTTTTGCCTCTTTGTCAACATTTCCGTGTGTTATTATTGTCTTTAGTGACCTGATCAGGTGTAAAATACTGTTAAACAAGGTCCAAAAAGTTTTGTAATCCTTTTTTGCAGAGTGATTATAATATAAGTATACAAGCACTATGTACCAACATCTTGTTTTCTTATTTGCAGGCTCTTTCTTCTGCAGTCTGGACCTGTGCATACATTAACGCCAATCACACCAACAACCCATAATTTGCAGACAACCGTGTCGACCTACACAAGTGAGCGTATTCCTCAGGAGCCATCGTATCAGGCCCCAAACGACCGACTCTTCTACCTTACACACAACTGCACTCCAGACTGTCTAAAGCGCATCCGGCCCACTCATCACAACCTGCACCGAGGACGCAACCCACTTCTTACGCCATTGCTCTATGAATTCCGGCGCATGACAGGCCGTAGACGACTTAACCGCAAGGTTTGTATGTCTTATCGGTGATATTTTGTGTTGGAAATCCAGTCATTTCAACAGAAATCGGCGCGAATAAGGACAAAATATTCCCCCACATAGATTGCATATTGGGTTTAAGGTGCTCATGCATATTCACCACGTCGACCAACACAAAGCTGCTTCATTTGAAAGTGACATCTGTGTGAACTATGGTTCATGATTCACTATACTACAGACTAGTGGTAAACTGAAAAGTGTTTTTCCATGGTTGTTGCAAATATCTAAAGAGCATGATGATCAATATAAATTTTTAGTAACCATCTTCCTCTCTTGCTCAGATGTCGTTCCACGTCATCTACAAGTCCCCATGTGGCTTGAGTCTGAGGAATATGGCAGAAATCCAGCGCTACCTCTTCCAGACACTCTGTGACTTCATCTTCTTGGAGATGTTCTGTCTGGATCCCTATGTGTTGGTTGACCGCCGATTCCAACCGCAGAGGCCTTTCTACTTCATCCGGGACATCACAAGTGGCCGTGAAGACATTCCCTTGTCCTGTGTGAATGAGATTGACAACACACCTCCACCCAATGTGGCCTACAGTAAAGAGAGAATCCCAGCAGATGGAGTCTATATTAACACCAGCTCAGACTTCCTGGTGGGCTGTGACTGCACTGATGGCTGCAGAGACAAGTTAGTATCAATGATTAACTTTCAACAAAATAAGTAAAAAAAAATGTCATGGTGAAGAACAAAACTCTTTACAATAGTTTGGCCTAATGTTTTAAAATATAATATTTTCTAAGAAGTAATCAAGTCAACATGACAGATAAATTCACCCCATCTATTTCCTAAAAGCATGTTATTGATCTTTTTGTGATTAATTCATCCTTGCATTAGTTCCTATTTTAATTTTATTTGACCTTATTTGTAATAAAAAATCTCATAACTCAACCTTCAGGTGGCAGACTTGTTTCTGTTGACGTATGCTGGATTTTTCTAATCATTTAACCCTTAAACACAACCTTGGGTCTTTATCGACCTGGGACATTATTCACAACCCTCTCCCTTTTTTTAAGTTAGACATTACCCTTCTTAGTATTTCTCAATCTATTTATTACAAGCAATTTAACAAGAAAAATAAAATACAATTATTAAGTCCTTTTTCTAATGATTTTTTTGTACAAAGTGTAAGTATAGTGTAATAGTTTAAAAACTTTTCTCTGCCCACATCAAAGTCATGTGGTGCAACCAACATGAAGAAAAAACATAAAACAGGAATTTATATCAGAGACCTTTGCAGACCTTCATGACTATGTCAAGACTCTACAAAACATCAGTTAATTTGACCTTTTTTTTTTATCACAGGACAAGATTATTTCAGGCTCTAAAGTGTCAAGTGGTGCAACTCAACAAGAACTTTTAAATAATTACTTTTTTTTTTTTTTTTTTTTTTTACTTGGTTACACCACTTAAAATTTTTACAGTCATAAAATGTTAACTTGTTCTTGAAAATGAATACAAAGAGTACATATCTAAGACCTGATTTTTGTTCTGTACCTTTGCTTGTTTGTAGATCCAAGTGTTCGTGTCATCAACTGACTCTACAGGCTACAGGATGTACTCCAGGTGGACAGATCAACGCCAACGCTGGATACCATCACAAGAGACTGGAAGAATGTCTCCCCACAGGGTCAGTGATTCATAACCAACCCTCTCATGTTGATTTCAACTTACTGTCTTCTAGCTCCTTTTAATTGTAATGTGTTTTTTTTTTTTTTTTTTTTTTCTGTTTACATTCTCAGAATCTATGAATGCAATAAGCGGTGTCGCTGTAATGCACAGATGTGTACTAACCGTCTGGTTCAGCACGGTTTGCAGGTCCGACTGCAGCTCTTTAAGACCCAGAATAAGGGCTGGGGCATTCGTTGCCTTGATGACATCGCCAAGGGCTCCTTTGTTTGTATCTATGCAGGTAACGCACTTGGACTTCAGTTTATTTAAAAGAACACTCCAGTGTTTAGTCTTGCCTTAGCTTTTCCCTCTTATTGTTTTACATTAATATTTGTTTCTTACTCTTTCAGGTAAAATCCTGACTGATGACTTTGCCGATAAAGAAGGTTTGGAAATGGGCGATGAATACTTTGCCAATCTAGATCACATTGAGAGTGTGGAGAACTTTAAAGAAGGTTACGAGAGTGAGGCCCATTGCTCCGACAGCGAGGGCAGCGGGGTGGACATGAGCAGGGTTAAACTACCTGCTTCCTCCCATCACGGTAAATCCACCACCAAGATGGAGGAGCGTAACAGCAGCACTACCGGCAAAAGTGAGAGACCTATGCACACATCTGACCATTCTGCTTGTTCTACTATTCCACTACTACTTAAATCTGTGCTATTGGGGGGGGAAAGTAACGACACCAATCAAGTCCGACTCAGTAATTGGACAGTAATTGGGTGTCAAAATTATGAATCCTACTATGGTAAAGGTGAAGCTCAAACAAAGTATTTGCCCCCCCAAAAGTATTAAGCCAGATTGAAGGATAGTCTTCATTGCATTAAAAGCAAAAAGGCATCCTTTTCTAACTTCACTATTCTGAGACGCCTTTGCACTAAACACATTTAACTAGAGATGCACCGATTACAATTTTCTAGGCCGATTCCGATTTCCGATTTTTCATTGAGTTTGACCTGCCGATACCGATTTTAGCCGATTCCGATTAAAACATTTTCTAACCACTTTACAGCACACACAAATATTTATTTTCGATCTTTTCTTTAACCCTTTCACGCGTAAGTTTAAAATATTCTAACTGACACCCCCACTCCCAGAGTGAGTTTTTTCAAGGTGAACGTTCCCTTTAATGTTTCCATGGCGACGCGTCACGCGATACACCGCAGCCACAATAATACTGTATGACAGATGTGTCGCTTTTATTTCGCTTTTCCTTTTTTATTCAAAATATTATAATATAACAAACTTGCTTACCATGTCATCAACTAGCCTATCTGATATTCCGATTCTTAAATACGTGTAAGTGAGTGTGTTTGGTCGTTTTAAAACCTTTATAAATAATCTTGATCTATAACATGAGATGGTTGCCGCAATGTTGTCCTGTCAGTCGGATTTAAAGCACGCGAATTCGTCAGTTTCTCCCGAAATAAATGCAATAAAGTGGCCGGTGAACTGAGAAGAATAGAGTAAACACTGCTTAGTTGTAATATATGACAGCGCTGCGGCTGAACGCGTCCGACTCTGGCTCAGCGCCAGCCAACGCGCGAAAGCACAGTTTGAATCTGGCAGTTATGCGACGTCACTGAACATTCTAATTGTGGCACCGTAACGTTACTCTCAGGGGCACAGAAATAAAAATCCCATATGAGACCATACCTCTCAAAAGGTTAATCATGCGGCGCCCGAGTGCATTTGACCGGCATAAAATCGGCATATGTCAGACTGACCGGCCGGTCGCCGGTCATGGCCGATCACGTGAAAATCGGCCAATTCCGGTCACCAGCCGATCAATCGGTGCATCTCTACATTTAACTAACCTGGCCTCTAGGTGATTTAGTGTGTCAGTTCTTCTCAAGTTCACACAGGTCTCCTAGCAGTTGTAGTTCATCATTAACTACAAATGTGATCAATTCTCACTTTTTAAAATGTATTTTTTTATAGTATTTTAAAGTATTTTGCATTAAAAGATTGCTTTTTTTTTTTTTAAATGGCATTTGGTTTAAAAATTTTTTAACTGATACTCAGTGCATTGTATTTTAGTGTAGTATACTTTTTTTTTTTGCGCTTGAGCAAGTTTGTTATAATGTAGATCCTGCAGGTGAAGGTTAAAATATGTATATAATACTCTTGTTTTTCACCCACTTACTAGGCCAAGACGATTCATCTGAAGACAGCGATGATGACAAAGACGAAGACTCGAATGATGAAAGCGACAGCTCAGATGACACATTTGTGAAAGACACATATTACACCACCAGCTCAGTGTGGAGGAGCTACACCACCCGCAGACAGGCAAAGGGAATGAAGGAAGGTGAGGACACACAAGTGTTTTAATCGATCTGCCCTCTCCTCAGACTGAGACAGAAGACAGGTCACTAGAGGGCAGACTTTGGTAGAAGTTTAGGTGGGAGTCTTTTAAATTGTCACAAAACCTATCAAGAACAGGATAGGATTTTTACTACGGTTACTACTACTACTACTAATAATATTATATATTATCATACCTGCAAACTTGTCGCTTTTCGGCGACAATCGCCGTTTTCTTGGTCAATTGGGTCATTTACGTGAATCGCGTAGAACCGGAGAGTTTTTTTCCGAGGGGGGGGGGGGGGGGGGGGGGGGTATATTGTTTCTCACAGTAACTGCCATGCAGGCTAGAATTGCGAAACATTATTGGATAATTCTTATAATTGACATTTCTCTGGGCCAATCGGAATCTTAGCACTTTTTCTCTTGGCCAATTGGAATCTTAGGACTTGCGTCAGAATCTTGAAGCACACAGCGTCAACTGAGCTGAGCTCGCCATTTGATGAGACGGCTGGCTACCGTGCGAGTCTAATGGAAACTCGCGCATGAATTTTCCTGCATTTTAGCGCCCACCAAAATGATTTTTTTGTCCCGCCAAAGTCTTATTTGATCGGTGAGTAATGTAGATGAACGGCTGCGTTTGTGACAGAGTGTATGTTTAACTGAAAGAACGAGCAGAGAGAGAGAGAGCCGGTCGCGCGCGCGCACTCTCTGTGTAAACGACTTCACCGTCTCCAAACTAGGCGCTGTGTTGCTCTCTCTCCCTCGCACGCACATATTAATCAAAAATAAATCGACAGTGGTAAAAGGTCGAAAGACCTTTTTTTTTCTGAATTACTGCTGGGTGTGAATTTTGCTAAATAAGTTTACTTATCTTCTCTGAAAAGCGTTCTGGACATTCAGCTGACTTAAACAACACTTTAATTAAACGAAATAAAACTATACAGTGATGAAATGTTTTTATGTTGACACAAATCTTGGATGTCAGTGTCCTAACTGCTGGCATAATCACACAACGCGCACGACACGTCCAATTCGCGAACTAATGACTCCTTTAAACCGATTCATTTTAATGAATGGTTAAAACCAGGGTTCGAAATGAGGGGGGTCTGGGGGGGTCCCGGACCCTCCATAAGTCATTAGGGACCCCCCATAAGAATTTATTTTTGGATTTTGGGGGGTCCCCGACAAATATATTTTAACATTAAAAATAATTGTGAAAATTATAGGTCTTTAGTGACGTTTTATATTTATAACAGTAATTCATTTATTTCCTAGCGCGAGGCAGCAATCAGGGCAGCTATTAGCTGAGTGAGTTTCTATACAGCGTCACAGATTGTTGTTATGGTGCTCCCGCAGACACGCACTGTAGCTGAACGCGGCAAAACGAAACCTCACAAAGAGTGAAATCCTGTAAGTGCTTCGATTATATTTATCTCTCTATAATTGCTTATAGTAAAATATTAGGAGTTCGAGTTCCTATATCAAAAGTTGCATTAACTAGATACGCAGTGTAATGATTAGAAGAGTACGTTTGTCAACGTTTCTTGTTAGCTAAGTATGTGTATGAAGGCAAATTATCTGCCAGCTAACAGCAGACTATGGAAACTTGTTTCCGCCACAGAGTGAAAAATAAAAAAGGTAATTCTGACGTTTTATCTCAGAATTACGTGATATAAAGTCGCAATTGCAGGTTATAAAGTCAGAATTGCATGATATAAAGTCGCAATTATGTGTTATTAAGTCAAAATTGCGTGATATAAAGTCGCAATTGCGTGTTATAAAGTCAGAATTATGAGATATAAACTCGCAATTGCGAGAAATATACTTGAAATATACTTTTTTTTTCTCAGAATTGCATGTTTATATCTCGCAATTCTGACTTTATAATATGCAATTGGGAGATATAAAGTCAGAATTGCATGTTATAAAATCTGAATTGTGAGATATAATTCTGAGGTAAAAAAAAATAATAAAGTCAGAATTGCTTTGCTTATAAAGTCAGAATTTCGTGATATAAACTCGCAATTAGGCCTATGTGTTATAAAGTCAGATTTGCATGAAATAAAGTCGCAATTGCGAGAAAAAAAAGACACCACTACAATACTGGGCCTGGCCCAAACCATGAAAAACATCCCAAGACCATTATCCCACCTTGAACACTTCAACATTGCTCCATATAATTTTGCCTACAGTATATAGTGTAGCAAGGTAGTCTTCAGAATTTTTAATAATTTAATAATTTAATTTTAGGGGACCCCCCAAGAGTCCTAAGTCATTTCGAACCCTGGTTAAAACAACTAATCTTTCCAACAGTGAACTGAGGTGACGTCTGAATCGGTGTAACTAATCAGTAACACTTTACAATAAGGTTATATTTATTACATAAATTATATAAAAAAGTACAGTTTGCTAACTCAAGCTTAAACTTCAAAATAAAGAAAACCACTTGTTTTAAAAAAAAAAAAGCATATGACTACATTTTTCCACACAGTGCTATCAAGAATCGATAAGAGAATCGATAAAGAATTGGATCGATAATCAGAATCGTCAGTGGCATTATTATTGATAAAATCTTATCAATTCCCATCCCTATGTGAAGACCGTAAAATTATAATCAAACATTAAAGAACATACATGTTTTTTTTAAGAGTTAAAAGATTAAAACATTTTGCTAACATGAGGTCTTATTGTGTCACTGTCAGTCTTTTTACATCAGTGCAAAACTAGGGTATGCAGATTAATTATTATTATTATTATTATACATTGTTCATCAGCATGCATTGATTAATCCCATGGCATGTAGCAAAAAAAAAAACATGCCATCCAAAGATCAAAAGTGTAGCTACGGTTCACCAGACTCTATGCCAGCAGTGCATGATGCAATATTTGTGACAAGACAATTGTTGCCAAGACCGGCAACATGACAAATCTGCTAAAGCACTTAACAGCGCACAGAATAAACTTGAGAGCAGAAAGTTGATCCGTCTTCGACTGCAAGAACTGGAGCGAGTCACAAATTAACCGAAACTCAGCATATAGACTACTTGCCTCACAGACATGAGAAAGAGGCCTAGAAGCTTAAAATATGTCTACTTTTAAACTAACTAATTCGAAACAAATAGTTTTATTGGATAATCCAAATAAAAGGTGCATTTCTCTTTATAGCTGCGCGTGCGTTCACTATACTGCAGGAATGAGTCAGCATCGTCATCTTCATCTTTACAGCCAACACAGACTCAGAAAACACTAGTTTATTAATAAACAATTAAAATGTCTCCTTGCTATTTTTTCCCGACATATTCATAATCATTATGCTACTTTTGCCAGCGCTTTGCGGTAAGCTTTTTGTGCTGAGTGCGAGGCATATATCCCGCCCACCAGTAGCCTGTATTTAATTCAATTCACATTTATTTGTATAGAATTTTTAACAATACATTTAGTTTCAAAGCAGGTTTACAGAACAAAACGTGTCTAAATTACAATTTAGAGTGATCTATTATCAGAGGTGGTGACTGTGTGCATTTCAATGCAATTTTCATTTAGTTTCATTGTTAAACTGCATTAAGTTAAGGCAGAAAAAACGAGCTTATTGAAGTAAAGAATACTTGTTTTTATGAGTTAATGTAATGTTGTTAAAACTGATTTAATTTTTCTATTTTCATAAAATTGGTATCGAAAAAAAGTATCATTCAGGAACTGGTATCGAGAAAATTGTAACGATACCCAGCCCAATCTAGTTTTTTTTTGCCACGTGTGTATATATCATATACAATATAATATTTATTTTTATTTCTGTGGTGTGAAATGTCTTGAACAGTTACTACTACTAATAATATTTATTATTGTTTTCATATATTATTTTATATATTAAATTATAAAATATTTTACGTATTTTGGTTTTGTGTTAAAAAGTGTCTTGAACAGTTGATGATAATGATGATAATAATAATAATAATGATATCATATCATTATATTTAATATATAATGCAATATATTTTATTTTTGTGGTGAAATTACTAATATTTATTATTATTCCTATTACAATATGTAATGTCTAATATTTATTATTAGTTTTATTATAATTGTTATTACCATATGTTAAATTATACAACATATTATGGTGAATGTGTCTTGAACAGTTAATAATAATAATAATAATAATAATTATTATTATTATTATTATTATTATTATTAACTGTTCAAGACACATTCACCATAGTATATATTTTTTATTATTTAATATATTATACTAATATGTTAGTTTTATTTAATATTTCACTTTTCCACCTTTCTCTTTGCTGTAGAGAGTCAGGACAGTAAGGATGGGCTAAGTGTTTCTGCAGGCGAGGAGAGGAAGCCCCCTCCCATGCCGGAGGAGACCGGGAAGAGTAAAGTAGCATCTTGGCTCACCAGCCAATCCTCCACTTCTGCGAATCCGAGTGTCAAGGTGGAGGGAGCGATTAAGACGGAGAAGAAGGTGAGTGCAGTTTTTCATGCATCCTGTTTCCAATTTTACTTTTCACATGAAATGTCTCCCATTTCTGTCTCTTTGTTCCTGTTTGTCTGTTTTACTCTGATTCTCTCTCTCGCTCTCCCTCACTCAATCTCTATCTGTCTTTTGTTTAGGATGTGATGACCCTCTCTGACAGTGATGATGTGCAAACTATCAGCTCAGGATCAGATGACAACAAGGAAAGAGAGAAAAAGACTCAGGGTGAGATGGAAGAAAAGGGCAAATTGCTTGCTCTCATCCATGGACTTCCTTATATCAGTGTAACCGTTGCCAGCCTTCAGTCAGCTGACTGAATCTGCATGTTGTAGTGGTGTATGAGCAGAAAACCTTTTTAACCCTTTACATCTTTATTATGAGATGAGATGCTCATCTTGTTGTGCAGGTGTGCTGTGAAAGCTCAATTAGAAGGTCAGATAGTCTTACATTCATGAAGTCCCTGTAACAAGCCATTATATAGAACATTGTTCGATCTCTCTCTGTCTCTCTCTCAGCTGTGGTGAAGAGGCAGGTGGCGGTGAAGTCCACACGTGGCATTGCTTTGAAGTCCCACGGTATGATGGTGAAAACGGGGGGAGGGGGTGCGGGAGGAGGTGGGTCAGGCCCATCTCGTGGGTCAGGCCCATCTCATGGACAGGGAGGTGGCGGGGGTGAAGGTGGCCATAGAAACACCCGCCTGTTCTTTGACGGGGAGGAATCCTGTTATATCATTGATGCCAAATTGGAAGGCAACCTCGGACGCTACCTCAATGTGAGTACAATTCCAGATACAGACTTATATTCGACATTTGCATTTATTCATTGGAGTCTAAGGATTCTTTACTTGATTTTTAATTCGATGATAGTTCGCAGCTGCTGTGTTTATATCCTCTCTTCTGCTTGTCTTTGTCCCACAGCATAGCTGCAGCCCTAATCTGTTCGTCCAGAATGTGTTTGTGGACACTCATGATCTGCGCTTCCCCTGGGTGGCCTTCTTTGCTAGCAAGTGAGCATGACATCAGTGTTTCGAAGTTTGTTTGTTTTTATCGATATAGGCCGATATTGGATTTTTAATTGTACTGCTCATTTTCATATTTATATTACTGTTGTCGTTAGGGCTGCACGATTTGGGGAAAATGTCATATTGCGATAATTGAGGTCAAAATTGCGAATGCGATATAATAAACAAATGGTTTCATGAGTCAACTTGCTTGGTTCTCAAGGAAAATAAATGCACACACAGATTAGTGATAATCTGCCTAAAGAAAAAAGTTCTTTAGTCAAGAGCAGTGAGTGTTTTTCTCTGTTCTCTTTGTTCTTTGATTAACTTTAGCGACAGATATAATTAGTGGCTACTGTGTACTGTCCCTTTAAGACCAGTCGCTGTTGACAGAGACACAGATCTCACACGCGCCTCATTCTCTCACGAGTCACAACTCTTCACGTTCATCATAAGACTACTCTTATGTTATAAAGATACTCGACAAAAAGACATTTTGGCACAATTGTGTGTGTTATTGTATGTTCAAGCTCGGAAGAGAACTGTATTCTGGCATGCTGTTTTGTGCGCTCGCACAATATTAGCGCAAGTCTTTCTGTGTCACAGGCAGTGCGTTCTTTTTTGTCTTATCGCGCATGAATGGTTTAAAAGCATTTGCATGAATAAGAGCGGGATCATGTAACACTAGCCAAAGGATGCCAAAAATTAACAGATGCTGCATTAATTGCGTTAACAGCGCTAATTTGTTTATTTAATATAAAATCGCAGCATTTTGCGTCATATAATTGCAATTGCGATATGATTAATCGTGCAGCACTAGTTGTCGTCATCTAACGCTCACTTAAAGTTACTCTTTGAAAACACTAATAATTTAAATCCACATCTCAATCAATATCCATTTTTCATACTGTACATTATAGTGTTAGGATGCCTAAATTCACATTTAGCATTTCAAATTATGAATTTTAGTTTCTAGTGTTTATTTTATTTTATTTTATTTTATTTATTTTTATTACAATTATACAGAATTTTAATACAGGCCATTTGTGTTATCAGACATGACAAAATTATTTTGCTTGCTTTTATGTCTCTTACAATACTGTATATGTGCAGTTTTTCGTCATCAAAAACTATTGATGTTAATGTTCTTAATCAATTTTAAAAGTAGTCAGATTCATTAGTTTTAGTTCTTCCATTTCACAGATCATTTTAAGATTTACACCTTATAAGATTGGTGCAAGACATTGTTTTTTTGTTTGTTTGGGTTTTTTTGTTTAGTGTTTACATGAAGGTTTTTCATACTGATTTAGCTATTAGTTGAAATATTAACAGATTATTTGGCTGCATGTAAATATAATTTTTTTTTATTATTAATCTGTGTGTTTCTACAGGCGAATCCGAGCAGGGACGGAGCTGACATGGGATTATAATTATGAAGTTGGCAGTGTAGAGGGCAAGGAGCTTCTGTGCTGCTGTGGATCTACAGAATGCAGAGGACGACTGCTGTAACACATGCACTAAAGATACCCCCTATTGTAGACGTGCCAGTGAACACGTACTTGGAGCTCCTGGAAGTTGTATTTCTCCAGTAAGGTCTGTGCTACTGATAAGAACTGAGCAGACACTGAATGAAGATAAATTTGTTCAGGAACTTACTGAGGTAATAAAAAAGTGTATGTACGCATGTTTTCAACTGTCCTGCTTCACAGAGTTCCACCTTAAACCCCAAATGGGCCCATAGCATCGATCACTATGGGTTATGCAATCCTTACTGCAAACAGTCATTTCTTTTTTACATACATATGTCAATCTGTAATGTTTTGCTTAGTCAATCTTTTGCTCTTCTTTTATATATGTAGTTTTGATAATGAAGATCCAGGTTTTTTTCTCTTTTCTTTAACTCATGGATTTGTGATTGTCATTGTATGCTACTGTGTAAATGTGCTTTTGTTGGTCAACAAGTTTATAAAAACAGACAAAATTGTACTTTTGTTGAAATTTGAATTAAAGTTCTCCAAAGACCAAAAATGTCATCCTGTGTTGTAATGCTTGGTTTTCACATGGCTAAAAATAGTACTTCTTGTGAGTTCATGGAAAATTGAGTCACAAACAGCCAGCAGTTAAATTATCACATTTCAAATGAATCCGAGATTAGCTATGTGAATCTTATTTATACTTGTTTATATGAGAAAAAAAAAGTTAATTATGTAAATGACAGAAAAATGTATATAAACATCAACAACAGTTGTCTTTTAAATCTCCAGTAAAACTGAAGTTATTTTATGTTCGGGAAGCCATCTTTCAAGTGCTTTAAACGGCACTCAGTCAACACCGGTTGTAGCAACATTACCTGTGCCACAGGACACATACCCAACTAACTGAGCTTTATTGCCTGCTTGAGTGGCTTGTGTCACTATGTAATTCACGGGCTAAATAGAATATATATATATAGATTATTTATTTTTGTCAATTTAGGAAAGGGCTGGTGAGAGCTGAGTAAGCACATAATCTGTATGGATAAATCATAAGAAAAGGTTCTATATAGAACCTTAAAGGGTTCTGTCGTGTGCTTCATATATAGACACGGAGCTTCTGCGCTGAGATTGAATTTTCCAGCTGTTTATCCATTTTGGTTTTATTGTTCCATTTGGCGAATCTGAACAAAGTGTGATGACAATAAAAATTGAGATTAGTTTATTTATATTCATGAGAAGGGTTGAATATGTGACATATTAATGTTTTTTCTTTTTCCCGTTTTAAAGACAATGCTTGGAAATATTGTTTTTTAATATGAGAAAAATCATTGCCTGCCACTGCAGTTCATTTTTTTCGTCTGCTATAATTACATTTGGGTTAGCCAGTTTGAAAGTTCTCACGCTGAAGAACACATTTCACAATCAACAACAGCCTACGCTCTGTTCTGGAGATAGACTATACTGAAGGCTGTAACAAAAACTAGGCTGAAACTCCCTGAGCACAACTACAAGTTCCTCTGAGTGACTGTTACTACAGAATGTGTGCTGTAAATTACTTGTAAGCATGAGTGAAAAGGCAAATTAGTATCTAATTTGAGTTGATATTTTCAAGAGAATTGTGAAGCAACACTTCTGTATTATGTACAGTCATAGCGTCACAATAGCAACTGTAGCTGATTTAAACACTCAAATGGTCAGTTTAGAGGAAGTGAATAAAAGGAGGAGCTGATGATGTTTAAAAAAAAGTTGTGACCACTTAATGAAGAGGAAGACTGGCAGAAATTACAAATTAAAATGGCTCAGTGTCATATGTTTCTGCTGGAACTGATTATTCTCTGTCCATTTTTAAAAGGTAAAGAAATCTGTATTTCCTCTACAACACATGCTGTTACAAATCCTTGTTTAGTGGAATTAGTCTGGAAAAAGATTTGGTACATCAGCTTAGTTTTTTCTTGCAGTTATTCACGATGGTCTCTGAGTTGCTTAGCATTTGTACATGTTCCTGAATACAGTGCAGACTTAGTGTCACGCAGAAATATGATGCACATTTATTTTTATATTAAGAGTATGTTGATGATTTTAACAACTCTAAAAACTGTTTTCTGATATGAATTTATATTTTAAATGTTTTTTGTATGCCAGGATGTTTATGTGGTTTTGCTCTATAACATAATAATCACTCAAATGATCGTACTTGTGCTTCAGGTACCAGTGAAGAGACTGAGACTCGTGTGTTCTGCAGTTCTGGCGAAAATGTCCGTCTGCCCTGTAATAATGCTCTTTCTGGCTGCACATCGACTACATGGAACTATATCAGACTTTCAGAGACAGTTGAACTGATTGCTGGAGGGAAAAAGAAGAATGACACAGAGAGACATGAGAGACTGAGTCTGGGGTCTGACTGCTCTCTGAACATCAAGAAAGTCACACAAGAAGATTATGGGCTTTACGCCTGCCGACAATATGTGAATGAAAAACAACAAGGAACTGATGCACGTGTTTATCTGCATGTTCTTCATGGTCAGTGTTTCTGTCATTTTCTAATAATACCTTAAAACTCACATGTAATGAAAAGTTTGAAATCTGTGATTTATATTCTGTTTCAGTCTCTTCATCCTCACAGACTGAGATCAGATCAGGCTCTGTGACTCTCTCCTGTCAGTTGTATTCATATGGAGTCTCTTGTGATACTTTGGTCAATTATGAGGGATTTCAGCTGATCTGGGTGAATCAGGCTGGTGTGAATCTGATGACAGACTCCAGATATCAGATATTCTTCTCCTCAACACACTGTATCAGCACTCTGACTACAACACTCCTGAATGAAGATCACAACAGAGATGTCAGGTTACTCAGAAAAATCAACTGAAGACCTCAGCCACATATACTGTCAAGTATTCTGGTAAGAAAACAATATTATAAATCAGTTTTAATAGACACTCCTAATATCAAGCACTATTAATACCATCAGAACAAACCAAGGTTACAAAAGCTTCTTTCACTCGGACAGAAGAAATTTGAACTCAAAACATTCAAACCAATGTGATGGTCCAGTATACAACATTTTTGAATATTATCATATATTTAACAACATGATGCATCTGAACTAACACTCATCCTGTGCAGCTCAAGAGGATCACTCAGACACACCAGCACCTCATAACCAAGGTACATGATGATGATGATGATGATGAAGACACATGACATTTGATGATGTTGTTGCCTACAGAAAACAGAAAAAATGAATGAAACATAATGCACATAACCAGGGCAAGACAAGGCAAAAGATTAAGGAAACCACTCATTACAGATGGTACCCGTACATGACTATGTTTCCCTATGTCCTCTCTCCTTTAGAGATAGTGATCTCTGCTGTGGCTGCTGCATTAGCAGTGCTTGTTGCTGTTTTCTGGGTGATCTATAAAAAAAAAGCTTGTAAGTTTCCTTGTTTCCTCCTTTTTATAATAATAATAATAATTAAATCATAGTTCAGATCTCACTTTATCATTATAAAACAACCATCATTTGTATGTATCATAGAAGCACATGGATTATGTGGATGTTGAATTATGAAGTGAACAGAAGTGTATTCCTGTAATATCAATCACAAAGTGCCATTAAAGGGTTAGTTAAAATTGTCACTAATTACTCACCCTCATGTCTTTCCAAACCCGTAAGACTTTCGTTCATTTTTGAAACACAAATGAAGATATTTTTAACAAAATCTGAGCAATTTCTGTCCCTCTATTGGCAGTTACGCAACTACCACTTTGACGCTTCAAAAAGTTCATAAAGATTGTACAAAATAATCCCTATGAATTGAGCGGTTATGTCCAAATTTTCTGAAGACAAAACAGATTTACTTAAGGCTTTTATTCACATATAAACATTCATCAACTCAACCATGTTCGCTTGATGTGCGAGAACCAATGTTCATTCTCGTGTGTTGCGCTGCACATTTGAACTTCCGCAAGAACTAAAGAGGTTCATTCTTGTCTCACGCATAGGGTTGGGTATCGTATGAATTTTAACAATTCCGATTTAGATTCTTATCGATTCCTAATTTCGATTCCAATAAGATAAAAAAAGAAAACACATTTAGTCTCATTGTAAAACATTTAATTTTAGCTGAATATCATGAACAAAAATCAACAGGCTAAAGAAGGAACTTATGCAAGGACCATTTGCCTGCAAAATACCATAGAAAAACTAGCCAATAACAATATTGCATCTCATCATATATCAGCTTTAGTGGGCCCTAAACAACTAGCCTAACTAATATAAATTTCAAGCATTATTAAAGACAAGTAAACACTCAGTAATTATAAAATAACAGCTAAAAACGAATGAGCTTTGTTCTCGCACGTTCAGTTGAGCTTCTGTTTATGTCAGCTGATCAATGTTTATATGTAAATAAAAGCCTAAATTCAATCTGTTCATAAAGCGATTGTGTCTCCAGAAAATGTGGGCTAAACCGCTCAATTCATATGGATTAGTTTTACAATCTCTTTATGAAGTTTTTGAAGCGTCAAAGTGATAGTTGCGTAGCTGTCATTGGAGAGAACAGAACTGGCTCAGATTTTATTAAAAATATCTTCATTTGTGTTCTGAAGATGATCGGAAGTCTTACAGGTTTGAAACGACATGAGGGTCAGTAATTAATGATAGAATTTTCATTTTAGTTTGAACTAACCCTTTAAGTGAAATCTTGTCACCAATTTTAATGGTGCAACAAAATCCTTGCCTTTTTTATTTGAATGTTATTAACATTGGAACATTTAACATTTTGTGTTTTTGTCTGTTTTATCATTAATACTCATATTACATGAGTCATTTTCATCACTTTTTTTCAGATAATAAAAGAGAGACTCACAGCTCTGTGGTGAGTTCAGTAATGCCAATGATTTAGATTTGATCACTGTCTTTAAAGTTCAATGAAGTTTGTAATCCATGCAATTGCTTATAACTATTTGTTATCTAAAGGTCAAAGATGTGAATGAACATAAAGGGACCTATGAAACAATCAACATGGCCATTCCTTCTATGCCAAACGCCAATGTGAGTGAACAAAATGGCTTCATGAGTTCTTCCATTATATGTCTATTTGTCTATTCTTTAATGAAGTTTATTAAAACTTTAAGTGTAGTGACAGATGTCTGATTTGCCATGTTTCCATCGATGTTTAGGAACAGACAGATGATGTGACCTATTCTGAGGTTACTTCTTCCAGTAAAAAGCAAGTACGAATGGACATTGTGAGTAGATATCAGCACGTTCACTTGTTCTTTCATCAGTGCCCAGTGACAGTCCTGTTCAGAGAAAATTTCACCCTCCCTCTCTCGTCTATATGCTGTTGATATGTAGCTCTGAATTTGTAGATAAATGAAGTACATGAAGTAATAATAGCCGTGGGTTCCACACTGATTGACAAATCTGTGGTGTTCTTCCAGGATCATTCTAATGACACAGTGACTTACGCTGCCATCAGAGGAACAGAATATGCACCTCAGGATGGACTTTATGCCTCTGTGAAAAAGTAGAAAACAAATACCCCTCGCAAATAAACTTTGATGCAAACATTATTTTATTCAAATCGCTGCATAACTTCATGTTATGAGCAGATGAGCAGTTTGGTAATTGGCAGAATTATATATTTGCATGTGAAGGAACGAAACTTTTATATTCAGTTATATTGTTAGTATTTGTTGTTCTGTGAAAGAGTAGAAAGACACAATTCAAAAGCAATACTGTAAAAATTGGTTTCCCAAATTTTCAACCACATGTAGTAGAGGGGAAAAAAACATTTTGTATAAAGAATATAAATCAGATTTATTCTCAATCTGTAGTCTGGGTCAGTAATGTTTGCTTATTTAATCAGTCTTCATACAGATGAGACACAAAACACCTCCATCGACCGGAGGGAAGGTTTATCAGTTGGATTTTTGTCTTAAAACATGTAATATTCCTTGGAAAAGATTATAAAGTTGGTACTCTTGCTTTTGGCATGTATAGGCTTTCTCTTATACATTAAATAAAATAGGTAGACAGTCTAAGCATTAGGCCTATTTCAGCTTCTATTCAAATGATATTTTACTTAAATATTCTAAAATGGGACATTGCAGTATATAAATGTCACAGAATGAAATGTCGGTGTTTTCACACATATCATCAGCGAGCCCGATCTCATGAAAGTGCGTATAAATAGCACGTATGATATTTCTCGTATCATTTATAATTATAGGCCTACATATGATACGCAGGTTTCGCGTGCATATGATACGCACTTTATGGTGTGTAATACGCACGCACTCCTCACCCCTAATCCTACCCAAGGGGTTTACAGTGCGTATCATTTGAACGCAAAAACTCTTTTTGGCGTATAAATGATACGAGAAATATCATTCGTGCTATAGATACGCACTTTCATGAGATCGTGCATCAGCATGAAAATGTCAAAGGTTAAAAGAAAAGACTTTGTGTCTTACAAAAAACAAGTTAGATTTTTGCCAGAGAATTTGAACTACACAAATATTTAAAACATCTGTAAAAACAAATCTGTAATCATCAGAATTAAACTAATACAAACATTTATCTCAGAAATGTAAGATGTACCTGGTAGTTTCTTGTGTCAAGTAACCAAAAGTGTGTGGCAATACTTATTGAGCCCTTTTTCTTTTCTCTTTACTTTGTTAATGGTTTCACATGTTTAATATCTTTAATTTCATGGTTGCAGCTTCATTTCTCATCTGTTCTTTTACTGTATTCATTATTGTATTTATATGTGTACCATATAAAGAACTTTGGAATCATTGTTTTAAAGGTTCTATTTATTTATTCATGGCGGCAGGAAGTCTACAGTTCTGATTGTTAAGTTTGTGTGTCAGGCTATTCATCATGCCCACCTTTGTTCAAAAGTTTGGAATAATTAAGATTACCAAGGCTGCATTAATTAAATCAAATATACAATAAACAGTAATATTGTGAAATATTTTTAGAATTTAGAAGAACTGTTTTTTATTTTAATATATTTTAAAATGTAATTTATTAAAGAAATCTTAATCTAAACAGCAATTCTACAACCTGAAAGTGATGTGCATGTTTAAAGTTATAACATGATGACATTTTCCAGAGTTATTTCAATCACTGTTTCGAAACTGATGCTGAGTCCCAATTCGCATACTATCCGTCCTAAATAGTATGCGAAACAAGAATTAGTACGTCCCAAATCGTAGTATGTTGAAAAGAGTATTCCAAAGATACCCGGATGTTCTACTATTTCCGGTTAGAATTCGAAGTGCAGATCAATGCACACTCTAAGGCTAATATTGCCCACAACCCATTGCGTGCGGGAGGGAGAAGCTTTGTGGTGATGGTGGTATCTATGGTGATGTAAACATGGCAGCCGGATGCAGCCGCGGAGATTCGCCCTCAGTTTTTAAGTGTAAGAATTCAAATGTTTAACCCTTATTAAAGTTATATTTTATTGTCTCGTAATATTAATGGGGTTATTTTGTGCCAAAAAGTACCGTGTTTATCTTGTAGGGTCCGATGAAATAAAAAGTACAGTGTCATGCAAGTGTCTTTTTTTTAATGTATTTCTTCTGATGTTTCTGTCTTAGATTTATAAGTTACCTTACTATAAACCCTTATGAAAATAAACACCTTTTACTACACTAAGCATAGTTTAACCACACTGACTTATTTGTAGTAATACTGTGGCTGTACAAATGTTAACTTTATCAATCCAACCAAAGAAACATGGTTACTACACTTTTACTATAGTAAAAGCATGGTTCATTTTCATCGGGGTATTTTTGAGTATTATACATAAGTATAAAATACGTTAAACAATAGTTATACTATAAACTTTAAATATTTTAGCTTTCGTTACACACAGTGCACATGAACGTCAGAACCAGCCGCCTCACAAACGACCTGCGTTTGGTTGATCTACGACGACGCCCTGCTTCACTCCTCAATTTGGTAGGACATTGTAAATGTATTTTGGAAAAAAAGATGGGAATAGTAAATACATTTATATATGACATATAAGAATGAATGAAATGTAAAATGTTTTGTTAACAGTCATGGTGTGCGTAACTAAGCAACCACGTTCTCGTTCACGTTGCATGACGTCATCGAAGTATGTCCCAGAACGTGCATACTTTTTTGCTACACACTCAAAAGTATGTACTTTTTCCTCACAAAAAAAGTACATACTTTTAGGTCGTAGTATAAGTAGGCGAATTGGGACTCAGCCAGTGACTGCTCAACATCAAAGTCCTTTTAGGCAAGTCGTGCCACTCGGCCGCCATCTTGGCAACGCCTCCGGGCAGCTATTTCGGACTAACAAGACCAGGCTCCTATCTAAATGAATGGGCAGAGAGTCAGAACTGCACTTTAACTGGTCACCGGGACATAAAAACTGCATGTATAGAAACAGCAGTAAAAAATGATAAAAATCGCTGAAAAAGCCCCAAAATAAGGTTTAAAATGCCTTTTCCCCCACAGGTTATACTTTACTACGCATGCGCAAGAGTTTACGACACCAACTTCATTTACGTCTCTATCCAGAATGCCGGTGTTGTGCAATAATCAATGTCAATATTGTTCTCCATTATTTAAATATAAGCAGGTTTGCACTTTATCAGTAATAACAATGTATTATATAGATAAGTTGTTTTAACTATTCATTTACATGAATCGGTTCAAAAGAGTCATTAGTTCGCGAATTGGACGTGTCATACGGTTGTGTGATTATCCCAGCAGTTAGGACATGGACATCCCACAAGGTTAGTGTCAACACAGAAAACATTACATCACTGGATAGGTTTTTTCGTTTATTTAGAGAGTAATTTTATGTCAGCTGAATGTGCGGAATGCATTTCAGAGAAGATAAGGCAACGTATTTTAGCACAAATCACACCCAGCGGTAATTCAGGAAAAAAAAAATCTCAGAATGCTTCACATGAAATGTGACGTAGGTAGGTCTTCCGACCTTTTACCATAATGTTGTTTTATTTTGATTAATACGCGTGCGGGAGAGAGAGCAAGACAGCGCTTAATTTGGAGACGGTGAAGTCAGAGAATGTCTAATATGGCGAGAAGTTTCACTCTCAGTAAACTTCCGGCTTCTGAACTGGTTGCAGTTCCACTCTGATTCCATATGAGGGCGCTCACAGGACGAGTGCAGAATGAATGGAGGTCAATGGCGGTATACCCCTCAAAATCCACTTTTCTCAGGATATAATTTTTTGTCTAGTAATTTGAATGTTGTATTCGAAAGGAGATGCAAAGAAATTACACATTGCTGGGTGTTAGATTTTTTAGAGTCACTTATTTGCTTTAAAAAAATCTTTCAAAATGTCAATGACGTCAGAATGCTGACGTCATTAGCAGAATGCTAGAGTGTTATGGGCAACAACAACTCAACCTGTAAGAAATCAAAACGACATAAGTACTCGTTCATTCAACTTTCGACCTAAAACCCATGTTGAACTTGCAAAATCTACAATCACATCTGAGATTTCTCAACGGCAATCGGGTGAAAGAGACTAATTTAGCCGTCTAGCCCCATTGACTCCCATTCATTTTGCACTCATGGCGAGCGCCCCCAGTGGAACTCTGGTGGTACTACAACCAAAATTCGTTTTAATAGGGAGTGGACAGGCTCTCCGTAGACGGGCTCTGGTGAAGTCTTGTTTACACTTTTGCCTGGCTCTGAGAGAGAGAGAGAGAGAGAGAGAGAGAGAGCGCGCGCGCGACCGGGGCGCTCTCTCTCTCTCCGCTGTCGCAAAACCTCAACTGTGCGCATGCGCCAGTGGAACCAGACGATAGGCTTAAATGTTTCCTGGCTTGACTTTTAAAAGCAGATGATTGGCTTACCAGCGGGAGGGGCGGGACATGTGCACACAACCGCCATCTTTGCCGTTACGGGTTTTCCTTATATAGTTGTATTGAGGATTGAGGAAGTGGCATGTCTCATAATAAATAGTCTCTGTCAACATGTAAGTTTCATCACACTGGTTCAACCCACATAGAGAAATGATTATTTTTAAACCCAGTTAAGACTGATGAGTGACTACATGAGTAATGTAATTACATGGTCATGTCTTTGACAGTACCAGATAAAAAAATTTAGTGAAAACTGAATGAAAGAGTCTTTCTGAACCTGGGAAATAACAAGCAGGGGAGCTGATGATGTTAAATGGAAGAGAATATCAGAAACTGAAAATGGCTGATACGTGTCTTATGTTTCTGCTGGGACTGATAATTCTCTGCTCATTTCCCACAGGTAAACACATTTCTATATGCTCTATAAGACATCTGTGGAAAAAACCCTTATGGAAAATAATGATTTTTTAAAAATGTTATATATAGCATAATGATCACCCAAATGTATTGTGTTGCAGGCACGAGTGGAGCAGAAGAGACTCATGTGTTCTGCAGTTCTGGTGAAAATGTCAGTTTTCCCTGTAATAATGCTCTTTCTGGCTGCACAACTATATGGAAATGGAACCATGACAGGTTAGAGACATTGAAAGATAGAGATGAGAGACTGAGTCTGGGGTCTGACTGCTCTCTGAACATCAGGAAAGTCACTCAAAAAGATTATGGGCTTTACACCTGCGGACAACAACAACGAACTGATGGACATGTTTATCTGCATGTTCTTCACGGTAATTGTAGGATAATGTAAACTGTATTTAAAAAATGCCAAATTCTCCATTTACACTCACAGATTACTGAAAAAAATAAGCCTGTCATGTGATTTCTGTCTTATTTTCTGTTTCAGTCTCATCATCCTCACAGACTGAGATCAGATCAGGCTCTGTGACTCTCTCCTGTCAGTTGTATTCTGGAGTCTCTTGTGATACTTTGTTCCGTACAGAGGGAATTCAGTTGATCTGGGTGAATCAGGCTGGTGTGAATCTGATGACAGACTCCAGATATCAGATATTCTTCTCCTCAACACACTGTAACAGCACTCTGACTACAACACTCCTGAATGAAGATCACAACAGAGAGTGGAGATGTCAGGTTACTCAGAGAAATCAACTGAAGACCTCAGCCACATATACTGTCAAGTATTCAGGTGGGAACAATATCGCATCTCATCATATATCAGTTTTAGTAGGCCCTAAAGTTAAGTAGGCCTTTAGTAATGTCGGAAATTCTATTAATATCTTTCAGCCAGGATAAACAGAGTGAGCAAAAATTGTACAAAAAAATTAAATAAAAGCATATATAGCATATTGTGCTTTAATTGTTAAATTTGAGGTAATACTTTAAAACAATGTTCAATTCTTTAACATTAGTTAATACAATAACTGACAATGCACAACCCTACTTTTACAGCATGTATTAATGTTAATGTTAATTTCTACGTGTAATACATTTTTAACATTTCACATTGTATAAATTAACATGAATGTATTATGAAAAATTAAATGAACAATGAATGATATATCATTCATAATAATATATGGACACTAATAATAAAGAATTTAAACAAACAAACAAAAAACGCCATAAACATTGTTGTGCGTTGTGAGATCATGATGGTTAACAAATTTTTTTTTTTTAATGACTGTATAGTCCAGGCAAAGTAACTCATTTTGGAGCCAAAAATAGAATTAATTGTAAAATAATTTTTTTCAGCATAGATCTTTTCTATGAGGTGTCCAGAACAACATACTAAAAGTCCTAAGAAATCCTAGTTGAGGAAATATGTTAAATTCTCATCAATCCGAGATGTGTGCCAATAAGGCCAGGCAACAATACACCCCAATGGGGCTATTTTTTTCCTTTACTCCTATCAAAATGAAACTTTACACAATGAAAGTACCCATGAAAAGTAAAAATTTTTGTATTACAAGTTTCTTTGAAAATGAATTTGAATATGCAAATGAGCTATAGACTAATCGATATAGGCTAAATACACCTGCATAGGCTTAATTTTTTCCTTTACTCCTAACACAATAAAACTTTACATAGTAAAAGTATACATGAAAAGTAAAACATTTTGTATTAGAAGTTTCTTTGAAAATGACTTTGAAAATGCAAATGAGCAATATACTAATCGAATATGTCCAGAATACACCCTAATCGACTTAATTTTTCCTTTACTCCTATCACAATCAAACCTCACACAGTGAAAGTATAGCTACATGAAAAGTAACATTTTTGTTTTACAAGTTTCTTTGAAAAATCTATTTTAAATATGCAAATGAGCTCAACACTAGGCCTAATTGACTTACTGTATGGCCAAGATACCATAAAGTCGAAAAAACAGGGGCCAAATAACTAACACATTCATGTCCATTCAGTAAGTTAACCTATGCATAAACACGATAAATTTAAAGGATTAGTTCACCCCAAAATGAAAATTTCCTAATAATTTACGCACCCCAATGCCATCCAAGATATCCATGTCTTTCTTTCCTCAGTGGGAGAGAAATTATGTTTTTTTGAGGAAAACATTTCTGGATTTTTCTTCTAACAATGGACTTCATTGGTTACCATTGATTTAAAGTCCAAATCAATGCAGAAAATTCTGTCATCATTTACTAACCCTCAAGTTGTTTCAAACCTGTATGAATTTCTCTCTTCTGCTGAACACATAGGAAGATATTTTGAAGAATGTCACTAACCAAACAGTTAACTGGAACCATTGACTTCCATAGTACTTTTTTTTCATACTATGGAAATCAATGGTTCCAGTTAACTGTTTGGTTACTGACATTCTTCAAAATATCTATCTTTCTGTGCAGCAGAAGAAAGAAATTCATACAGGTTTGAAACAACTTGAGGGTGAGTAAATGATGACAGAATTTTCATTTTAAAGTGAAGTAATTTTGCCAGACACCAAAACTGCTTCTCTTTTTGTAGTTAGCAAGTATTTCAGACCAGGCGGGCCACACATCAGACTTCCACCGTTTGTAAAGTAGCTTTGCAGTGTTATGAGAAGCTAGCAACAGCAATATCTAGTTAGTTAAAGAAAAACAAAAAAAATCTAAAATAAAATAAAAAACACCAGAAAGAAACCTCCCCTGTTGTTGCTACCTTGTCGTGGTGGAGAGGCTTGTGTGCCTCCGTGACCCTGAAGACTATACCGCCTGGGGTTATACCCCTGGCAGGTACTACCAAGCCAGGCAGTTTTCAGCTTAGAGGCCAGTCTAAAAGCAGCACTGCCATCACCCATTGGCAGTAGGATGATTGGATGAATATTGGGCCGATGTATTTGTCATATGAATGGTGTTTCTGCCTATGCAAATTAGGACATATTCAATAGATGTGGCCCTCATGTGCATATTCTAATTCATTTCAAAAGAAACTTGTAATACAAAAAAAGTTACTTTTCATGTATACTTTTACTATGTAAAGTTTTATTGTGTTAGGAGTAAAGAAAAAAATTAAGCCTATTTGGGTGTATTTTGGGCATATTCGATTAGTCTATAGCTCATTTGCATAATAAAATTCATTTTCAAAGAAACTTGTAATACAAAAAATGTTACTTTTCATGGGTACTTTCATTGTGTAAAGTTTCATTTTTGATAGAAGTAAAGGAAAAAAATAGCCCCATTGGGGTGTATTGTTGCCTGGCCTTATTGGCACACATCTCGGATTGATGAGAATTTAACATATTTCCTCAACTAGGATTTCTTAGGACTTTTAGTATGTTCTGGACACCTCATAGAAAAGATCTATGCTGAAAAAATTTATTTTACAATTAGTCTGTCGTAAAACGCTACTTTGCCTGGACTAGTAATATTCTGCAGTATGATGCATCTGAACTAACACTCTTCCCGTACAGCTCAAGCTGGTACAACGACACCAGTGATTCCAGTCCACATCACAAACTCTGAGGATCCCACAGCTAGAAACACACCACAAACACAAGGTAATCACTGTCTTTCTCACACCAGTGTTTCGCACATACACTTTTCTTCTCAAATCAGTCCCTATAAATATAACAGATTTCTCTCTGGGGAGACGGAGTGGATTACAAACTTTGTGAAAACTAATTGTAAACAAGTTCGTCAGTGTGCTTGAGACTTTAAATCTTTGAATTTTGCTTAAGAAATATTAAAATGATTGTGGAGACAAAATCATGTCTATAGAGCTGTAACTTTAAAAAAATATTAAATAAAATTTGTAAAAAGAATGTTTATAGTTTAATGTTCTGCTGAGACATACAAATAATTCAAATGATTGTTGTTTCAATTCAGCTCATACATCAAAACACACTCTGAAAGTACATCATTTCCAAATGCACTATATGGGTACAAAATAACAAGATGGATTAAAACTGACCCTGAACGTGTTTTTCTGTAGTCTCTCCCTTAGTGATGGTTGTTATATTTCCTGCATTAGCCCTTCTCCTTCTTGCTTCTATGCTGTGGGTGATTTATACTAAAAAGGCTGGTAGGTTATTGTAATTCTTAATATTTTATAACAAACAAACAATATAACTTTAATAGTGTACATCACTTTCAGGTTGTAGAATTGCTGTGAAGATTAAGATTTCTTTAATAAATTACATTTTAAAATATATTTAAATAAAAAATGTCACAATATTACTGTTTATTGTATATTTGATTTAATTAACGCAGCCTTGGTAATCTTAATTATTCCAAACTTTTGAACAAAGGTGGGCATGATGAAATGAGGGCTAAATTAAATGTTTTATAGAAAACACAATTCCAATTAAAAAGTCACTTCATGACAACAGAAGCAAAAGTGAACTCTTCTTAACAGTTTCAAGATAATGCATTGATCTAGATATGTGGATGTGCTATATCTTGCCTAATATTTTTATTATGTGACATTTTACAGATAACAAAGAAGAGGCTGTTTATTCTGATGTAAGTATTATTTCATATTTGTCGTCTATTTGGTAAGACCAATTTATGAAGGTAATTAACTGCCTATATACTCTAGCACTTGTATACAATAAAAAAAATATATATATATTTACAAGTTGTCAAGTTGTCAGAGTAAGTACTCATGTACCATATTTGTTTATGTGTCTATTGATGTTTAGGTGCTGACATATGTGTCGTATTCTCGGATTCCAACAGAAAATATGAGTAGATACTGCCACATCCATTCCTCAGTGTCCACTGACGCTCCGAAATGAGCCAGGGGCCAGAGTCACGAAATAAAATAAAATAAATAGACACAAAGAGATTTCATTGCAATAAGATTTATTTTATTTTACAGAATAAATTAGTATTTAAGTAACTCTCCTTTTTTCCTTTTTTTCAAGATAATATTTCTTGAATTTACCACTTTGGCTGGTGGTGAGAAGAGAATATGGCAAAGTAAAAATGTTTGTACTTAATGAGTTTGTCTGTGAATGCTGCCTTTTAGAAAGAATTGCATATTAAAGACGTATCAATATCCCAGTGTCACCTCAGCTGTTTATTCTTCTTTTGTTGTCTGATCATAATGAATTATTACACTTGTATCATATTTAGTTATGTCCATATTTGGAGACATCTCGTTGTTGAGTCACAGGAACCCAGCAATCTCTGCACCAAACACTGCATGATTTTACAGAGAACAGGAAGTTGTAACCAGATGTGTTGTGCCTGGAAGTCAATGAAATCACAATGTGCCCTTTTAACCTTGTCATGACTAGAGAGAAAAAAAAACTTCTCTTAACTGAACCTCCACTATAATAACATGATTTCTTCACACATCAGCTATACAGTTCTTTCAACTTTTCGTGCAGAACAGAATTTGAAGCTTCTGTTCATCCAATATTTCAAAAAATTCTGACAAATGTTTCACTTGACTGAATTGAATCTGACACTTTTGTAAATTATGTGATGAGAATTTTTTTGACTGCAGGGTACATTGGGGCTGCTAAAGGCACACCGGGGTAAAAGGCGCTTTTGGCTTTATTTTCCTTTAAACCACTGGATGGCTCAAAAATTCACCTCAGCACTTTTCTTAGCAACCGTGTTTGACTATGAATGTGGAATCTCCAATAGGGAGCACTTACACTTTCAGTCTTGCATTCTCAGGCTGTGTCCAAAAGCTTAAAAATGCTGCGCCTTCTGAGGACATTTTCCCAGAATGTTTGGTTTATAAGAGAAAAATTATAAGCATAATGAGGACTGTTTACCTATTTGGGATTTTATTTTTATTTTTTAATGTAGATTTATGTAGCAAAATGAGAATCTATAATATTATTGATTATAGTTTGAGACAAATGTCTTGTAATGTTTTCAGTTTTGTTCAAGGTAATTAAAGCAACCGTTATTTTTCAATAACGGAAGAATGCGTTAAAGCATGGCATTTGGGGTAAAAGGAGCCCCTGCTGTTGGTGCTAAAGGCGCAATAATTAACATGATGATAAATTTGTGTGGTAAAAGGACCACCTTGCCACCTCATACATTTGTAAGATTTTTAAACAAAACAAACCACTTTTATGATTTATTTTCACACAAAATCTGTTGCTTCATCAATGTTCAATAAAATCATATATTGTTTTTATGCAATCATACACTATGGGAGTAGTGAAAAGCAAATTTGTATTAGGGTGTACCCTACATAGTACGCAATCACCGGAAAGATGATCGGCTGACAGTGCAGAATTTGACAACACAGCGCTTCCTCTACAGCTCTGCTGAGTAGAACACTTTCGATGAGGATGAGGATGTTGTACTTAAAACAGTATGACTATTAAAAACAGTTACTGGAGAATGAAGGTGCAAACAAATAAGAGAAAATGGAAGATTTGGAATGATTTATTATTTAAATCTGTTCTCTTGATCAACAAACAGTTACTATGAAATAAAAATCCTTCAAGTCCTACAAATAAATATGATTACTTGAGTTTGTTTATTAACATGTGGAAGACAAACATCTCAGTTACGTATGGTAACCCTCGTACCCTTTCAGTCGGTCACATTCTACGTCACGTGGCGTCGAACGTGACCGACTGAAAGGGAACAGTATTTACCACGTCAACAGGTTAACAAAGTCAATTATAGGCATTTCTCTGCTCATGATATCATGAGGTATTTGTATAATTAATAACTGATTCAGTTATTTGTGATGGTTCTGGTTCACAGAGGAATAAAGTTGACTGCCGTTATCCTGAGGTCCAGCTGTTGCTCCTTTGATGGAAGCGTAAGTCACTTTATCGTCATCATCATGAACCTGAAAGAACATCACAGATATTGTCAGTTTTGAGAGAAGATGATGGAAGTACAAAGAAGTGTTTACCCACCTTGTTATTTTTGGCTTGGTTTTTACTGAATGTGGCAATCTCCGCATAAGTCACGTCTTTCTGCTCCTAAACATCAGTGGAAACATGGTGAACTAAAGTACAAAATCCATCACTACTTTGTAAAGTAGACTAATTATTATGCAGGTGCTGCAAATATAAAAAAATATGTTGTGTCATGTGCCATTTTCACCTAAAGGTTTTGTGAATATCTAATATTTGTAACAGGACTTTTAATGATTGTGTTACTTCGCTTGTCTGTGTTAGAGGTGGGGATTTTCAGTGACTCTTTCTGTACATTAAATCATTTTGCATGTAGATATACACACTTGCCATTTAGTCATTGAATCATTTATTCAAGCGATTTATTCAAAATGCTGATTCATTGAGGAATGAAACACCTCTGCTGCTCGGTGTGTTATGTTGTGACCTCATGGAAAATGGAAATATTGTGGCTAAAATAAGTTACTCTTATTTTAGAATGAACTTATTCATTATTGAAAAAGAGAATATCAGGAAATAGTGCCGCCTTCATGTTAATAACTTCTCAGAAAAAGCCCATGACGTCAGTGCTATTTCAAATGTGACGTATTAAAATTAGAATTGAACACATCTTATAAATTAGGCCAGCATCCTGAATCTGTGGCGTATGAAAGTAGTTCCACAAAGTGTTGGGACACTTCAGGATTTTCTTAGTTATTTACACATTTGTTGTGTCCAATTGTTGGGTAAAATCAATATCGCTTTTTCGTTTTATACAAATCCAACTGCCATCATCTTGTCTCAGTTATAGCGCCTCAGAGGACTTGAGATTAAAGGGGTCATGACATGAGAAATCCAATTTGCCTTGATCTTTTGACATATAAGAGTTCTTTGTACCACTAAAACATCCTGCAAGTTTCATAGTTTAAAACGTCCTCCTCATTATAAACAAAGCATTTATTTATTAAAGCTTAAAACGGTTTGCTTGAAGATTGTGGGATTTGTGACGACACATAAACAAATACCATTTGCATATGACTTGCCCCAGAGTAAGACATCAACGAATAGTTATGCATCATTGCTCCATAGCCCCGCCCACTGGCATTCAGTCCCTTAACGGCTGATATTAAAAGCAAATAGAACCCATGATAATCACTGACACTCTCTACACTGGATACAGTGTACAGATGTGTGTAGAGTTTCTGAGTCTGTCGACAACAGGACAGAAGATTGTAAGAACGTTCGCCATGAGGCGTACATTTTAAACAGCTTGTTTGCGTCTCTGTACAGGACCCTGCGCCAGGAACAAGTGGATGGTTTATTTTAATGGTGTCCCGGATTGCGTCGGAAGATTATATGTTTGTTCTATGCAATGATGTTAGCCAATCATACTGGCCATTTGATGACAAGCCTTAAAAGAGTCGCCCCTAAAAATTTATCATTTTACACCTGGTCAGAATGAGAACTGAAAATAATCATTTTTATGCATATATAGGCTACTTATTTTTTTGTGCAAAAACTAAGTGAACCTCAAGGAATATTTAAAATAATTTTAAAAAATCCATGTCACACCTCTTTAATCATTGCAGTGTTCATCTTGTTGCTAGTCTGATTTTGTAGGCCTACATTGCAGTGTTGGTGAGTAGCTGTGTAACAATATAGTATACTTAACATTACGAGGGATAATATGGGCTAAAGAAACTGTCAAATATACACAGATATGAATCGCTTTTGGAAGATGAATCATATGGGTCACTTACATTGGCGCTGGCAGTAGGATGAATGGAGATGTTGATTGTATCATTGGTTCCATTATATTTATTCATATTTGTGACCTTTAGACAAGAAACAATATTCTAAGTTTTGCTGTTGGGTTTATCTAAGGTGAGTGAAAACAGTACACATATTGGACAGTCTATCCAAGCTTATAGACGAAAAAAAAAAAAAGCTCATGGATCAACATCACGGGTCTTTGCTATTTTGATACTTACCACAGAGTCATTAGTTCCTCTTCTAATATCTGAGGAATAATTATCACAAAAACAAGAGTAAAATACAGCACGTCATTAGTTATTGCAGACTGATAATTGATATTGACAATTATTTAGAAAAATTCTAATGCTGTGTGAATAGTAACTTTATATTTGTCTTTTTAAATGGTTCATTGACCTCAAAATGAAAATTCTGTCATCATTAACTCACCCTAATGTCATGCTGAACACAAAAAGAATAAGACATTTTGAAGAATGTTGGTAAACAAACAGTTTTCGAGTTTTGGTCACCATTGACTTCCATTGTATGGACAAACACAAATAAAAACACATTTCTCAAAAAATCTAACATTTCACAGGAGAAAGAAAGTTACAGGTTCGGAAAAACATCAGGGTTAGTAAATGATGACCACATTTTCAGAAATTACAGTGTCACAAACTATAACTTCAAAATTTTTATCATCACATCTTTCCAAATTGATATTTATATGATAAAACTGATGTGCTTGTCTGTAAATTCTTTGGATGTTTTGGGCTTTGTCTGTTGTCACAAAATGTAAATGTAAAACTCACCACCTCTTTTTTTACAAACCACCCAAAAAATAACAGCAGGAAGGAGAACAGCCAATGCAGCAACAACACCAACCACCACAATCACTAGAGGAGAGACAATATAGAGTATAGAGTGACACACTCAGATCCAGATGAAAACAACAGCAGAACGTTTACTATATATTACTGTGTCATTTTAAACAAAAATATAAAAACCACAAGTACTGACACACTTGCAAACAAAGTGTACATTGTATGTTTCCTAAATGTGTTTTAGTCAACACAGGCATGATTGGTTTGGATTGACATGTAACAATAATTTCAAGTTGTTTTTATTTATTTATTTATTTATTTATTTATTATTGACATGAGTGACAGAAAAAAGTGTTAACCTTTAAACATGGTCAATGTTTGTGATCAGCTGTACTCTAATATCTCCAAAGCAAAATGAGTTATTTGCAAAATTGAGTTATTATAAATGAGAACTACTGGAGCAACTGGAAACAATTCAAATGAGAAAGACATACATACATACAAAAACATTTAAATACATGTACAGTACATTTATTAATAAACATTCAACAGCTGATTATGTACCTGGTTGTGTAGAAGTTTATTGTACCTGGTTTATTTACAGTTGTGGTTGTCTCTGAGCTGGTGAATGGAGTCAGTGTCTTTGTCTCTGTTTGAGCTGTAAAATATTAATTTTCAGATGCTTTATACTGTAGAATATATATTTATTTTATTCTTGATGATCAATACAAAGTTAAAAATAAGTAACATTATAAATAACAACAATTTACCTGAATACTTGACAGTATATGTGGCTGAGGTCTTCAGTTGATTTCTCTGAGTAACCTGACATCTCCACTCTCTGTTGTGATCTTCATTCAGGAGTGTTGTAGTCAGAGTGCTGTTACAGTGTGTTAAGGAGAAGAATATCTGATATCTGGAGTCTGTCATTACACTAACACCAGTCTGATTCACCCAGATCAGCTGAAGTCCCTCATAATTGACCAAAGTATCACAAGAGACTCCATATAAATGCAACTGACAGGAGAGAGTCACAGAGCCTGATCTGATCTCAGTCTGTGAGGATGATGAAGAGACTGAAACAGAAAATAACACAGAAATCACACTACAGACGTCACTCTTTTCATTACACGTGAGTTTTAGGTATTATTTAAAAAGTTACAGAAACACTGACCATGAAGAACATGCAGATAAACACGTGCATCAGTTCCTTGTTGTTCTCCACGTCCATTCACGAATTGTCGGCAGGTGTAAGGTCCAAAATCTTCTTGTGTGACTTTCTTGATGTTCAGAGAGCAGTCAGACCCCAGACTCAGTCTCTCACGTCTCTCTGTGTCATTCTTCTTTTTCCCTCCAGCAATCAGTTCAACTGTCTCTGAAAGTCTGGTATAGATCCATGTAGTCGATGTGCAATCAGAAAGAGTATTATTACAGGGCAGACGGACATTTTCACCAGAACTGCTGAACACATGAGTTACTTCTGCTACAGTCATACCTGAAACACAGTACATCTGAGTAATCATATTTTACTTTTATATTAAAAGAGAGAATTAAAAAATATTTAACCTTAAATGACATAGCAGATAAAAAAAAGTCTGTAAATACAAAGCATGTCTTGAATGAGACACAAATGAGTTGTCCTGTTTTAGGCAGTGAATGAACTAGACTAATCTGGACATTGTGAATACCACTGAAATATAATGTTCACTTTAAAACACTTAATTACTCATGCGCTCTCAAACCTGAAATAAAATATATTTTCAACAGTTTCAATTGTTTTGTATATGCAAAACAGGGGGCCCAAAAAAAAATTTTTCAACAAAGTTTGAAATAAATATTTATTTTAAGAATCATACAGGTTTGGAACAACATGAAAGTGAGTAAAGGACGACAGAAATTACAGTGAACTATCCCCTCAACATAAACCTGACTTCTGAAACATGCTTCAGACCTCTGAAAGTGAGAATAAAACATACTGGCATTTGTCAGAGAATTCTATAATAAAACAGTATGTACCAAACAGCATACGAGATCATAACATGAATAATTCAATCTAAATCTTAGCCTGACTCTATGCCCAAATTAAGGAAAAAAAAGAAACAAAACATTTTTTATATTTTTTAATAAATGGCTGTTCCAATTATACAGATACAAAATATTTAAAATATTTCTTTACCTGTTAAAAATGGACAGAGAATTATAATTTCCAGCAGACACATTTGACACATTTTCTCTTTTGAAAAATCTTCCGACAATCCTTCTGACAAACCTTCCTCTTATCTGACCTAAGAGTTTAGAATCTCACTATAAAGCTGCGTTTCGCTGACTGTTGACGTGTGTAATGGAGAAGTGTGTCACATGTTCATGTATTTCAACTTTTCAGTTGTCTGACCCTTATATCATTCTGTATAGGCCTATTTGTATACTGAATCAACAATATGCATTGACCAATGATCATGAATATTGGTAGTGGTCGACCTATATATCGCCAAGACTGATTCATCGGCCGATATGTTTTTCTGCTTGGACGATGTGTCAGAAGCAGCGCGCCAGACTTTTATATTTTCTTCATTAGTTTATGGTCTCTGTTTAAATATACATTATTAGATAGAACTGTTAAACAATGTAAACAGTAAATGCATGCAAAATATGACGATGTTTGATTTTATATTATTTGTCATAAAAAGGCAAACACTGTAATACTTTCTCATTTACCATCAGCAAATACGCATTATCATTTAAACAAATCTTGGTAACACTTTACAATAAGGTTCATTAGTTAACATTAGTTAACTAAGAATGAACAATACTTCTACAGCATTTATTAATCTTAGTTAATATTAGTTTCAACATTTACAAACACATTATTACAATCAAAGGTTGTATATGTTAATGTACTGTGAACTAACATAAACAATGAACAGCTGTATTTTTATTAACTAACATTAACAAAGATGAACAAATTGCTCACTGTTAGTTCATGTTAGTTAATACCCTTTTACAGTCTATGGTTAATACATTAATGTTAACTAATGAACCTTATTGTAATATATAAAAAAAAACATTTCATTTCACAAACCTTGCAGACATAGTCGAATTCAGCTGTAAGATTTTCTTAAGTGTGTATAGACTGCATAAAAAGTTCAAGAGAAATCAAACTTCAAATCCTTGATTTCAAAATATGCTGCGATATATGTCATATTCATGTCATTTTCATTGTGTGTTGTCAAAAATTAATGTTACCTTGTCTTTATTTTATATATACATACTGTAACGGTCACCAGCTGGAGTGCCCTTGAGAGCCACCAGAGGGCACTCCACATAAGACTATTATCACTCACAAACTACATTTCCCATAACTCACTGCCTGGACTCATCATCACTTATCACTGATCACATTCACCTGTACCTCATTCACTGATTGCATTCACCTGTGTCTCACTATCCTGTTAGTCTCAGTCTATTTATACCATGTTCATTCATTCACTCACGGCGAAGTCTTGTTTAAGTGTTACACTGCAATTCCGAGCGTTTTCCCTGGTTTCTCGTCTTTTGGTTTATTTGGATTTCTTGCCCTGTTCCCTGGATTACTCTTTTGCCTCTGGTCCCTGCCTGTTTTGTTTGTTTCTTTGTTGGTTTGTTTGGACTGCCTACCTGTGTTTTGACCTTTTGCCTGTACACTGGATTACGCCTCTGGATTACCCACAATAAAGCTGTGTTTGGATCTTAACCCTCGTGTCTCGGAGTAGTTTCGTAACACATACATATATATATTACTGCATGAGTGCCCTGCTGGTTACAGTGTTTACTTCCTTTTTATTCATAATTTTTAACAATTTCTTTAGAATCAAGAATTTCAGAATCAAGAAGTTGCCATCTAAAATATTGTCTGTTTATTTATTAATTTATTTTCAAATATTTATTTCTAATTTGTTAAATATTAAGTCAAATAAATATAAATGATAAATATTTATATATAGTCATCGGCCACCCTTTTTTCAAAAAGAAAATATATTATAATAGGCTATATTATATATTAATATAAATATATAAATATATTATTAAAAAATCATAAATGACAGAAAATGGATAATATAAAGTGAATTACACAAACACCTGTCCAAACATGGAGTTTTGTTCCACTAAGTGAACAATCATTCATTGCTGTTCTTTACATTTCCCAGATAACAAATACACACATCACCTAAACATTCAACTGCTTAATGTGGTTAGTTTGCATAACAGTGGTCATCTCTGAACTCAGTTTAGACTTGGGTGTGTGAATTCTGAATCATCTGAATCATCCTTTGACAGTTCCTCTTCTTACTTTTAGCAAGTTGAATTCTGTCAACAACTCAAGTGTAGAAGCTGTGAGGATCTGGACACTAATCTTTGTGAGTCTGCATGACACTGTTAATTCTATCAGTGTAATAAACAAATGATCATAAGCCTGTTGAAGAAGCACACATCTCATAGACAAAATTTGTAAAAACGTCCTGTGTGATGTGATAGATTTTTAATAGATAAAATAGTAAACTGTATATTAAATTAACCATGTCTCTAACATCTAACTTTACTTCTCTTTTAAGGCCTAACATGATAACACTTTGAAAAACAATGTACTAAGACGTTCTGTCCTGTGTTTGTTGTATTTTTACCATACCCCTTTGACTTTGGTTGTGTGAGTGTATAAATAACAAGTCTGGGAATTGAAACTAGACAGATGACTAAATTTGAACATTGTGATTAACAATGAAGTAATCATTAAAACAAAGTTTGCTTTACCTGGTAACAGAAGGGTTTGTCTATGAAAACCAATCAAATTGTGTGGAAATTATGTAATGCAGTATGACATTTTTGCCATACCTCCTTATTCTATAAAAACTGTTGTATTCTTTTAGTTGGTGGGATTCTCAATGGAATGTATCTGAGATCCTCCGGCCTTGCTTCTTCTTGGGGGAGATTCTCTGAGAACTGCTCAGGAACTCTTCCGGCCGTGATTAAAGCATTTAAAGGACATTTGCTAAGGTCTGTTTGTCAATTATTCCTGCGCAGGAAGAAAGCTAGTTAGGGAAGCAAGTTAGTTACACTGTTAGACTTTTCAAGGGTTTTTTACAGTAACTTACTGGCAACACTGTTGCCAGTAAGTTACTGTAATTAAGAGTTACAGTACCAAACCGTATTTCAGTTTTGTGTAATACAGTGCATTACTGTAAAAACGAAGCTAATCAGTACAGTGCATTACTGTAAAAACTAAGCTAATCAGTACACTACTGTAATTATTTGTATTTGTACTAAATATAAATTAGATTTGATAATTTTGATATATGATTAATTTTATTTTTATCCTACATAAGTACTACTTTCATACAAACCAATTAGACAAAGTTATCACAAAATACCATTTTTTTATTTAAAACATTTCATATATATCACAAAATAAACAGGCCAATGCTGGAAATGATGTGTGAAATTTTTACACATTAATGGGTGAGTTTAGAGACAACATTTTTTTGTGTTAATTCTAACTCATTCATTGTGTTAATGATTTTAACAAAGTAAATATGTCAGAGAGGTTAGCACAAAGATGTGTAAACGTGTTAAATTAACACATTATGTGCTGTCCTTCACTGCAAACATTTTTGAAAACATACATAAAACCATAAACAAAACATTAGCATTTGACTAAATGAATGTAGAGTCATTGGTTGTTTAGCTTATACAGGTATTATAATGAAATATCAACCATTACATTCATAAAACTGCAGAATATAAATACATTTTTAAGCATTCAAAAAGGAAATGTCCAAAACAGGACAAAACACAGTTCTTTTCACAATACAAGACACATAACCCCACCTTAAAAATAATTTCACTTATTTCCAAAAATGTGTTGGATTCATGTACACTGGAGGCCAAAATAAGTATTGAAGGGTCTTAATGTTTTTGAAAGAAGTCTCTTTGATGCTCAAGAAACATTTCTTATTATTATCAATGTCTGACTGTCTACTCCATCTTTTCTACAGCATAGGAGTAAAAGTCATCATCAAAATAATCTTTAAAAAGCCAACACAATGTTTTTGTCCACCTTTGTGAATAAATGAACTTCTCCAAAGATTGGTTCCTGTTCAGAACTTGATTGACAACATCAGAGTGTTCCCTGGTCTGCATGTGTGCCCACAAACACAAATGTACTCAGTCCTTCAGAGGAGATCCTGGTTCCAAAACTATATGAGAGAGAGAGAGAGAGAGAGAGAGAGAGAATATTAGTGTCACATTATTTTTAACCTCCTTTTTTGTTAATTTTTATTATTATTTTCACAAAAACTTAAGAATATATATTTGTAAACAGCTTTTGTCAATAAATAGCATACAAAAGAACTAAATTAAATTATGCCAGATTAAATTTTAATACTTACAAATCCTAAATTCTGTCCAAAAATGCTGAGATCCATAGAAAGACCGACTGAAATAGATGATTTTAGCCCATTTCAGCTTGTCTGCACTGCAGTGAAGGAGTACCTGTTTGAGACAAATACACAGTAAGATACATGCAAGAAATCACTGTGTGATGATCGTTCTCCTTCCTACAGTAGTTAACCCACCTGTGCGCTGATATTAGGACCGTGGAACTGCAATGGTAGAGTCTTCTGGCTAATAAAATATAAAAATAATGCAAAAATATAAACTTAAGTTGTTTAGAATGCTAGATTTGGTCTGAATGAATTAGCCTAGTGAGAGTTTTACTGCAGTGCTTACCTGGATACATTTAATCTGGTGAGACTGAACAAAGACAATGGTCCATCTTCTGATTGGTTTATTTGCTGTGTAATAAAGTTAGACATAATGCAAAGGTCACTTATTTGATATAAAGTTAGCCAATTTTATAGAGATTTTATAAGATATTGTAAGCTACCTAGTCTGCACCAGTGGCTCAAAAGCAATTTTCACATAGCGTATGCTAATCATTTCAGCAAACTTATCTCAAAATATATCACAAATGGGCTGGCCTACCTCTGGAATCTGGCGCGAATTGTCGCTTTGTTGCAGTTGCCTTTAAACACAAAAATGGAAGTAAATATTAAATTCCATAAAATAAAAAAAAACTATAATATGGTATAGTTTGCAAACTAATGCTAAAACTATAAAGGTTCTCATCAGTAGGCCAACATTAGGCTATAAACAGAATTTCACATTAGTTTATTCACATTTATTGTTAATGTAAACGCGTTGCTCGTTGGCATATTCGACAATTCAATAATCTAACAAGGTGTGTAAAATGAAACGTTAGCTCAGTTTACCATGGTAAAGTTCGTTACCGCCATGTTGACGACGAGTAAAGTTAACGTTAGGCTAACATACGTTAAACTGGGCACAATCCTGTCAACAGCCAGTCTATGGTCAACATACACAGAATGTTGTTTTTTTTTTTTTTTTACCTTGCTTGCTGATCTCTCTCTCGGTGAAGTGAATTCCGTCTCTTCCCCAGGCCAGACACGAACGTCGCGATCCAACAAAAGACAGACCCCATTACCTACACTGGATGGCTGCGTCCGAAACCGCGTACTCAATGAGTAGGTACTTATTTTCAATGAGTACTTACTTAACGAGCGCTAAAAGAGTAGGTACTTTATAGCCAAATCTCGTTGAGTATGAATGCGAACCGGACATCTGCCATGTTGACGTTATCATGTGACCTACGACGCATTATCACACGCGCAAATTAATTTAATTAATCTATCTGTAAATATTGATATTGATTAAACTTGCTCATTTTGAAGAAACTGCTGCCCATTTATTTTGTGAATACATTTAGGGTTGATTAAAGTTCTTATATTTAACCCTACTAATGTGACCCACCGTTTTATCCTTACAATATGATTTATTTTTATTATGAAATCCCAAAATGGTCATCTCTTGAATGTTGTTAATTTCTTTATTTTATATCCAAACATTTTTATCCACAAGCAAAAGTGGCTAACTGCTTTATGTTTTCCTCTTTTTCTTGTTGAATTTAACTCTCGTTTCATCCCTCAGGCCTAGGCCTATAAATATATTTTTTAAATGCATTTTTAAATGTATTATAATGAATTATTTAAGAAAAAATATATTAAAATATTCAACCTTGTACTAGGTTATTTTTTCCTGTGTAAAAAAATCTCATTATGTATGCAAACCCATGATATATATATATATATATATATATATATATATACCTACCTCATAACATCAGTAACTCAACAGCCCTACCTAGAACGGGTTTCCTCAGCATTTGTAATGTCTGCACAAAGATTTGCCTTTGGAGAAAACTGTTGATTTTATACTCAAAAAAATTTAAGTATCATTAATATTAAAAAATAATATTACCCCAGAATGAATTGCATTGATATCCCAGCCCAAAACATACAATAATAACAACGATAAATGCAGACCAATACTTAATTATATTACTTTTTACTGAAAATAGTAGTAAAAAGTATATAGTGAACATATCTACATTTGCATTCAAACAATTAAATAAAGCATTAATGAAATAATTATATTGTATTTACTGACAACAATGAGAAATATTAATAAATTAGTAAAATAATGAATGAAAGTCACCATCACACAATAAACAAATGCATATATAAGTCAACACATGAAAGAAAGCTTTATTCAAACTACAATCATGTATGTAGGCTGAAGGCGCTGAGGTTGTTGCGTGTTGTGTTGTGCTTTACAATCTGAGGCAATAAGGGCAGGTGGAGTGATGGAGGGTCTCGTAAGGGCAGGTGGAGTGATGGAGGGTCCCGTAAGGGCAGGTGGAGTGATGGAGGGTCTCATAAGGGCTGGTGGAGTGATGGAGGGTCCCGTAAGGGCAGGTGGAGTGATGGAGGGTCTCGTAAGGGCAGGTGGAGTGATGGAGGGACTCGTAAGGGCTGGTGGAGTGATGGAGGGACTCGTAAGGGCTGGTGGAGTGATGGAGGGACTCATGGCACCATCTCCAGGATTCAGCTCTGGGCTCCTCATCCTCAGCACTCACACCAGCCTGCTGATATTTCAGATTCTACAAAATGCACAAACATAACACAAAAGCAGTCATTTTAACTGCACAATGTCATATGATTTAGTATTATTTAGAAGACAAAACCACTTTTTTTCACAAACGCCGCCATCATCTTCCCTTGCAGGTCCTGCTCCACCACAAAAGTTGTGCAGCTAATGCACAGAAATCAAGAATCAGAAAAGTGCTGTAATAGCTCTGTTTGAAATTACAATAATTAGTTATTATTTCTGTGGGATACTCACTCAAAGCCTTTGATGGCAGCATTCAGCTTCATGAGCCACTCTCCACCGGATAAAAACACATCTGTTCATCTGACCCTGTAACATCCAGACAAGATTCATTACCTCTGTGATTTATGAGCTTGTTTTAACTTTTTATCCAATATAAATGTTCCTCAATTTATCAACAGTACTAATGGACAAATAAAATAGATAACTTATGTTTAGTTACTTTATAGATTTGTTCTACATAATAGCACACATTCATCACTCAGATGTCTATTTCATGTTGTGATGTGCTCTTCTGCAATACTTACTGAAGATTTTCCTGTCAGAAGTAAATAGACATTTAAAATAAGCGTCTTTAGGATGTATATGGTTTATGTAAATCCACTTTAGAGACGTAACTTACGTGTCCTTACTGGAGCTCGCCTGTTAGCTAACGTTATACATAATAAAACGTGTTTTTACAGCAAAATCACAACTATACTACACTGTGTAACGTCTTTACACCTTCAACAATTCAACAGTTTACACTACAGTAGTTCAACACATGCAATTTTAACACAAGGACCCGTGTTTACTCACATTTGAAAGCACCCGCGTCGCTGATCTCTGCGATGTTTGATAATGACGTATCCTCTCGCGTGGCCTCCTGGGATAGAAAAGTATTCATCTTCGAGCTCTTCAAAATCTGGGTTGAAGCAGTAAGCCATCCGGGAACTTCTCGCCTACTCTTTTATGAGTACTGAGGTTTCGGACATACTACTCCATTCACGTACTGTTTTCCCCTACTATATAGTAGGAAAGTAGGAATATTCGGACGCACTATAAGTATATGTACGCCCGAATCTCGCGATAATTAGTACGTCACTCTGGTAATTCTCGCCTACTCTTTTATGGATACTAAGGATTCGGACATACTTATTCGCTCGCCTACTGCTTTTTCCATACTATATAGTAGGGAAGTATGCGGTTTCGGACGCAGCCGATGTCTGTCTGACGCGACACGACAAATCCCAGACAGTGTAGTGATGCGCCGCGGCCGTTATATTTCAGACGTAGTCCGATATGAGTCCAAGCGCTCGCGCTAGTTCTTACAAGGGATAAACAGGTTTGCATTTAAAGGTCCGGTCGCTTCAATGTGTCCAATATAGACAGCCTCTGGCTATTATAGCGTTGTAGACACGCGGTGTAAGGCAAAAATTAGGAAATAAAAAGCACGGTGGAATGGTGCCAGCCAGAGAGGCAGTTACGTCAAATACAGTAGTATACAGCAAATTTTAAAAATACAGTAAGTCTCTGTATGTGGTGTTAGACGTTACAGAAAATTCCCATGATGCAATTGGAATCACAGTTATTTACTGTAAAGAGAAATAGCAGTATAATACTGGGGGATTTAAAGTAAATAACTGTAGAAATTACAGAAAAGTCTAACAGTGTAGGTAGACTATATATTAAGCGTCGATTGGAGACGGCCCAGGGGGATCGTCGATTGGAGACGGCCCAGGGAGATCGTCGATTGGAGACGGCCCCGGTAGACTTAGGTCAGATGAGATAGGACTTATAGGTTTAGGGAAAAATCTACAACAGTGATCACAAGAAGCTAAGCAGAGGAGGAACTGATGATGATAAATGGAACATAGAATGGCTGATAAGTTTCATATGTGTCTGCTGGGACTGATAATTCTCAGCTCATTTCTCACAAATATGTTTATATATGCTCAATTAGTGAAAAAATGTTTTGGTATGGAGTGAGCAGGCTTAGTTTATTCTTCCTAACATTCATGTAATGATCTCAGAGTCATTGTGGCATTTGTAATACTGTTTTATTTCTGGATGTGTATAACATAATGATCATTCAAATGTTCATTTTCAGGTACCAGTGGATTGACTGACACTCTTGTCTTTTGCAGATCTGAGGAAAATGTCCGTCTGTCCTGTAATAATGCTCTTTATGGCTGCACATCAACTACATGGAACTTTAACAGAGAGGTAATTTCATCTGCAGTTGAACTGATTGTGTTTTAGGGATAAAGAAGAAGCATAGAGAGAGTGTCTGGGGTCTGACTGCTCTCTGAACATCAAAAGAAGATCATGGGTTTTACACCTGCCAAAAATATGTGAATGGACAACAAAGAACAGATGCACCTGTTTTTCTTCATTTTTATTTATGGTAAATTTACGATTATATGATTAATTATAAAAATGGCCCAATTCTCCCTTTAAACTCACATTTCGCTCAAAGAATATCATGTGATTTCTGTCTTATTTTGTGTTTCAGTCTCTTCATCATCCTCACAGACTGAGATCAGATCAGGCTCTGTGACTCTCTCCTGTCAGTTGTATTCTGGAGTCTCTTGTGATACTTTGGTCCGTAAGGAGGAACTTCAGTTGATCTGGGTGAATCAGGCTGGTGTGAATCTGATGACAGACTCCAGATATCAGATATTCTTCTCCTCAACACACTGTATCATGGGCCAGCAAGTTATAGTGTCCATAAGCCTATGGAGGAGTGAGCCAGCACTCAGATTTCATCAAAAATATCTTAATTTGTGTTCCGAAGATGAACGAAAGTCTTACGGGGTTGGAACAACATTAGGGTGAGTAATTACTGACAGAATTTTCATTTTTGGGTGAACTAACCCTTTAATTTAGTTAAATGTTAATGTCAGGTTCTCTTGTGGTTGTTCCTGGACTTTTGTTATACTTCCTATTTCCTGTTCTGTCTGCCATCTTTGTGGTCCTTTTGTAGTTTTCATGTTGATTAGTTCTCTGATTGTTCCCAGGTGTGTCTTGTTAGCCATTGTGTATAAACAGCCCTTGTGTTTCCTTTGTTCCTTGTCAGTTGTTGTTTGGTGTTTTGTTCGGATTATAAACCCCTGCACTTAGATCTGCATCTTCACCTGCATTCCTTGTTCCTCGAGTTACAGTTAACACCATGAAGCTGCCTTTAAAACGGAACAGTGAATTAAGAATGAACACAAACTTTGTATAATTCTGTATTGATAATCAAGCATGACAATTTATTTAAAATACATTCAGTTTATTAATACTATTCCTTATTTGATTTATGACAACTATGCATTAAGTTTATTTATTATTTATTAGTTTATATGTTAAAACTGAAATGTTATATAATCAATTAAAATGTATGAATCTTAAATTTAGGATACCTTCTGAATGTGACTTCTGCCAGTCTATGCCACATATGAGTCTACATTGTCAGCAGCAGGTTTTTTTTTTTTTTTTTAAGGAGAAAATAAGAAACCTTGAAATGTTTAGGTTACGCTGATTAACACTCCATAACATACTTAAAATAAAAAAAAAATTAGATTGCCCTATAATTAGTGATGCATTGCTCTTTTAGATATACTGTATATGATCAATCAGAACAACGTTACATCCTGGCCGTCACAGACAAAATAAATAACCAAGGACGATAACTTATTTTTAAATTATTTGCTTTCATTAATGTGATTTCATAGCAGATATAAGGTAAAAATAAATAAAGATTATAAAAAGTTTATCTTTTTAGGTATAACATTTTTTAAGTATAAAAAGAAGTAATTAATCAAATGCAGAATATATTTTTCATGTGACAATAGGTGTTATACTTTAAACCCATATTACATAAATGAAAAAAAAAAAATCCATCTGTGAAGCATAATATATATTTTTAATTGTAAATCTGCAGTTCTTATGGTGACCGGGAGGGGACATGTTCGGTTCACTTAGTTTGTCGTGGCCACAACATATAAACTCGTGGGAACGTGATATTAAGTCGTGGAAACGTAATACTATATTGTGGGCACGAGGTATATGTTGAGGGAACGACATCCGTTTCTCGTGGCTACGAGTTTTATAACATGTGGGAACCGAATCTACAAACGACACGCGCTCTCCTTTTACCCCGGGCATAATTAGGGCCCGAGCACCGATGGTGAGAGGCCCCTATTGGAATTGCTCCGTTGATTATTATTCCGCTTCTTCTTCTCCAAAGTGAATCGCTTTTTTGAGGGCCTAAACATGCTTGAAACCTCACGGAACTTTGCACATGTGTCAGAAGTGGTGAAAATGTGCGTGTGATATGGGTTTCAGAATTGGGTGGGGCAAAATGGCTCAATAGCGAATTAATATGTTGAGGGAACGACATCCATTTCTCGTGGCTACGAGTTTTATAACATGTGGGAACTGAATATTCACACGCGACACCGGCTCTCCTTTTACCCCGGGCATAATTTACTTTATTATTTGTTAATTTAAGTTTCTCATAATTTGTTTTTGTTTATTGCCTTAAACAGGACTTATTCGTGACCCGAGTATTTCATTCAAGCCAGCACATTTCCGACGAAAAATCCCATTGAACTTAAGAATGTACAGAGCCCTAAAGGGACGTGGTGGTGGAAAAAAATTTAGGATGGCAGAATTATTTTGAATTTTTTTTCAAAACTTTTGCGTTACCTCGAGAAACTTTGCGTTCCCTCGCAAAGTTATTTGCATTCACTGTTTAAATCCTTTTTGATCACTTTTTGAAACAATGTATTTCCTTACAGCGAGAGTGACAGACATGTAATGACAATGAAGCAGCCCTTCCAGCAACTCAGTGTTCAAACTCGTTTTTATTCACTCCTTCAAGTGGGCTAGTGGACTAATGTATACAGGGAATGAGAGTATGGGGATGATTCTGGATACAGCCAGAGTATTTTAGCACAGTGTTCTATCCGAATCAATGGAAAAATGCATGTCTGAGAAGAACCATTAAAGACATTCAGTTCCAGTATAAAAACGGATAAAATAAAATCAGCCTATTAATTCCATTATTTCAATATTACATGAACCTCAGAGGATTCATAAACATTTGTACACCTAAAAAGATTTCATATTTAAATATTTTACGTTTGACAGTGGTTCTCAACCTTTATGACGCGAAGCTCTCCGTTCTAGACTTTCCAGAATTTCTACTTGATTATGATTCTTGTTTTCAAACTTTGATTTATTTGATTTATTATTTCAAAATGTATTTGATATAAATTAATTTATCACAATTAGTTTTGTGATTTCAGCTGTATGTTCTTAAAAACAGCAGTTATTGAGGAGGAAGAAAGAAATATTTGTTTTATTTATTTATTTATTATCCTACTAAATTATAATATTATAAGAAATAATCTTGAGAAATCTTGATTTTACTTATTTTAGATTAAAATTTGATTATTTGTGATATGGTTGAGTATCATAAAGTTTTGACTGCGATAGTTGCAAACAAACGTTCCTGTGTTCGTTTATATTTAAAACTTGATATCTAATGTCACCATTATGGACTCTTAGACATCAATAGCACGTTTAAATTAATAGAGATTTCACAAGAGCATATTTATATTTTGTATGTCGTGCATGGTATAGTGTCAGTGAAATGCAGCTATATATAGTGTCTGTGTCAGCACTGAACAGTCAGTTGATCTGAGGAAGTTCACAACCACAGGAGGGGCTGATGATGATTAAAGGAAGAACTGTAACTATATGATGAAAAGAAAGACTGACAGAAACAGAAAATGGCTGATCGGTGTCACATGTGTCTGCTGCGACTGATCATTCTCTGTCCACTTCTGACAGGTGAAGAAATCTTTATATGGTCTATAAAACATTATGCAATATCTTCATAATGTGAACAACCATCTGTTCAAAAATAATTGAATCACTTTGGTATAGAGACTGACAAAGAGATAGATTGAGCGAACATGGTTTTATCTTCCTGAAAATTGTATGTAGGTTATTACTTTAGTTTTTAATATTCAAGAAAATATTTTCTGTATGTCATTAAAGTTTAAATAATGAACACTATTATTTTACTGTTTTATATTAATATGTAGGTACCAGTGAAGCAGAAGAGACTCGTGTGTTCAGCAGTTCTGGTGAAAATGTCCGTCTGCCCTGTAATAATGCTCTTTCTGGCTGCACATCAACTTTTTGGATCTACGCCAGACTTTCAGAGACAGTTGAACTGATTGCTGGAGGGAAAATGAAGAATGACATAGAGAGACGTGAGAGACTGAGTCTGGGGTCTGACTGCTCTCTGAACATCAAGAAAGTCACACAAGAAGATTATGGGCTTTACGCCTGCCGACAATATGTGAATGAAAAACAACAAGGAACTGATGCAACTGTTTATCTGCATGTTCTTCATGGTCAGTGTTTCTGTAATTTTTTTAATAATACCTAAAACTCACATGTGTAATAAAAAGAATGGTGTCTGTAGTGTGATTTCTGTGTTATTTTCTGTTTCAGTCTCTTCATCATCCTCACAGACTGAGATCAGATCAGGCTCTGTGACTCTCTCCTGTCAGTTGTATTCATATGGAGTCTCTTGTGATGTTTTGGTCCGTTCTGAGGGACTTCAGCTGATCTGGGTGAATCAGGCTGGTGTGAATCTGATGACAGACTCCAGATATCAGATATTCTTCTCCTCAACACACTGTATCAGCACTCTGACTACAACACTCCTGAATGAAGATCACAACAGAGAGTGGAGATGTCAGCTTACTCAGAGAAATCAACCGAAGACCTCAGCCACATATACTGTCAAGCATTCAGGTAAGAAATCTTATTAATCAAATTTTGAAATCACTGTTAGACAAGCATAATGCTAATTTTATCTTCTGTATTAGCCAATTATTAATTGTTAAAAAAAGATTTCCATATTTTCTAGTATGATGTATTTGAACTAACACTCTTCCCGTACAGCTCAAGCTGGCTCAAGAAACACACCACAAACACAAGGTAATCACTGTCTTTCTCACACCAGTGGTTTGTATTTGCTCCCATATCATGTGCATGTGCAATAATTTGCTTACTGTGGTACTTTGTAAATATGTTTGAGTGCAGTGCTGGCCCTATAACTTTCGTAGTCCATAAGTGTATGAAATGAAATGCATTTTGTTAAAAAGAATGTTTTAACCTAATGTGATGTCGAGTCTGAATGTACCGTTCTCTGGTCTCTCCCTCAGTGACTGTGATTGCTGTTGTAGTTGCTGTATTGGCTGTTCTCCTTGCTGTTATTCTTTGGGTGATTTGTAAAAAAGGAGCTAGTGAGTTTTCATAATTCTTAATGTTTTATAACAAATACTTAAACTCATTTTCATGTTGTATCATAAAAATGTAATGTGGATGCTTTTTATAGCTGCATTCAAATACTTCCAGGCTCTATCAACAGGAATAAAATGAACTCAACTGCATTATTTCAGTGTAATACAGTGATTTGCAGATTTTTTTTTTTTTTTTATGTGAAATTTCAATAAATTTCAATAAAAAATAAATAAATAATAATAATTCAATCACACGAGCCAATATTTTATACACAATAGAACATATAGATAACATAAGAAATGTTTAAACGGAGAAATTTTACAATTTTAATTTATCCACAAAATGAGCTCATTTCAAATTTGATGCCTGGTACAGGTCTCAAAAAAGTTGGCATGGGGACAACAAATGGCTGAAAAAGCAAGAAATTTAGAAAAGATTCAGCTGGGAGAACATCTAGCAACTAATTAAGTTAATTTATATCAGGTCTGTAACATGATTAGCTATAAAAGGGAGATGCAGAGTCTCTCAGAAGTAAAGATGAGCAGAGACTCTCCAATCTGTGAAAGAGTGCGTAAAAAGATTGTGGAATACTTTAAAAACAATGTTCCTCAACGTCTAATTGCAAAGGCTTTGCAAATCTCATCATTCTACAGTGCATAACATCATCAAAAGAGGGAAGGCCTTGTGTGTATTTCAGCAGGACAATGCAACACCACATACTGCAGCTATTACGACAGCATGGCTTCTTGCAACATTACAACATCTATATGTTCTATTGTGAATAAAATACTGGCTCATGTGATTTGAAAGTCTTTTAGTTTTCATTTTATTCAAATTTAAAAAATGTCACAACTTTTCCGGAATTCGGTTTGTAGATTAAACAAGCAGGATTTACCAGCTGTAGATCAACTGTAGATGTGCTGTGTGTTGCATGTTTCATCATAAATACTTCACAACTATTTTTCAGATAACAAAGAAGAGGATTATGACACTTCTGTAAGTATATAATATCAATGATTTTCATCTGTGCTCAGCAGAACGTTTCTCACCATTAATGACTCTAAATAAGTGCACAAACCACAGTCAAACAGGACAGACAGGACGATTAAGATGATTAAAAGTATTAAAAATAAATAATCTTGTCGCCTTCGTACACCAAAGTTCTTTTCAAAATTGTCCTGGTTTGAGGCTACCACTAACAAAACAACAAACAAAATAAACTACCGCCACCAATGATATAACTTTCCTAACAAAAAAGAAATGTGACAAATACAGAGAGCTTCCCTGCTTCCTTAACCCTTAATCACTCCTAAAAAAGGACAACACTTAAGGTCTTTGGGGTCATTTTGACCCCAAACTTTTAAAGAGCGATTGCATAAGGAAATATAAATTTTTTATATGGAAAACTATATATCATTTTTTTTATTTACTTCTTAACTATACATTTATGCTGTGTTTTTGTGGAAATTTTGAAGTTTTTTACCTATTTACTGCACAATTACATAACTAGGCCATAAATTGGCTCATGAAAATTTATTTTTTAAAGAAAAAATCACTTAAATGATGATCTTAATTAAATCTAAATAGTTTTTGGACATTGCTCTAAGTGTTAGGGATAGAATACTGACATCTGCTGGTTTGTGGAAAAACTTTAGACATTATAATTAAAGAAAGAAAGTGCAATGACCACATATATCCAATAGAGGGCCATAGAGACTCATTCATTTTCACTTCATTGTTCTTGATGCTTCAACTTTTCCTCACAACTTTATGATATATATTTTGTGAATATTTATTTAAACATTAGTTTTGTCAGAGTTAGAATTTGTTGTTGTTTTCTGATATATTTTGAATTATCTGCTTTTGCAAATTATTATACATACATTTGCAGAAACATTACAAGTCACCACTATGACATGACTGTAATGTGTGTGTGTGTGTGTGTGTGTGTGTGTGTGTGTGTGTGTGTGTGTGTGTGTGTGTGTGTGTGTGTGTGTGTGTGTGTGTGTGTGTGTGTGTGTGTGTGTGTGGGAACAAGCTCCATGTTGCATATGTGACATTTTTCAGATTTATGCCAGTTTAGTTGATTTTATTTGCCAATTTCTATAAAAATGCTCTCTGTTCCAGTGACATACATGTGTGTGTTTGTGTGTGTGTATGAGATAGAAAGTTTGTTCCACTTTGGGTTTATGCTCTAGGACCAGACCTTCATTTAAATGTAATTATTTTTAGATTTATGCCAGTTTTGTTTATTTTAATTGCCAATTTCTGTGAAAATGCTCTCTGTTGCAGTCACATACATGTGTGTGTTTGTGTGTGTGTGTGTGAGTGTGTGTGTATGAGATAGAAAGTTCGTTCTACTTTTTATTTATGCTCTAGGACCAGAGCTTGGTTTATTTGTAGAATTTTTCAGATTTATAATGGATTTACTGTTATTTTTTTGACAAACAAAATAAAAAAAGTCATTTTTTTCATTTTCCCATTCATTTTCAATGTGGGGTCATTTTGACCCCAAAGACCTTAAAAGGTGAATTTTTTTTTACACACCTTTAGAACAACCAAATCAAGCCCAGTTTTTTTGTGCATGTTTAGATAGATTATTTAGTAAAAGTCACCGAGTTTTATTCATTTTATTCATTTTGACCCCAAAGAGTGATTAAGGGTTAACTAGCAATATACAAGAAAAGAAATGGTGATTAAAAATAAATAAATAAGGAAAGCACACAAACCCTACAGCTCTTATGAAAAATAACAGCTACACAATTTACAGTATTTACATGTCACAGTAGTCAAAAACAATGAATGGTAATAAAAAACAATACAAAGATGAATAGAGAAAAAAATCACAATACATCCACACTATTACACAATCTAACATATCTTGGCTCATTGATGTTTAGGTGCTGACATATGTGACATATTCTGGGATTCCAGCAGAAAACGTGTCAAAGAGAGCAATGTGAGTAGATATTTTCTGTTTATCAATGTGCAGAGACACTCCTAATCAGAGAAAATGACCAGGAGAGTTTATAATAAACATGTTTTCAATATATTGTATTTCATATGTTTATTTCCAGATACTCTTTCTAAAAATTACCATATGGGCACAAACGCACTGGCGAGAGGAGAATCAGGCAAAATAAAAATGTTTACAGCTTTGAGATTCATGCTTGCTTAACAACTTTATTGCAATTGTAATTGCTAAGAGACTTTGTAAGCATTATTCACTCTTCCAACCTCTGAACGGATATTAATACTGTATATAAATCAATCAAAACATTTAAACTCTTTTTGTGTGCAGTAATGATATAAATGTAGAGAAAATCTGTAAGAAAAGAATACGTATTAAAGGCTTGTCAATATGTCAATTTCACCTCAGCTGTTTATTTTCTTTGCTTTTGTTTGATTGTCATGGATTATTAATGAATAATATTTAGTTAATAATATTATCTGTTAACTATTTTTTTCAGTGTTTAATGCACTTCCTTGGTATTTGGGGAGGGAGAGATCCTTATTTTCTAGACATGATTAGAGATCAACATTGTGATAATAATATAATCAAGACTTTTTGAAAGTGAACACTAGGGGTCGCTATGTTTGCAAACTGATGTTTCAGTTTTTGGCCATGTATTGTTGGCATTATCTTGCTATATTCTGAGTTTGATAGCCTATGTACTGTAAAACTGAGGTGGTGCAAGTATTATTATAATAATTTTTATAGCTAAAATTAAGTATTTTTTGTCGTTTGAAGACCTGGAATCTGTACTACACGCTTTTATTTCATCCAGACTTTGTATTACAGTTAAGCTGGGTGTTTCACAGTCCTCATGGTGATTTAACCTACTATCCCCTCTTAACGAATCATAGTTTTATTAAATCTATTGCATATATTCTGGTATTAATGTTACAAGCAATGTCTGTATTCAGTATCTGAGAAGTGAAGAGGGTCTGACCCATGTCAGTTATGCAGTAAGTGTTTGTGACTCATTTAAAATGGCTTCCAGAGAATAAATATGTACTTGCTTTGTAATGAATTAGTTCGATCATGCAATCAAATTAATCGAGTTCTAGAGATTATTCCCTTTTTATTTTGATGTTCTCATGTTAGCTGCATATGAGACATGTAAAGACAGCTGTGCATTAAATTCAATAACGCACCACATGTCCACTAATAACAGATATGCATATTTGCCATTTGTTACTCTTTAGGTTTTACAACATAATTAGTTACTATATGTGACAATGAATTAATAGTATACGTTTATATCAGTTCAGTTTACTCTGTGTGGATTTGTTGTTCTGTACCATTGATGTGCTGTGACTCAATGTTGAAGGAAAAGGGTGTCTCCCTTATTTTGTCTATGGTGTGTTTGCAAGGATTGTTTAAGAGAGGCACTTGACCATGCCAAAGGAACCGGTGCCAGGGAGAATCAACAGACACCCGGATGAGAAGTGCCTTCATGGGATTTCCAACTCACCTGTGACCCTTTAAATAACCACACTTTTGTAAAGAACCAAACACCATTTTCAGATGCTCTGTACTGTTAATCAGAACCTGATGAAATGACATCAACTGGTCTATAAGTATTGGCTTTTTACATTACATTTTACATTTAATCATTTAGCAGACGCCTTTATCCAAAGCGACTTACAAATGAGGAGAGCAATGGAAGCATTCAAACTAACAATAGGGCAGCAATATCCAAGTGTTGTGACCAGGTCTAGAAATTAAAACTGTTCGCCCCAACGAGTCCAATATCATATCCAGTTAAAAAAAATTGTTTGTTTACAAGGGCTCCTCATGGCTCCTCAATATATCGCTGATCTTCTCTCCTATCATCATATATACACTCTTCTGATCATCCAAAAAGTTAGAGTTACAGTTGACTCTGAACCAGGATGTTTAGCTCCATCAAACAAGGGAAACACTTTTGAATTTGGATGCTACTTATTTTTCTGACCTCTTCACTATAAAGTCTAAGCAACATCCACTTAGAAGCTTTTAACATGATGCTTGTGTAGATAAATCTGACCTTGATACTATAATAATCACCTTCTGTGGAACAGAATGGTTTCAAATTAATTTGAGTATTTGCAAACTGTTCAGTTAATAAATTAAAATTGTGTTTAACTTCTGTTTAATAAACATGTTGAAAGAATGCTATCACGAACTGAAAAGATACAGAGTTTAAAGCCATGGAGCGGCCCACTTAAAGAAAGAAGAGGAACTGCTGTCAGAATGTGTGAGAGTTCACAGACTTCAGTCTAAAGTGGGTTCAGAGATGATAGTGATAATCATAACCCACACGCTGCATAATGAACAAGTGTGGTCAAACTAACTGAGTTCTCACATTCTGTACTAATGTTTCCAAACCTCAACATTGTGCTCACCTCTCTGAAAATACTACAACTAGCACACCATAATATAAAGAGTAAAAAGACAACCATATAGTACTGAGAAAAAAAGAACAATAAATGAGGACAACTTCTTCAATACACAACTAGATAAAAAAGTTTGTAGACAAAACTTGAAATTGGCTTGAAATTGCCTAGCCAGAAAGTTTTAAGTAGTTTTAAAAGCTTGAAGTTTGAAGGTTTTAGTTTAGTATAGATAGATAGATACTATCTAGTAAAAGAAATTATGGTGATGATATAAAATAATAATAACTTTCAATTACACAACTAATGTAGAAACACAACTAATGTAGAAACACAACTAATAAAGGACCTTTATATGGTACATTTTTCAGAATTCTTTATTTTTCTCAGTTGCTGTATCCATTTATTTCAGTGAACCTTTAAAAATAACAGTCTTGAGTTTCAGTGGCCCCTCGCTAAGAACAAACCAAACTGATTTAAACAATATATATTTATAGACACTTCTTTATCATGCATCAGTATAGTGTCAGTGAAATGCAGATGTATATAGTGTCAGCACTGAACAGTCAGTTGATCTGAGGAAGTTCACAACCACAGGAGGAGCTGATGATGATTGAAGGAAGAACTGGAACTATGATGAAAAGAAAGACTGACAGAAACAGAAAATGGCTGATCGGTGTCACATGTGTCTGCTGCGACTGATCATTCTCTGTCCACTTCTGACAGGTAAAGAAATATTTATATGGTCTATAAGACATTATGCAAAATATTTACAATGTGAACAACCATCTGTTCAAAAATAATTAAATTACTTAGAGACTGGCAAAGATGGTTTTATCGTGCTGAAAATTTTGTGTCAGTATGTTATCACTTTAGTTTTTAATAATTAAGAAAATATTTGCTGTATGTCATTAAAGTTTAAATAATTAACACTATTATTTTACTGTTTTATATTAATATGTAGGTACCAGTGGAGCAGAAGTAACTCAGTTCAGCAGTTCTGGTGAAAATGTCAGTTTGCCCTGTAATAATTCTCTTTCTGGCTGCACATCGACTACATGGATCTATATCAGACTTTCAGAGACAGTTGAACTGATTGCTGGAGGGAAAAAGAAGAATGACATAGAGAGACGTGAGAGACTGAGTCTGGGGTCTGACTGCTCTCTGAACATCAAGAAAGTCACACAAGAAGATTATGGGCTTTACACCTGCCAACAATTTGAGAGTGGACGTGGAGCACAACAAGGAACTGATGCACCTGTTTATCTGCATGTTCTTCATGGTCAGTGTTTCTGTAACTTTTTTAATAATACCTTAAAACTCACACATGTAATGAAAAGAGTGACATCTGTAGTGTGATTTCTGTCTTATTTTCTGTTTCAGTCTCTTCATCCTCACAGACTGAGATCAGATCAGGCTCTGTGACTCTCTCCTGTCAGTTGTATTCATATGGAGTCTGTGATACTTTGGTCCGTTCTGAGGGACTTCAGCTGATCTGGGTGAATCAGGCTGGTGTGAATCTGATGACAGACTCCAGATATCAGATATTCTTCTCCTCAACACACTGTATCAGCACTCTGACTACAACACTCCTGAATGAAGATCACAACAGAGAGTGGAGATGTCAGCTTACTCAGAGAAATCAAACGAAGACCTCAGCCACATATACTGTCAAGTATTCAGGTAAGAAGAAAAAACGACATTTCTTGAATCAATTTTCTTGAATCACCTCAACAACTGCACTGTAAATACTGATGATTTAACAAACTGCATAGCATGTGATGTAATGATCAAGTAGAAAATATGATGTTGATGTCCTGCATCTGAACATTCATCTTCTGCAGCTCCAGTCGATTCAACAACACTGACTCCAGTCAGCAGCTCAAACTCTGAGAAGAAATCAAGCAGAACTACAGCAGCCACTCCGACACAACAAGGTACAGGACTGACACACATCAGTCTCTCACTTCAGTGCTTTGCACTGGCTTCTTTTTTTATCATCACACACATTATCTGCAAAGTAACTCTTTAAATCAGCTTTGTCAATGATTGAGTCCAAGTCCTTTTGGATCATGAGTCATGACCATAATAATTTCTGGTATAGTCTGTATAAATAACTCTCAAAATAATCATTAATCTTCACCATTAAACAGCACAATTGTAACATACAGGGCATGATGCAATGTAGATGTTAAAGGAAAAGTTCACTTAAAAATTAAAATACTGCATGTCTTCATTTACTCACCCTAAAGTTGTTCTAAACCTGTATGGGTTTCTTTCTTCTGCTGAACACAAGAGAATACATTTTGAAGAATGTCGGTAACCAGACAGTTGATTGACACCATTGACTTCCATCAACTGTTTAGTTACTGACATTCTTTAAAATATCCTCTTTAGTGTTCAGCAGAAGAAAGAAACCCATACAGGTTTAGAACAACTTGAGGATGAGTAAATGAAGACATGCAGTATTTTAATTTTTAAGTGAGCTATTCCTTTAAAACATGATCTAATAGCTGTAGAAATCGCTCATATATTTGAACAGAAGACTATATGAGGAAACAAGGTAGTTTTTGCTAACCAGAGTTGTTGAAGAAAGTAAGGCAATGAAATCAAATAGGGCCCTATATATTTAAGATTAATGTTATTGTTGTTTTTGTTTGTTTTGTTTTTCTATTTCTTTTTCTACAATATGGTCCTCCACCTTATACAGATAAACGGATCATTATCCCAAACTCTGAGACGACTTCAGCTTCACCTGTAAATCCTACACAGCAAGGTGTTTAGGGGAGACGGATATGGTTGTAACATGGGGAGAGTTGTAACGCCACCAATTCCATCAGTCAGGGATAAGCTAGGAGTCCTATGATCATTTCAACTCAAGTCACCTTTATTTACATAGAGCTTTTTACAATACAAATTGTTTCAAAGCAGCTTTACTGTGGTAACGGGAGATGAATCCAACAAAGATTGTTTTGGCTGTACAGCAGCTCTAGAAGAAAGTCATTGTCCAGTTTAAGTAAATTCAGCGGTAACACTTTTTGTCCGTCACTAATAAGTACTATGCAGTAAGTAATGCAGGACTAATGAGTAGTACTACATTAACACTTCAGCAACTACTATTAACTAATATAGAAACAAGCTTAACTAATCAGTAAGTAATATCAAATTGAGGAGATAGTTCCTTATTATCAATAATTTCTTGATGAGATTAGCCTCATTAATAACTATTAACTGAGAAATTATAAAGAACATTATCGTGATTCTGAGACGTAATCCGTCATAATTTTTTACTCTGAATATAGTCATAAAATGCATCACTAATTACTCAAGTACCTAGTCACTCTTCAAGGACTACTAGTGATCGGGACCCTTATTTTAAAGTGAAAAATATGTTTTTCACTTTAGGTCCAGATCACTAGTTCCTACATAGTGACTGGTAACACTTGAATATTTAGTGATGCATTTTATGACCACGTTGAGAAAATTGCTAACGTTTCAGACACGTTAATGTTGTGATTAGTAATTAATTAGTAATTTTTAATAATTTGTCATAATTACCTATTAGTTCTTAATGATGCCAATCTCTTTAAGTAATTATTGATTACCTAATAAGGAACTATAGTTCTAAATTTGATATTACTTACTGATTAGTTAATATTAATTAATAGTAGTTGCTGAAGTGTTAATGTAGTACTACTCATTAGTCCTGCATTACTTCCTGCATAGTTACTTATTAATGACGAACCATTATTCTAAAGTGTTACCAATTCAGCATTGATTCATTTCTGTTGTAAAAATCATTAGTTATCTGGAGAAAACAGTGATGTCATCGTCCAGCTCAGTTCAGTTCTCATACAATGTTGTCAAAGCAGGCAGATCAAAAATATTATGAATAATAAGTATTCCCAATAAGTGGAAAATCCCAAATGAATTTCAGTGTTTACCCACTTCCTCCCAGATCCCAAATGAGTGGTTGTCAAAGCTGGAAATAGGCACATGCTGATTTTATGAAGAAAAAATATATTTAGTAGTAAGAATGTAAATATTTTGGCCACAATATTTTGTTTAGTACTAAACCTTTTGCAAAGTTGAAAAGTGCTCTTTGCAGTTTCTGGGCCCACCAAACCTGCACTCCAGGGTTAACAATGCTAATTTGTCACCATTGTGACTATGATTGAGAATATTCACACACACACAAACTCACACACATATTGATAGTGTTTTTTGTTACATGTTCTTTACACAGGTACACTGGAGTCAAGCATTTAATAATTATAACTAATCATAAACACTGTTAATTTGCACACACTCCTGAGTCAAACAGTTAGTGGATTTGAGTTATGGTCAGTCACAGAAAGAGAGATGCGTTGTTTTAGATTGTTCTTTTGGATTGTTTCAATAAACCTATTTTTTAAGCATATTGCATAATGTAGCCTCTGTTTTGCTTTTCTTTTTTTGTTACAATTTACAATCATTTATTTGACATCATAAGGGCTGTAATATTCTTACAGAGGTTTAAATGAGTGCCTTTTGTAGTAAACAAATGTGGGTACTTTGAATAAATGTTTGAGCACTCTAGCGCTCAAAAACCAAAAGTGTTACAACCACATTACATACCCAGTCACCCTATGTATGTCTTATTCATTTCACAGTGCCATGCAGTTACAGTAGAACTTTTATCATATTCCTTTTTCCTATTAATACTAATAGAGAGTTAGTTGGAAAGTTAAAGTTATTAGAATGTCTAAAGTGGACTATCGAAATAAACTGTAACCAGAAAAGCTTTTTGTAAACTCATCTACAAATATTAATTTCAAGATAATATCACTATCAAGATAATTATGATATTAAAAATGTATCATTTTATATTGCTGTCAGTAGTTGTTGTTTTTATATCTTTGGTAAAAATGATAGTAATGTACAATAGATATTCTGCTGTTGTGTTCATCTGGATCTGAATGTGTCCCTCTATATAATCCCTCCTTCAGCGACTGTCTTGCCGTTAGTGGTTGTTGGTGTTGTTGCTGCATTGGCTGTTCTCCTTGCTGTTATTTTTTGGCTGATTCGGAAAAAAAATACAAAAGCTGGTGAGATTTATTTTCTCATATTTCTTTACAACAGACAAAGTATTCAAGAAATCTGACTTTACAGAAAAGCACACTAGTTTTGGTTTTATCATGGAAAGTTCATTTGGAACAATATGATGGTAAAGATGTTGACGTGTTTGTTTTGAACTATGGTTTTGTCAGATTTTGCTGAGCAAATTATGTAATTTTAACATAATTCCTGTAATAAGTGAAGAGGAATCAATAAATTAACAAGACATAATGAAGTTTTGAATTCTTAGACACTTTTAACTTGCATTACAGACATTCTGTGATTTGTTTTTCTGTCTTTATCATAAGTATTCCTAATAAATGGGACACCATTATTTTTCAGAAAACAAAAGAGGGACTGATGATGACTCTGTGGTAAGTATTGTAATGCCAAAAACCCAGAGGTTGATCCATAAGCTATTATTATTGTGTCCATAATCACTGCTCCAGGGTAAATGATCCCTGAATGTGTAGTTTTAGTCACGTTAGATAAAAGCTTCAGCTATACAGTATTTGAACCGTTTCTTTAGTAAATGTTACCAATAAGAATAAATATATTTGAAACAATGATTTGTATTTCATAACTTGGTTCTACATATTTTCATTGTTTAGGAGCAGAAAGATGATGTGACTTATACTGAGGTTGCCACGTACTGTAAAAAGCAAGCCAAAGAGAACAAGGTGACTAAACACTTCCTACATCAATGTCCATCCATCTCTCAAACTGATAGTTTATATGCTATACCTAAATCAGTTTCATTCTTAAATGCAGTTCTTCTAACTCTCTTGAGTTAAAATCTAACAGGCTGTAATATTTGTGGGTTGAAACTTGAAACTTGTTTGACAATATCTGTGATGTTCATTCAGGTTCATGATGATGACGATAAAGTGACTTACGCATCCATCAGAGGAGCAACAGCTGGACCTCAGGATAACAGCAGTCAACTTTATTCCTCTGTGAACAAGAACCGTCACAAATGAGTAAAACACTCATTAACTATACACAGATCGTGTATTATGATGAATATAGGAATATTTAATTGACTCCTTCGGGTTTCATTCAGTGCCATTATAATTACTGTCTTTAACAAACAAACCCCAGTGGTGATCAGATTTATTTGTAGTATTTTGGATAGTTTGGGATGTTTGTTTTATAGTAGCTGTTCAGTTAATGTTATTGCTTTATTATTAATTTAGGAAGATATGATATGCTTATACAAAGTTCAGAAAATGAAGGACAGTTTCATTCTTAGATCATTCTCATTTAATCATCATTTTTGTTGACTGATTAATGCAGGCTAATAACTGTCAGTTTGCAGTGATTATGAAAACAGGCAATGTAAACTTTAATCACAATATGACAGGAATGAAAATTTGGTGTTTGAACCGATTGAGCAAATACTTTCAGTAATGCTTGTAATACTAAATTGTGTTTGTCAATAATAAATGTATTAAGTAGCCTATATGTCAAATGTATTTAATGTATGTATAATGTATAATACAGTGAAAAGTATTTTTCGTCATTACAAATTTTTCCTTGTGCAGTTTTTCTGAGGAGAACCTCTTTTTGTGCGGGTTTATACCTTTAGGATACAGATGCAGTGGATTATGACAGTGTCAGAAGTGAGTTTATGAAAGTCGTTTTGTTGCTGTGCAGAATGTGCCTGTCAGCTCAGAACTGACATTGGTTTTTCATTGTAGATGTCATTGTGAATATGATGTTGCATCATTACTGTTTGCAGGCTACATTGATTAGCATCATCTTTTAAACTATTTCTGTGCGTGAGAAATGCTCAGAAATGCTTTATTTAACGGAACTGTAAAGGAACTGAGAGACCACAGTCAGTTTCTATGAAATAGATAAGATAATGAGTATTAATGGAATCATTATTTAATGATTCTGGTTCTTTAAAGGTTCAATTAAGTTCTTTTAATGAAAAAAATATGTTCCAAATGTAGAGATAATTTTAATGATTAACACATGATCTTTATAGTTATTGCAAAAAGTTTTAAATGAATTTTCACAGTCTTTTAATATGCAACATAAATACAAACACATTTATGTATGTCTCACACTTAATTAGTAAGCTGTATGTGTTTGGCCAAATAAAACTACTCCTTAGAGTCATTTGTTGAATCAGATTACACTGCAGTATATGTTTTGATTGATTAAAAAGAGCCATCAGGTCCTGTGTTTCGTGCTCTGGTCTCATTAGCGATGTTGTGGTGTTGCTGCTGAATATATCGGGAACTCTGTCAGAGACTGCATCTAAAGTTATCTATATATTTTTATATAGTGCACTATTTGAGTGGATGACTATAGTGTCTGAAACCCTATAGTTGACATTATCAAGTGCACTCATTCAATCCCATAATGCACTGCAATAATGAGTCTTTAACCGATGTACAATCAACAGCTCTGCACTGTGAGGTCACAATTTCCATGACAGATTTTTAAATAAATCATTTAATTCCTAATGGAGTTTGCCAATTATCTAAATATCAAATTATTATTAAACACCAAGCTCAAACTATGCAAAAACAGCAGCCCTTCCAGCAACTCAGTGTGCAAACTCGTTTTTATTCACTCCTTCAAGTAGGCTAGTGGACTAACAGGGAATGAGGGTATAGGGATGATTCTGGATACAGCCAGAGTATTTTAGCACAGTGATCTATCCGAATCAGTGGAAAAATGCATGTCTGAGAACCATTAAAGTCATCCAGTTCCAGTATAAAAACGGATAAAATAAAATCAGCTTATTAATTCCATTATTTCAATATTACATGAACCTCAGAGGATTCATAAACATTTGTAAACCTAAAAAGATTTCATATATAAATGTTGTACATTTTGGATTCTGTCAGTAAGTAAATATTTTACGTTTGACTGGTTCTCAGCCTTTATGAAGCGAAGGCTCTCCGTTCTCCAATATTAAACGGCTCCCTAATAAAGACTTTCCAGAATTTCTACTTGATTATGATTCTTGTTTTCAAACTTTGATTTATTTGATTTATTATTTCAAAATTTATTTGATATAAATTAATTTAGCACAATTAGATTTGTGATTTCAGCTGTATGTTCTTAAAACCAACAGAGGAAGAAAGAAATATTTGTATTAGGCCTATTTATTTTATAATTTATTATTTATTATCCTATTAAATTATAATATTATAAGAAATAATCTTGAGAAATCTTGATTTTACTTATTTTAGATTAAAATTTGATTATTTGTGATATGGTTGAGTATCATAAAGTTTTGACTGCAATATTTGCAAACAAACGTTCCCGTGTTCGTTTATAATTAAAACTTTATATCTAATGTCACCATTATGGACTCTTAGACATCAATAGCACGTTTAAATTAATAGAGATTCCACAAGAGCATATTTATATTTTGTATGTCGTGCACGGTATAGTGTCAGTGAAATGCAGCTATATATAGTGTCTGTGTCAGCACTGAACAGTCAGTTGATCTGAGGAAGTTCACAACCACAGGAGGAGCTGATGATGTTTGAAGGAAGAACTGTAACTATATGATGAAAAGAAAGACTGACAGAAACAGAAAATGGCTGATCGGTGTCCCATGTGTCTGCTGCGACTGATCATTCTCTGTCCACTTCTGACAGGTAAAGAAATCTTTATATGGCCTATAAGACATTATGCAAAATCTGTATAATGTAAACAACCATCTGTTCAAAAATAATTGAATTACTTTGGTATAGAGACTGGCAAAGAGTTAGATTGAGCAAACATGTTTTTATCTTGCTGAAAAATTTATGTAGGTTATTACTTTAGTTTTTAATATTCAAGAAAATATTTTCTGTATGTCATTAAAGTTTAAATAATTAACACTATTATTTTACTGTTTTATATTAATATGTAGGTACCAGTGAAGCAGAAGAGACTCGTGTGTTCAGCAGTTCTGGTGAAAATGTCAGTTTGCCCTGTAATAATACTCTTTCTGACTGCACATCGACTACATGGATCTATACCAGACTTTCAGAGACAGTTGAACTGATTGCTGGAGGGAAAAAGAAGAATGACATAGAGAGACGTGAGAGACTGAGTCTGGGGTCTGACTGCTCTCTGAACATCAAGAAAGTCACACAAGAAGATTATGGGCTTTACACCTGCCGACAATATGAGAATGGACGTGGAGAACAACAAGGAACTGATGCACGTGTTATGCTGTCACGTGATATATGACAGACTCCAGATATCAGATATTCTTCTCCTCAACACACTGTATCAGCAATCTGACTACAACACTCCTGAATGAAGATCACAACAGAGAGTGGAGATGTCAGGTTACTCAGAGAAATCAACTGAAGACCTCAGCCACATATACTGTCAATTCAGGTAAATTGTTGTTATTTATATTGTTACTTATTTTTAACTTTGTATTGATCATCAAGAATAAAATAAATATATATTCTACAGTATAAAGCATCTGAAAATTAATATTTTACAGCTCCAACAGAGACAAAGACACTGACTCCAGTCACCAGCTCAGAGACAACCACAACTGTAAATAAACCAGTAACTTCTACACAACCAGGTACATAATCAGCTGTTGAATGTTTATTAATAAATGTACTGTCTGTAGCCTACATGTATTTAAATATATATGAAAATATTCAAGTAAGACATTTTTTTAATCAAATTTTGAAATCACTGTTAGACAAGCATAATGCTAATTTTATCTTCTGTATTAGCCAATTATTAATTGTTAAACAAAGATTTCCATATTTTCTAGTATGATGTATTTGAACTAACACTCTTCCCGTACAGCTCAAGCTGGTAACGACACCAGTGATTCCAGTCCACATCACCACTGTTGTGCCTGAACACGTTCATTGAACGATAGTTCATGAACTCGTTCATATTTTGGGCGAACGTGAAGTGCACGTACTGTAATGGGCCTTTCACACAGGACGCGGTATGCGCGGCGCTGCGCTATAATCAAAACAAAAAGCAGCATGTCAAGTCAAGTCAAGTCAAGTATATTTGTATAGCGCTTTTCACAATACAGATTGTATCAAAGCAGCTTCACAGTATTAAATTAAAGTAATACAACAAGGTTTGTTTCTAGTGGAATTTATTGATTGATAAAATCAATTTAAATATCCCCAAAATATCCCCAACTGAGCAAGCCAAAGGCAACAGTGGCAAGGAACCGAAAAACTCCATCAAGTGACCTAATGGTGTCCTAAAACTCCATCAGGTGACCCAATGGAGAAAAAAAAAACCTTGGGAGAACCCAGGCTCAGTCGGGGGCCAGTTCTCCTCTGGCGTTTATGAACTAGAGGCCGGATTGTAGTTTGAACTGTAAGATTAAAAATATTATATGAATGCCTGGCTGAAGAGATGCGATCTAGTTTTAAACTGGGAGAGCGAGTCTGAGCAACGAACAGTATCAGGAAGGCTATTCCAGAGTTTTGGAGCTAAATGTGAAAATGCTCTCCCTCCTTTGGTGGTTCTGGATATCCTAGGTATGACCAAAAGCCTTGAATTTAGTGATCTTAAAGAGCACGATGGATTATAGGGCGCTAGAAGATCCGTTAAATAGACTGGAGCTAAGCCGTTTAGGGCTTTATAAGTCAGTAGCAATACCTTGTAATTAATACGGAACTTTATAGGTAACCAATGCAGTGATGATAAAATCTGTGTTATATGATCATATTTTCTTGATCTAGTAAGAACTCTAGCGGCGGCATTTTGGACTAACTGTAGCTTGTTTATTGAGGATGCAGGACAACCAGCTAATAAAGCATTACAGTAATCTAGTCTCGAGGTCATGAATGCATGAACTAACTTTTCTGCATCAGAAACTGATAGCATATTACGTAGCTTAGCAATGTTTCTAAGGTGGAAAAAGGCAGTTTTTGTATGTAGCATGTAGGCGACAAAGCAGCCATAGATATATACACTAGATGTCGCCTTGGGGCTCTAAACATGCGTCAAAACCGCCGCCATCTTGGAACAGGGGTCTTGTCATAGGAAGTAGCTAGGTAACGCTGTTATCTCAGTCTGTACTTCGAATTCATGGATGATGCCGGACTTTTGTGCTGCGTATGGATGTTCACACGAACGAAATCTAAAAACCATACAGCAAGGGATTACATTTACTGTGTGGATCATGGTAGTAGTCAAGTTTTTATAAGTTTAGTGTACATTTCTCTGCTTGGAGGAAGAAAATGAACTGTGATTCTCGCACAGAAAATGAACTGTGAATGTGCTGTAGGCTACTCTTTAGATATTATTTGAAATAACCCCTGTGTTTAAAATGTACAATATGCAGGAGTTGACCCTTAATACCCACTTTTGGCTGTGTTGTGCTGTGTTGTTCCTAACTTTAGATGTTTTACCGATTGTTCTCAAACCTTTTAATGGAAAAACAAAACAGTGTACTTATTTAATGTGGCAAAAGTATTGCGGGACAGGAATAAAGAAAAGATTAAACGGTCTTTGGCACCAACTATCTAACTTTCACATTATGTTCTTCTCAAATTTTGGATTTGCTTCCACCTGCAAATTGCTTTGTGTATCATATTTAATAAACCAATACAATTTAAATGTTCAAATTAACATGTATAGTCATGGGCGGTGCTAGGGAGGGGCTAGCAGGTGCTTCAGCACCCCCAAGAAAGACCAAAGCACCCCGATAGCACCCTCAAAAATAATTTCTGGAAGCAACTACATTCAGGCTGTATTCTATGGAAGCCCTGAACCGCATTAAAAAAAAAAAAAAAAATCTTGTTCTTTTGACATAATAAGGGGACATTCTAATCTGCATTAAGCCACATTAAGCGTTCTTATAATGGTTTTCTATGGGAGGAAAATGCTTAACGTGTAATTAAACGTTGCGTTCATATTCTGGGCTCATCTGATTTTTTGTACATAGCATAGCCTACTTTGTTATGATTTTAGTATCATAATGATTAATAAATGCACGCACAATTATCCGTGAACTTGATTTGAACAAATGCCTTTCAACTTGTGTGTGCAAAATTCAGAATTAAATGAATGTACAGCAATTTGTACAAATAGAGAGTCTGTAGGACTATACTGTTGTAGCCATTAAATAAGCGCATTTTAATTTCATATTTGTTCAAATTTTATAATGTTATTTTTTTTTCCATTTATGTTGATTTATGAAAAGTGAACAGCACGAGTAAGATAGGATGCGCAATATATCGAGACATGGAGTGGGTCAGACATGATTTTGACCACTTCATTAAGTTTTGTTTTGTAGACAACCTTTCAAAGCTTGAAATGTCTTTAAACGAAATAATTCAAAACGAAAAGAAATAGGCTACTCTCTGATTATGTAATCCATTATGTGCATTTCTTTCTATAGGCGCGTTCACTGCGAATATGGCGATTGTCAACTTCATCTTTGCTGTCAGAAAACACTAGTTTATTAATAAAAGTCAATGCACGCGTCACCGGATTTACAAATGCACATCTTGCTTGTTGCAAGCACAAATATTATGTCGAAATAACGAGATATTATGTTGAAATAATATTATTATTAATAATACATCTTTTAGAATATTTGATTGAATGCTGAATGTTGCGCTTGTTCAATTTAATAAAATTAAAACTTGAATTGTGATCATTAAAATAATTTAATATGAAATATTTAGTGGCCAAGTTTTGGCCACTAATATATATATATATATATATATATATATATATATGCTACATATATATATAGTTTAAGTAGCGATAGTTCATTCTAAGTTTACTCAAGTGGAAGACTAATAAACTTAGGCCTACTGGCACTATGCATTATTATTTTGAAAAAACCGTACATTTTCTCTGGACTCAATGATAAATACATGTCTGACCGTTGGAACGAACCAAAAAAAACCTAGAAAATCGCATTCATGACGATTTATGGTGATTTTATTTCCGTTAGACCTTTGCCTACATTGACGCTGATGCATTAAAGAGGAGGGGCTCCCCTGTTCCAAGATGGCGACTCTATTGACGCATTCGTTCCAATGAACTGCCGTAGCCAAGGCGACATCTAGTGTATATATCTATGCAAAGCAGCAAGGAGGCGTCGTATATGATCATTTAAACGAGTTTTATGACAAGGTCGGTGAGGTGAGGATTGGGAAAAATCTTACATTTCTATGCAAACTTTGAAAGGAAAAGAAAATCCGCACTTGTTGAACCTGCCTGGTATATTTTTCCACGATTCATTAAAAAAGACCATTCAAGCAGCACGTTTTTAATAATTGCTCTGTGTGGTCCTATATGGACAGTGGAAATATTTTTTGGGGGGGGAAATTGCTCATAGCAACATATGGAAAAAAAGAACTAAGAACTAGTTAATTTTTGGAACTGTGAACTTAGTTCAAAATTTTGAAGTATGACCTATGAACTGAACTAGTTCATTTTAAAATCTGTGAACTGAACTTTGAAATAGTTCATGTAGAAAGTGAACTTTCCCAACACTGCACATCACAAACTCTGAGGATCCCTCAGCTAGAAACACACCACAAACACAAGGTAATCACTGTCTTTCTCACACCAGTGGTTTGTATTTGCTTCCATATCATGTGCAATCATTTGCTTACTGTGGTACTTTGTAAATATGTTTGAGTGCAGTGCTGGCCCTATAACTTTCGTAGTCCATAAGTGTATGAAATGAAATGCATTTTGTTAAAAATAATGTTTTAACCTAATGTGATGTCGAGTCTGAATGTACCGTTCTCTGGTCTCTCCCTCAGTGACTGTGATTGCTGTTGTAGTTGCTGTATTGGCTGTTCTCCTTGCTGTTATTCTTTGGGTGATTTGTAAAAAAGGAGCTAGTGAGTTTTCATAATTCTTAATGTTTTATAACAAATACTTAAACTCATTTTCATGTTATATCATAAAAATGTAATGTGGATGCTTTTTTTTAGCTGCATTCAAATACTTCCAGGCTCTATCAACAGGAATAAAATGAACTCAACTGTATTATTTCAGTGTAATACAACCCGAATTCCAGTTTTTTGTATTTGAATTTGAAATTTCAATAAATTTGAATAAAATGAAAACAAAAAGACTTTCAAATCAAATGAGCCAGTATTTAGACAACATTACAAATGTTTAAACGGAGAAATTGTAAAATTTTATGCACAAAATGAGCTCATTTCAAATTTGACGCCTGCTACAGGTCTCAATAAAGTTGGCACAGGGGCAATAAATGGCTGGAAAAGCAAGACATTTTTGAAAATATCCAGCTGGGAGAACATCTAGCAACTAAATTTAATTTAATTAAGTTAATTTATATCATGTCTGTAACATGATTAGCTATAAAAGGGATGTCTTAGAGAGGCAGAGTCTCTCCAATCTGTGAAAGAGTGCGTAAAAAGATTGTGGAATACTTTAAAAACAATGTTCCTCAACGTCAAATTGCAAAGGCTTTGCAAATCTCATCATTCTACAGTGCATAACATCATCAAAAGAGGGAAGGCCTTGTGTATTTCAGCAGGACAATGCAACACCACACACTGCAGCTATTACGACAGCATGGCTTCTTGCAACATTACAACATCTATGTTCTATTGTGAATAAAATACTGGCTCATGTGATTTGAAAGTCTTTTAGTTTTCATTTTATTCAAATTTTAAAAAATGTCCCAACTTTTCCGGAATTCGGTTTGTAGATTAAACAAACAGGATTTACCAGCTGTAGATCAACTGTAGATGTGCTGTGTGTTGCATGTTTCATCATAAATACTTCACAACTATTTTTCAGATAACAAAGAAGAGGATTATGACACTTCTGTAAGTATATAATATCAGTGATTTTCATCTGTGCTCAGCAGAACGTTTCTCACCATTAATGACTTTAAATAAGTGCACAAACCACAGTCAAACAGGACAGACAGGACAATTAAGATGATTAAAAGTATTAAAAATAAATAAATTGTCGCCTTCGTACACCAAAGTTCTTTTCAAAATTGTCCTGGTTTGAGGCTACCACTAACAAAACAACAAACAAAATAAACTACCGCCACCAATGATATAACTTTCCTAACAAAAAAGAAATGTGACAAATACAGAGAGCTTCCCTGCTTCCTTAACTAGCAATATACAAGAAAAGAAATGGTGATTAAAAATAAATAAGGAAAGCACACAAACCCTACAGCTCTTATGAAAAGTAACAGCTACACAATTTACAGAATTTACATGTCACAGTAGTCAAAAACGTACTCGGTTACTAACGTAACCTCGGTTCTCTCTAGTAGAGGGAACGAGTACTGCGTCTTAGCTAAGACGCTGCGGGAAAAGTCTCTTTTCACGAATATTGAAGCAAAAAATTATCCTTAATTTTAATATTTGTAAAACGCATTTGCAGCAGTATGCAGCCATAGGCAAGACGGCTCGTTTGCTCATTGGCTGTTCTACTAGCAAATGCATAAGCCTATCGAGCGCAGGCTGATGCAACATCAGACCAATGAGGCCACTTCCCGCCGACGCGGGCGTGGCCTAGCCCTATAAAGGTAGCTCGAAAAGGCTGACTCACTTGATTTATTTCATCGAAGAAGCGAACCAAAGTGAATCGTACGCACGGCAAGGAACGCAGTACTCGTTCCCTCTACTAGAGAGAACCGAGGTTACGTTAGTAACCGAGTACGTTCTCTTACGAGAGTTCTCTCGTACTGCGTCTTAGCTAAGACGCTGCGGGAACCCAATGTAAGACGCCGTGCGTGCAGGGATTAACAACCATAAACCTGGAGGCGAACCCAGGATTTACAGTGCACAATCACCAGAGGGACTCACAGAGAGTCCTAGAACAGGAGGAGGAACTCTCCGTTCTGATATGTGGCTGCGTCCGCAGACGCAATATATGACATCACTTAGACAAGACACCCTTGACTAAAGTGGGAATATGGGTCTTACGTAATACTGCCCGTAAGATAGTAGTAACGCACTGCGCTTGTATTCTCAGTGTTCAATTACACCGATAACAGCTTAGCCTGCAAAGCGGGAACCTCAAGGTTATAAAACCTGATAAATGTAGACGGCGAGGCCCAGCCTGCCGCCATACAAATATCCTGTAAAGATATCCCACTAGACCAGGCCCACGAAGAGGCAACGCCTCTCGTGGAGTGCGCTCTGACACCCAGTGGGCACTGAAGACCTCTGGAGGTGTATGCTAACGCTATGGCGTCAACTATCCATCTGGATAGGCTTTGTTTCGAAACAGCCATTCCCTTGGAACGTCCACTGAACGAGACAAATAGTTGCTCAGTCTGTCTAAAGACAGCAGAGCGAGACACATAGGCTCTTAAAGCCCTGACAGGGCAGAGAGAGCTCAAGTCTCCTTCCTCTTCTAACACCGGCAGGGCGGACAGGGATATAACCTGAGCCCGAAACGGCGTGTTGAGGGATTTCGGCACATAGCCGTGCCTAGGTTTGAGTATGACTCTCGAGTCACTAGGCCCAAACTCCAGACACGACGGGCTCACAGAGAGCGCGTGCAGGTCCCCTATGCGCTTCACTGAAGCAAGGGCCAGCAAAAACACTGTCTTAAATGACAGATGTTTGAGACTAATCGTCTGGATGGGCTCGAAAGGGGAACCTTTCATGGTCTCCAGAACCGTAGAGAGGTCCCAAACAGGAACCGACGGGGGTCTGGGAGGGTTCAGTCTCCTAGCTCCCCTGAGGAAGCAGATGACCAAATCGTTCCTTCCTATCGACTGACCGAGCGTTGTCTCAGCGAACGCTGCGATAGCCGCCACATATACTTTGAGCGTGGATGGGGCTCTGCCCTTATCCAACAGCTCTTGAAGGAGAGAACCTCCGTTACCTCACAGTCGAGGGGTGAGCATCCCCGAGCCACACACCAACTGGAGAATACCGACCACTTTGAGGCATAGAGCCGTCGAGTCGACAGTGCTCTAGCCTGAGTGATAGTATTTAGCACTCCTACTGAGAATCAGCGGGTAACCGTTGAGAGCCCACACGTGTAGGGCCCACAACTTTGGTTGAGGGTGCCAAATCGAGCCCCTGGCCTGCGAGAGAAGGTCCCTTCTCAATGGCACCGGCCATGGGGCAGTGTCTGCTAACTGCATCAGCTCTGGAACCAAGGTTGGTTCCTCCAGAGTGGTGCTACAAGCAGCACTGAGCATTTCGTTTCCCTCACTCGTTCTATCACCTCTGGAAGGAGGGAGACGGGGGGAAAGGCATAGAGCGGGCAGCGCGGCCACCTCTGGGACAGCGCGCTTTCGCTCTTGGAAAAGAACGCGGGGCAGTGAGCGTTTTCGCTGGACGCGAAGAGGTCCACTTCCGCTCTGCCAAATCTCTCCCTCACAGCAGCTGGACTGTTTGTGGGTGTAGAGACCATTCGCCCGCGGGAATGTTGTTCCTGGACAGCCTGTCTGGACCCACATTCTGTATCCCAGGCACATGAGCTGCTTTCAGCGAGCGCAAGTTGTGCTGAGCCCATACCAGGAGGCGTTCCGCCAACCTGTACAGATCTCGGGATCTGAGACCGCCCTGGCGATTTATGTAGGACACCACAGACATGTTGTCCGAACGGACTAAGACGTGATGGCCCTTGATATGGGGACGAAAACGTATCAGCGCGTTTTCTACTGCCAGCATTTCCAGACAGTTGATGTGTCAGAGCTTCTCCCGTTCTGACCACAGGCCATATAACGGTCTGCCCTCGAGCAGCGCTCCCCATCCCGAGGTGGAGGTGTCCGTAGACACCACTCTCACCCTCGAGGAAGTCCCCAGGCTTGCACCTGTTTGGTACCAGCCGTTCACTGTCCAAGGTTCTAGAGCTGTAACACAGCTCTGGTTGACCTTGAGGCGCAGTCGACCAGAAGTCCACACTCTGCGTGGTACCCGCGCTTTCAGCCAGAACTGTAGGGGGCGCATGCGGAGCAGGCCCAGCTGAAGAACTGGCGATGCTGAGGCCATGAGACCTAGCATCTTCTGAAACGTCTTGAGCGGGAAGGACGCGTCGCAGCGGAGAGATCTCGCTGCGCGCTGAATGCCGAGCGCGCGCTGTGACGACAGCCGCGCCGTCATAGACTGTGAGTCCAGAACTATGCCCAAAAACGAAATCGTTTGACTGGGGTTCAGTGAACTTTTCGTCCAATTGACTCTGAGACCGAGTTTCTCGAGGTGATCGAGTAACATGGTCCTGTGCTCCACGAGCTCTGATCGTGAATGAGCCAGAATCAGCCAGTCGTCCAAATAGTTCAGCACTCGCATGCCTCTGAGTCTGAGAGGGGCGAGCGCTGCGTCCATGCACTTCGTAAATGTGCGAGGTGCCAGGGACAGACCGAATGGCAGGACTGTATACTGGTATGTCTGACCGTCGAAGGCGAATCTCAAGTATTGCCTGTGACATGACGCTATCTGTATTTGCTGTACAGCCCCCGTTCGCTTTGAGCATGAGATACAGGCTCTAAGCCCCTTTGCTCATCAGTTTTGAAATTTCGGCTCGGAGTAGGTGTGCTACTTCCGAATTCACCGTAGTTTCGACACGCGCCGTAAAGCGGGGAGGGCGTCGATAAAACTGTAGCGAGTAGCCTCTCTTTATAATGCTTAGCACCCATTCCGAAACCCCTGGAAGCGCTGCCCATGCATCTGCATGGATGGCTAAGGGTTGGATGCGAAGCGCACTCTGTTGGCTGAGCAACGGAGGCGCTTCGATGTGCTGTAACACAGGCGTTATGTCTGTGGCATTCGAGGCGTGGGGCGCGCTGATGACAGCGGGCAGAGCGCTCGTCCTCGACCCCGCTATGGCGCTTAGCCGAGAGAGGGAGGGCTGAGCGAGTCCCGTGGGACTCGTATCGTCTGTGAGTAAATGTGGGCTGGAAGCGCGCACCTTTACTACTTTTGGCGCGTTGTCTGTCTGAGCAGAACGAACGTGCACGGGTTTCGTTTTTACAGAAACCGTCAGACGTGCGTGACATAGTGTTCGTGTGCACTGAGGAGTGGGCACGTCTACTATGCAGTGCGCGCGATCGACTTGAGTCGATTTTATGGGCGCGAGCCCTGTGTGAAGGGCTGTGCTTGTGTGTACGGATGGGCACTGAATAGTGGGCATCAGCACTACATTTATAGCACCATCGGCCGTGGCCGGGTGTAGCCGTGAAACGGCTTTTGTGTGCAGGCAAACAGGCACGGGTTGTACCACGTGGTTGCCTGCTGCAAAATACATGTCTGCAGTCGCCTCTCAGGGAACTGGCAGAGCGATTTGTATTTGGCGGCATAAAAACTTTTTGCCATCTGAGCGGGATCGAACACAAGTCGCCCGCACGAAAGCCTTAGAATCTACCACTGGACCACAGTGGAAGACACATTGATTTTCTGTTAACGCGAGTGTTTGTTTGCAAGCATGCGGGTAGCATGACATGCAATATCAACATTCTCAGACGCACTCGACCTCGCCACGGTGTTTAACCGAGTGAGGGAGGGCTGGGCGAGTCCCGTAGGACATGCAATGTCTGTGAGTGAATGTGGGCTCGGAAGAGCGGGCACATTTACTGCATTGAGCGCGCTGTCTGCCTGAGCAGAGCGAGTGCGGAAAGGCCTCTTAGCAGTAGAACGGTTTTTGTGTGCAGGCGAACGGGCACGGGTTATACCACGTGCTCGTCGGCTGCAAAAATTCACATCTGCAGTCGCCTTCCAGGGGACTGACAGAGCAAATTGTATGCGACGGCATACATTTTTTTTTTTAGCCGGCGGACCCGGGAACCGAACCCGGGTCGACTGCGCGATAGGCTATGAATCTACCACTGGACCACAGGGGAAGATACATAGACTTTCAGTTATCGCGAGTATTAAACACACTAGCGTTCATTTGCAGGTATGCGTGTAGCACAACATGCAATACTGACATTTTCAGACGCCTGAAAAGTGCCAGAATGTGAGAAGAGAGGATAACGCCCGGTCTCAGCGGGGCTAAAGCACTCCATTCTCTTTTCGCCAGTGACGCACGGGAACCGTAGAAACGGTGTTCGGTTGCAGGCAAGCGGGTACCACGCGCTTGCTGGCTGCAAAAATGCACCTCTGCAGTCGCCCTCAGGGGAGTGACAGAGCGAAGCATTAGCGGCATAATTATATGCGGCCAGACCGGGAATCGAACCACAGTCGTCCATGCGAAAAACCTAACACTCCACCACTGAGCCACAGGGGAATACAGGTTTTTGGATGCGTTGAGCGTCAACATTCTTCAGCGTTTGCTAGCAGGCGTACGCTTGCTGCAAATGACATTTCCAGTCGCCGACAGGGAACTGGGAAATGTAAGAGAAAAGAGGCCAGTACACAACGAACACACTTTTCTCCTTTCGCCGGTGAATGACGCGCAGAGGCAGGGTAGTTTTTCTTGTAACGTAAAGAAAAACTAACCCCGACCGTCCGCTTTCAGGAGGAGCAGCCTCGGAGAAGGATGCCAGGTGAGTCCTCAGAGTCACCATAGACAATTGGCTCGGAGTGGGGGCAGTCGCCGCCAGCGAGCGCGAGAGCTGCGAGATCCTCTAGGAAAGGGAGGGCGTCTTGAAAAAGACGCGAGCTCTTTTACGAGTGTGTGTCGCGGGGCGAACACACACACACACAGAGGAACAGAAAGGGATATGAGCGCCGGAAAGCGCAGCAGGTACGGCAGTGGAAGGCGGCGAAGGCCAGCGACTTCAGATGGCTCGTCCCGCTGATGTGCTTGCACTCAGACGACGCTTGCTTCTATCCGAGATCCAGCGATGTGAGAGGTTCGCTGAAGAGATGAAAAATCAAGTGAGTCAGCCTTTTCGAGCTACCTTTATAGGGCTAGGCCACGCCCGCGTCGGCGGGAAGTGGCCTCATTGGTCTGATGTTGCATCAGCCTGCGCTCGATAGGCTTATGCATTTGCTAGTAGAACAGCCAATGAGCAAACGAGCCGTCTTGCCTATGGCTGCATACTGCTGCAAATGCGTTTTACAAATATTAAAATTAAGGATAATTTGTTGCTTCAATATTCGTGAAAAGAGACTTTTCCCGCAGCGTCTTAGCTAAGACGCAGTACGAGAGAACTCTCGTAAGAGAACAATGAATGGTAATAAAAAACAATACAAAGATGAATAGAGAAAGAAAATCACAATACATCCACACTATCACACAATACACAAACTAATACTAATACACAAAACTTATGTCTTCCTACGTAACCCCACACAAAATGATTTCCATTTATAAACTAAAGACTAAAACATTATTTTTCTAATTTGATAAGATCAATTTAGAAAGGTATTTCATTACCTTTAGCCTACATAATAGTCATCTCTCATAGATCGTATCTTGGCTCTTTATGTCTATTGATGTTTAGGTGCTGACATATGTGAGATATTCTGGGATTCCAGCAGAAAACGTGTCAAAGAGAGCAATGTGAGTAGATACTTTCTGTTTATCAATGTGCAGAGACACTCCTAATCAGCGAAAATGACCAGGAGAGTTTATATAATAAACATGTTTTCAATATACTGTATATTGAAAACTCTTTCATATGTTTATTTCCAGATACTCTTTCTAGAAATTTACATTTGGGCACAAACGCACTGGCTGATGGCGAGAGGAGAATCAGGCAAAATAAAAAAATGTGCAGCTTTGAGATTCATGCTTGCTTAACAACTTTATTGTAATTGTAAATGCTAAGAGACTTTGTAACCATTTATTCACTCTTCCAACCTCTGAACGGATATTAATACTGTATATAAATCAATCAAAACATTTGAACTCTTTTTGTGTGCAGTAATGATATAAATGCAGAGAAAATCTGTAAAAAAAGAATATGTATTAAAGGCTTGTCAGTATGTCAATTTCACCTCGGCTGTTTATTTTCTTTGCTTTTGTTTGATTGTCATGGATTATTAATGAATAATATTTATTTAATAATATTATCTGTTAACTATTTTTTTTCAGTGTTTAATGCACTTCCTTGGTATTTGGGGAGGGAGAGATCCTTATTTTCTAGACATGATTAGAGATCAACATTGTGATAATAAGATAATCAAGACCTTTTGAAAGTGAACACTAGGGGTCGCTATGTGTGCAAACTGATGTTTCAGTTTTTGGCCATGTATTGTTGGCATTATCTTGCTATATTCTGAGTTTGATAGCCTATGTACTGTAAAACTGAGGTGGTGCAAGTATTATTATAATAATTTTTATAGCTAAAATTAAGTATTTTTTGTAGTTTGAAGACCTGGAATCTGTAGTACACGCTTTTATTTCATCTAGACTTTGTATTACAGTTAAGCTGGGTGTTTCACAGTCCTCATGGTCATTTAACCTACTATCCCCTCTTTACAAATCATAGTTTTATTAAATCTATTGCATATATTCTGGTATTAATGTTACAAGCAATGTCTGTATTCAGTATCTGAGAAGTGAAGAGGGTCTGACCCATGTCAGGAATGCAGTAACAGTGTTTGTGACTCATTTAAAACGGCTTCCAGAGAATAAATATGTACTTGCTTTGTAATGAATTTCGATCATGCAATCAAATTAATCAAGAGTTCTAGAGTATATTCCCTTTATATTTTGATGTTCTCATGATAGCTGCATATATGAGACATGTAAAGACAGCTGTGCATTAAATTCAATAACGCACCACATGTCCACTAATAACAGATATGCATATTTGCCATTTGTTACTCTTTAGGTTTTACAACATAATTGGTTACTATATGTGACAATGAATTAATAGTATACGTTTATATCATCTCAGTTTACTCTGTGTGGATTTGTTGTTCTGTTCCATTGATGTGCTGTGACTCAATGTTGAAGGAAAAGGGTGTCTCCCTTATTTTGTCTATGGTGTGTTTGCAAGGATTGTTTAAGAGAGGCACTTGACCATGCCAAAGGAACCGGTGCCAGGGAGAATCAACAGACACCCGGATTAGAAGTGCCTTCATGGGATTTCCAACTCACCTGTGACCCTTTAAATAACCTCATTTGTGTAAAGAACCAAACACCATTTTCAGATGCTCTGTACTGTTAATCAGAACCTGATGAAATGACATCAACTGGTCTATAAGTATTGGCTTTTTTGGTGTTCTAGGGTTACGTTTACACGACAACGATGAACTAAAAATGGAAAAGTTTCTCCTCTGCACAAATGACAGCATTGTCAAAATGATCCTGGTTCACAAGGATCTGTGAAAGAAAACACTGTATTCTGCTGCCAGGCCAGTAGTTGGCGATGTCACTTTGTAAAGAAACACCTCATGCCACTGAACAGGTAATACACATGCGCATGACGTCACCGGTTTCACAAATCCGTGTTTTTGTTGTTTACACAGAGGCGATAATGGTACCGTTTTTAAAAACTAGCACTTTACATTACATTTTACATTTAATCATTTAGTAAACGCCTTTATCCAAAGCGACTTACAAATGAGGAGAGCAATGGAAGCATTCAAACTAACAATAGGGCAGCAATATCCAAGTGTTGTGACCAGGGGCCCGTTCTTCGTACGTTGCTTAAAACATCCGAGATCAAATGAGACATCCAAGATGATATCATCGTGCTAATCATGATCTGGCTAACTCGGTTCTTCGAACACACTTGCCGGATATGATTAGTATCGCTGGATTGAGTTATCTGAGATAATTGCGCGTTCATGCGCTGGTTAAAAGGGGATATGTATCGATAGTAGAAACATTGATCAGCAACGCTGCTATTGGCTGCTCAGCGTGGGCACAGTTTTTCTCCTCAGCAGAGCAAGAACTAATAGTCGAAGTTTATTCGGAATTTTAATGTTTAATTAAAACGCCAGGGAACACCTCAAAGTCTGCAAAAGCCAGGAGAGAGGGCTGGCAAAAAGTAGCAGACAATTTAAATCCGTGAGAAGTGGCCATGTTAGATGTTTTTATCACTTATTAGCCTATATGTTTGTATTTTAATAATTGCATAATTACTTTGTTCACTGTAATGTCAGTCACCACACTAGAACATGGGAACAAATAAAAGTGAAGTACAAAAATATTCTACATAATGGTAATTTTTTGTTATATTATAGTCTCTTTTATAAAAGGCACTGTTAAATAAATGGTTGTCTGATTATAAAAGCAACCAAGAAAAAGGCTGAGAAAAGAAAAGATCTTAGTCTTACACTGTAAAATAATGTTTGCTGCATTAAATTAAGGCCGTATAGTCATTTCAACTGTTAAATCTTGAGTAATGATGAATTGCTTTGACTTGTGAAAGTGAAAACTGATAAACTTATGTTAATGTAAAAATATTAACACTTGTATCTGTTCCCAAGAAAGTGGAGCTGAAATATGTGCAGTAAGTGGACATTCTCTAACTTTCCAAAATAAATAAAGTATAAGACTTTGTAATGTCCATTTGTTTCCATTGCACTGGACAGTGAATAAACCCTCTCAGATAACTGTCATATGGAGGAACTAGCCTACCTGCAAGTGCATCAATAACTTTACTTCATTTATACTTGTATGCTTTATGGCTGCAATATAAGTGTCAGGATTCCACATGTACAGAAAGGCCTACAGAAGAGTCTGCACAGACAGAGGAGACATAGGCCTACAGGTGGGCAGTGTAGAGCCAACGTCTCCTTTTTATTTGTTGCATGAGGCATGTGTCTAATATCTCTTGACCACTGGCTTTTCTTTACAAAGAACAACTGAAATAAAACTCAAGGAACTAAGCATATTTGTCTTTTATTAAACATTTAATGAAAAGGTTTTTTTTTTTTTTTTTTGGCAATGTTGTGTAATATGGCACATGCAGCAATGTCACAGGCCCTGTCAGGTGTACAACCCTCAGACTTCTCAGACACTGAAATCTTCCCTTTAGTTAGCCAAAGTTCATTTCATTGTGTGCCCTTGTCCTGGCTAGAGCTGCATTGTAACTGGTTTGGGTCAGGGAATGGGGTCATAAAACACCTGTCTGCAGGCAGGAACATGTCATAATCACCTATGAAAAAATGCAGTTCTGTTAGGATCAGCATAAGTGTATGTAATACAGTGAGCTTGATATTTAATTGTGGAACTTTCCTACCACTTTCAAATAATGTGCATAAATGTGAATCTCTGAAAATGCTTAACTCATGCACAGATCCTGGCCATTTTGCTTTCACATTTGTGATATGGAAGATTTTAGTCAAATGCCTTTTTTTATTTGATATAATCTGGAATATTAAGAATCACAATAGTAACTGGGCTGCACATTTACATTGTGAACCCCCTTTCTGTTCACATAATCCCCTTCATTGAGGCCTTGATGGCAGCCTATAGTCTTGGTACCAATCACGTTAAAGGGATACTCCACTTTAAAATGAAACTTCTGTCATCATATACTCACCCTCATGTTGTTTCAAACCGGTATGAATTTCTTTCTTCTGATGAACAGAAAGGAAGATATTTAGAAGAATATCAGTAACCAGACAGTTTCTGGTCTCATTGACTTCCATAGTATAATTTTTTCCTACTATGGAAGTCAACTGTCTGGTTACTGATATTCTTCTACATATCTTCCTTTCTGTTCAGCAGAAGAAAGAAATTCATACCGGTTTGAAACAACATGAGGGTGAGTATATGATGACAGAATTTTCATTTTAAAGTGGAGTATCCCTTTAAGCCTGAGTGACATATAGGCTACTGTAATCGGCATGGTCACGATTGCATGATCCTCATAAAAATTATGATAGCCTAAAAAAAAAAACTGCTTTAAAAAAACTGTTTTACAACATTGGGTCTAAACTGGCTTGGAAATGCCAAAAAAAAAAAAAACTAAAACTGTTTTTTAAACCTAAAAGCGCCAGGTAAACTCCGAATGACACGACAGACAGCACTTTACATCAAGTTCTCCGCATCTCCAGTAGTGTAAAGGAAAGAGCCACTCGCAAATAATCTTAGGGCAATGCAAACAGTTTGTGCTGTAGTTAAAGCCCGACTCCGACAAGTCGAAAATAAATCTGCGTTTCCAACAAATTAATAATGTAAACGACAATCTCACGAGTCACGAGAAAAAAATATATATCTCAGAAAGTGCACTATCGCGCTGCGCTGGACTTCCCGTATCAGCTCCGCTTATGAGCCGCAGTCTAATCCTGTTTACATGAAATAAGCCTGCTCCCGAGCAGGTTTAAGATTGCGCACATGTTGCTATGACAGCAAGTCCAGGGGCTCGTTCTTCGTACGTTGCTTATTACATCCGAGATCAAATGACACATCCAAGATGATTTCATCGTGCTAATCATAATCCGGCTAATTGAGTTCTTCGAACACACTTGCCGGATAGGATTAGTATCGCTGGATTGAGTTATCTGAGATAACTGCGCGTTCACGCTCTGGCTTAAAAGGGGATATGTATCGATAGTGGAAACATTGATCAGCAACGCTG